>NC_135497.1:384746979-385046979 GCF_052857255.1 Amblyomma americanum | reverse complement strand
TTGGGAAGAAGACAGAAAATACGATTACAATTCACCCTCTGATATTGACGTTGTCCTCTACGTTCTGTCTGATTCGAACTTTAAAAATTTGATTGCCCGCTTTCATTCCAGGAGCCTTGACTCACCCGTGTGTCCATCTGTTCCTGCGTCCTCGCCTTGTTTGTGCTGTATCAACAACTACCTGCCAGCAATCCGCCCAAGCTTCTACACTGATGAATTCATTTACAAGGTCTATAAACCAAACTGCGCTTAAGCAACATCAACTTCAGCTTTACAAATCCCAACCCTATCTCTGCGAATGCCTACATTACTCGACCAAACAAGCTGTTGTTCGGGGAGGTCCTGCAAAAAAAGAATAAAAAGCAGTGGAAATTTTTATGTACACATTACTGCCTGGTAAGGGTGAGGTCATCGCCTGATAATGTGGTTTATCGAATTAGAACTGAATCATAGACGAAGTTAGTTTAGTTGCTTGCTGTACAATTTTTCCGCTCAGTATGACCTACATTGTCGAAACCTCAATTCTGTCTATGGTAGTGCTTGTCATTCTTCAATTGATTTTCTCCCACAAAGCCTCCACAAGCACTTTTACTTCCTCGGGTTGCTGCTTTCATCACTCCTTCATCCGTTCTCTATCGTTAGCGCCTCCAAAAATTGGCTAATTGATGCTGAGAAAAGTACCTTCTGTTCCTCTTCTTACACGCCGAAACACTTTCATCGGACTTCCTCACAACTTATGGCGGATTGGCCTTATTCGCTATACCTTGGCGTGAATACGTTAGAGTGTCTGTTTGTTGTTTGCTTATTTATACTGCCAGTCCAAGAAAGGGCCTTTACTAGAGCGGATAAAAATACAACGAAGAAAAGATACATTTTTTTTTCTGGGTGTCGAACGAGAAACGACAAATCAATACAATAACAGTGTCTATAAAAAGTGACATGCGGTTAACGAAGACAAAATAAACTTGTGTTATGTGCGTCATAAATACAAATACATGCTAGGACGCATTCATATCGGAGAAGATAAAAGCCTCTAAACCAGCAGTAAAAGCACTGACGGAGGATATATGACATCTGGATTTGGGAGTTCATTCCATTCAAATCTGCCTCGGGAAAAGCCATATTTGAAGCTATAATTCCGTGTAACTGGTGGCTGTTTGTATGAACTCTTCCTGTGTCTGGAGCATTGATGTGATGAAATTTACAGAATTCAGGTAAGTTAATTCCAGTCAGGCTGCACGGATTCAAGTTAACCGTTGTCGAGCCGGTATTATTAACAACAAGGCCGTATCAAGTAATATTAAATTATTTATTTTTATTTGTTTATTTTTTATTTATTGAAATTTATAGCAAATACAAATTTCCCATGCAACCGAGGCTAAAGGTGGCGTACAAGTCACCTGACTGGGCATTCGGCACTACAGATTACATGTGTAACATAACTTGGCGGGCATGAAACAATCAAAACTGTCGGTCACTGGGTGCGGATAAAGTGCACTAAGAAACGCATAAAAATACAACCCTTTAGTGCATCAAATCAACAGTTAGAAGATCAGGGAATGCGAGAACACAGCAGGAATAGGGCCCAAATAATCACATATGATCCACATTGTATAGTCTATTTTTTTTCCTGAAGGATGACAGGGATGATGATTGTTCAAGAAGATTAAATATGAGGGGGTAGCAGTTCAAAAAGTTCGGGATTTGCCATTGAATAAACTCTCATCATACCTGGTTCTTATACGAGGTTTCAGAAAGTTGACTTTTCTTATATCATAGTGTGGGTCAGTATAGTAAACGTATTTAAAAACGCACCACAATCAGTTTTGTATTGTATGTATAAAAATTCCCACAGTCGTTGATTATAGAGTGCTGTTATACTTAATATCTGATTTCTTTTAGAGTACACTGTAGCAAAGTCATATCTAGACAGATTGTGAATGAAACGAAGGCCTTTTATTGTAGGATGTAAATCTTTTCCGTGATTGTTTTCGTACCCGCTCCCTATTCCAACAAACAGTACTGCACGCGAGACAGGACCGTGGAAAATTATAGTTGCTTTCTCAAAAGTATTGGAAGTAGGGGGCGCAATTTATTTAGTATACCAATGTATCAGGCAGTTTTGCTGGTTACAAGGCCTACATGGTAACACCAACGGAGGTTTTCGTGAAACAGCACATCTAAATATTTATGCACTGAAACACGTTCTAGGGAGCTATAGAAGAACTGCAGATTGGGCTAGTTGGTGATGCATAGTGGTGGTTCGACAGCGCAACAGCACACACAGACCAAGTAGGAGACGAGACACACAAATCAGCGCTGAACTTACAACTGGTTTTTTATTGGGAAGAAGCACGTCATATATACAGCCACGAAAAAACAGCGCACATGCGCAATGTCAAGAAGACACCTAGTGATAGTAAATGGTAAAAACCGCTTTAAAAGCACGTGTGCATCCGCTGGACCGCTACCCACTATGTAGCAGACTGATTTCTAAAGGCGATAATGAAACAGATGGCGTACTCACGCATCCTTCACTTTTTCTGATAATGTGAAATGCCTCAGCTACTTCTCGAGTGTGCTGGTCAGGATGAACGATGACACTGATGTCCTGTTCGTTCATCCTGACCAGCGCACTCGAGAAGTAGCTGAGGCATTTCACATTATCAGAAAAAGTGAAGGATGCGTGAGTACGCCATCTGTTTCATTATCGCCTCTAGAAATCAGTCTGCTACATAGTGGGTAGCGGTCCAGCGGATGCGCACGTGCTTTTAAAGCGGTTTTTACCATTTACTATCACTAGGTGTCTTCTTGACATTGCGCATGTGCGCTGTTTTTTCGTGACTGTATATATGACGTGCTTCTTCCCAATAAAAAAACCAGTTGTAAGTTCAGCGCTGATTTGTGTGTCTCGTCTCCTACTTGGTCTGTGTGTGCTGTTGCGCTGTCGAACCACCACTATGGAGCTCGGTTGGAACGAAGATGTGATGTAATTAATGATTGGTTTATTGACAGCTGAGAAATTTGCATATTTCGTTTGATTAACGTTTAACGTCAGCTGGTTGGATCAAAGCCATGCCGACAGTTCTTCAAGCCATTTGTTTGCCACACACATTAGAGCGGTTAGGTTTCGTGAGGCAAAAAATGCACTAGTGTCATCGGCATAAAGCAATAAATTAGAAGTTCCAGGGATAGCAATGGTATCATTAATATATAAAGAAATTATAAAGGGCCTATGACGAAACCCTGAGGAAGCCCATATTTTATGAACTCCGAATCCGAGGCAATATCATTTAAAACGATAAATTAAGAACTGTTGGACAAATAGCTGGAGTGCGACACCTTTTATTCTGTAGTGCGGTAATTTTTGTAAAAGTATTTGATGTTTAATTTAGTCGAAAGCTTATAAAATCCAGAAAAATTCCTATGGTAAACAACTGCATTTCTATGTTATATACCAACTTATCTTTAATGAATACAGGTGCAGATTCAGTTGATTTCCCCTTCTGGAAACCATACTGGGCTGCAGAGAGCAACGAATTTTCAGTGAAGTGCTTCAGTTAAGTACAGTCGGCAGCACCGCGTTTGTGAAGAACTACGACTTTAGCAATTTTAATTTCATCTGAAAATATTCAGGTAGATAATACCTGATTTGTTAAGTGGAATAGAACTTCAGATAGAATATCAGAAACAGCTTTGATTGGCACGACGGAAATGCCATCAAAACCAGAAGAATTGCTATTTTTAGGACCATTGGTTAGGCACAAAATTTCAGTTTTTGTGGTCGGGTAAAGAAACATGGAGTTGGATGGGTTACATTGATTATACTTTTCGAACTCATAAGAACCACGAGCAGAAAAAGATGCAAAAGATAAAAAATGTCTATTGAACTCATTGCTCGGAGCCGCACCGACAAACATGTGGTTATCGATCTTTAATTCAGCGGGTATAAAGGCAAGATGATCACTAAGCAAATATTTTACAACGCGCCACGTCGTTTGAGGATCATAACAAATGTCAGCAAATTTGATGGCATAATAGCGGATGCGTGCGTTCTGTGGGTACCTAACTTGCTGCGTTTTTTTTTTGTATTCCGTGAACAACACTTTATCTCTGCAGGATAAAAATTTGTTAAAAAGAGCATTTCATGCTTTTATTCGTAAAACTAACTCGCGGGTAATTCAAGGTTTCCTGGCTCTTTTGCTTTTTTAATGTTACAATGGGGAATGCGATATCGCATAATTGTATTATTTTTTCTAGGAATCGTTCGTACAAGTCAATGGGGTTTTGCATTGCTAAAATTTCTTGCCATTCTACAGCGGCTACAAGATATCGGAACTGTTCAATACTTCTCTTTGTTATCATTCGAAGAGTGAGTGCGGTATTTTTGCATCACTGCACATTCCCATTCCTGCTTTCTATGAAGGTCTGATTAATATTGTTGACATTCGTGCTAATGAGGAAAAATATATTGTTTCTAAAGTGATACTTACGATCAACTTATTGGATTCTATTTCCTCTAACCTTTACCTAGCTTTGTAACCCAATGTGCTCGTAAGGGCCCGTGTACTCTTGCCGGTCACATCTTGACTAATCTTATCTGCCCTCCATGGACTTTTATTCTTCAGGCTATAATTGCTGTTTACTTTTCAATAACACTTCCCTTCGAAAATTGTTAATGTATTAAACCAAATGCTTCCATAAGTGTTTTACAGTGAGAAAGTTTAAAATAGTTGGCCTTCATCAACAGTAACTAAGAACTGCTGAAACACAGCGCAAGCGCTCCTCGCGCCCTTGTGGACACTTCGTCTTCTTTGCGGCTCACAGCGACGGTAGCACAGAGCATGCAGCTCCTACGTTATGAAAGACATGGTTTGGATTGGTTTAACGTCCCAAAGCGACTCAGGCTGCGAGAGATGCCGTAGTGGAGGGCTCCGGAAATTCTGACCACTGGAAGATTTTTAACCAGCACTTACATCGTACAGTACACAAGCCTCTAGCATTTCACCTCGACCGAAATGCGACCGCCGCAGCCTGGATCGAACCCGCGTCTTTTGGGTCAGAGCTAAGCACCATAACCACTTAGCCACCACGGCGGCGGAAGACGCCGGAACGTCGGCTCTGCTGCAGTCAGCAGCCGAGATTCAGCGTTCTGCCCAGCGTGAGAAGAAGCACTCGCATCGGCTAAATCCAGCTGTATGCCAGGCGGAACGCGACGCAGCTAAGCAGCGCGTTCTAAGCGAACATCTTCGCCAGATGAACGCAGCACATGTTGGAGAGAGGTAAGCATGTCGACCAGCTGATCCTTTGCATGTGCCAGATCGTGTGCTAAGAAATGAATTACAGGGAGTAGAATGGGCAAGAGAAAAAAAAAATAAAAATAAAATTGCCCTGCTTACGCATGTTCACAGGGCTCGCAAAGTGCAACAGCAACTGGAATGCAGCAACACAGATAGGTCATCGCTAAGAAGTTTGCGTTCAGCAGTGGCTTCGCGTTTTATTTTTCTGACCGCACAAAATTCATCTAACTAATGTCAAATGTACACTGGTCATGTTTCGGTAATTTAATTGCTTCCCTGTAAATTTATAGTCAGTTTATCAATATTAATAACAAATGCTTATCTCCTTTCAGGACGTCTGTTCAATGCCGCAAAAACAACTCCCCTACGAAGAATAATTGGCTAACACAGGACTTTCTTAACAGCCTGCGGAAAAAGTTGACTGAATGAGGAAAAACCAAAAGGCAGTTATTGAAGCATTTCATTTAAACAACGCTATAAATAATACGGTAATACGCTGAACGCACTGCTATAAATTGCCGGGAAAAATCTACCACGGAAGTGAAATCATGCGCAACTGCTTCGAAAGAGATTAACATTAGTCTTAAATAATTATTTCGTTGGTAAGGCTTCAAGTACAACCATCTTTATTATAACCTGTTATGAAATTAACATCTTCACCCTCGTCGACGTCACTTACAGTTTCAGTTCTAATAAAGCGAAGACAGTGCTACTGCACCGTCTCGGAAACTTCGGCCAACCTGTGGCCGAACATTAAGCGAAACTTAACTGAAAACTTCCGAACTTCTTCATTAGAATTGCATCTAGCCGAAAAACAGATTAGCCACGAGTGGAATTCCAACCAGTCTCGGCACATAGAGAGCAGTTTCGTTTCCTGAAGTCCCAGACCACTCGCCATTCGCCTCAATTGTCTTTCTTGTTGCAGCTGGAATTCGTCGTTTTCGATGTCTTTCACCCGTTACTCTTGAACCTGTCTTTCAGCCGTTACTTTTGCACCTCGAAATGGAAGAAGAGGTGCCTGATGGCGGCGGCTCTTAAAGTCCCAAATGCATAGAGGTCATGACCGCTGCCCGTGTTGAAGTATATGAAGCGGGTGAAAGCGGCTACCCGTTCAGCAGGATAGTAGCCTGCCTAACATCTGAGTCCTGCTAACACGAATAAGACGTCTTGGAATGTGCTACGTCTTTATTGTCATGCATTTCGTGCTCACACCTACCTTCGAATGAGAGATAGGGTACATTTTTTTTCCTAAAGCCATACTGCAAATTTCTTTTAATGTTATGCTTGCTGCAAGACCGCGTTAGTAGAGTTAATATCAATTTCTGTGGACCTTTAGAATAGGCAGGAATAATTATTACGTTCAATTGCTAGTTGTGTCATTATGACGGCAGACTATGTTCGACTCGGAAACGTAATGTCGTAAGATATTTATGTTCCAAAAGCAGAAGAAATGCATGCTGCATGACGAAACAAAATCGTAGCCCTTTTCATCCGGGATATCTGCTTTTCCTGAACTCTTCGTGTAGAACGCAATGTTTTTCAAAGCAAGCAGATGCCAGTCGCCTACTTTAGGGGTGCGAAGGACATGAGCAGTAGAAGCAAACAGTACACATGCCTCAGACTTTCTGCATTCTGATGGTCGTGGTTGATGCCAGAAGACGTTGATATCATTAAAGGTGACCCTCAAGATCACTTTCGTGTCATGTTCCTTTCGTCTTCTTTCATTAAGCATCATTTACACTGACTTTCCTGATTCTATTACCGCAAAGGCTACCACTGCTCACGAGCGGATAGTTTTATATGACGAAGAGAAATAAAATTTGTACGGAGCAAAGAAATGCCTTGAAATATTAAACATCGACCACTGCTGCTATTGGTCGTCGCCAGCAGCCGAGGTGTTTTCTTTTTCAATCAGAAGAACATTTAGACATACATTTTTTTATGCATAGAGGGCGTATTTCACTGAACTGCAACAAGTAACAAAATAACTATGGTGCCTTTAAGGTTCATGCTATTTTCGGTCACCGGACATCGTTTTTTATCCCGGGGAAGAGGAATGTTTTCAATAAGGACGAGCGATGAGCTGCTACTATAGGTGCAATTGGTGCGAGTGTTTAGATAACAACGTCGCGAAGGCAGGATTGCGTCTTACACTTCTTATTACAATAAAAGCAGGTGTATCAATAAATCCGAAATAAGCTCCTAGTGGTTAGCTGCCCTTTGCATTGATTTCAAGAATCTTAGAAACTAAAACGTAAATGAACTGTCCTAAACTTCTTTATAAGATATTTTTCGCGTCACTTTCAAAGCCTTTAATTTTTGTACATACACACTTCGTTAGGTCTTGTCTTTCTAATGTCAGAGGTAGGTCCGCAAGGCAGCGAACGTTTAGAGATGTGGTTTCACGCATCTGGCATGGCTTTTTAGTCATCGAAGCTTAGGTCTGCCGGAATTACGCGTTGCCTGGTAAACTGCAGGTCAAATTCGATGGTTCCGAACGTGTCAAGATTCTACTTGTTTCACAGATAAGGCTGCAAAGGACCCACATAAACTTCGTCGTTGCGCAACTCGCCAATATAGCTTTGGCGGCGTGCTGTTATCAGTGGAGTCCACGCTCTACCCGTCGCGTTAGGCACCACTTATTATTAAAGCCGTACGCAGAGCATACGAATGCGTGACTTGCGAACGTGCGGTTGAAACTGACTGCGCCGAGATTTCGGCAATACACACGTATAAATTTGCTTCTCTTTCAAGTCCACTGCGAACGACCACCTAATCAAGGAAAATGCAACAAGGCTGCTTTCGAGTTGCCGGGGTTTCAATCATTTGCAAAATACTTATATCGTGTGATATATAAATAGCGCTGAATGAAACTGACAACCTTCCAGTTCGCTATGGCGGACCCTCATTCTCTCCTTCCTTCATGTCATAAACGGGTCGATGTACTCGCAGTCGCACCGTCTGTTTCCTTTCTAGTTTACGCTTACTCGTGATCTTATTCCAGTCACGCCGCCATCTTGCTTAACGTTTTTCTTTGCATTGAGGTTTCCCTTTCCTTTCACATTCCATTGCGAAATGATATCGGCGCGGCGTGCCGTTAATGACTTTTCCTCTTCGCCTGAGATCCGCGCTGCGTCCCGCTCGTTATCTGGAAAGGCAATTAGAGTTCGAGCAGCGCATCCGCCCGTGGTGCGACGCTGATGACACTGGCGCACTGTGGAGAATCCCCGGCTGCGGCGGTGACGGCTGCCCGCTGCATTTCGGCAGTTCCTGCTGGCGGAAACCGCGTGTTCATTCGGAAGTAGCGCCGCCGTTGGTTTCTCTTGTTTTTCTATCGGCGACACTTTGTGTTAAGCCGGCCGTGCTGGACTCTGTGGCGCTCATGTCCTACCGCTAGAGAGCCGCCGAGCCAATCGCTTTCCGAGTGTTATCGAGTTCATTTCAAACCCTTCTGTTTTAGTTTTTTTTTCTCGTTACCGCCACGCGTCAGCCTGGATACAGAAAGGGCCTCCATACAGGGATACGAGGGGCCTTTAGGGAAAGTCGCCTTTTTTGACAGCAAGTCCGCGAATGAAGTCAAAATACTCGTCTTGCTCTTTTGCCTCCCTTTCCTCTCTTTTTGTTTTTTCGTCTTCCTCCCATTTTCAGGACAGCCGACCGGACATATGTTTGGGTAAACGCCCCATTTCCGTTTCCTCCTTTTTTGTCGCTACTTGCCACACTCGGCATGTCGAAGGAGTAAATAGCACATCTAATTTATTTTAGTTGCACGTTTTCTTCTTTCAAATGCTGCGTTAGGCATTAGCAGCCGCGGATCAGCGTTTGTCAGTCTACGTTATGAAAAGGAAAATGATATGTGTAATGTTAAGACACCGCAAGAGGGCAGAGTGGGTGAGGGAAAAAACGCGTGTTATTGACAGCCTAGTCGAAATCAAGAGGAAGAAATGTGTATATATAAATATACACGCACATCTGGGCAGATTGCCACCTGGTTGCTCCGGGGGGCTTTAGCACACATCACGTCGTTTTCGCTGAGTGCGGGCGTAAGTGCTACCCCCTTGAAACAAACATTCCGTAACGTGTCCGTAGCACTGCACGCTGTTGTCTGTAGCTTGCGTACGGCTGCAAGGCGCGGTATGCTGTAGCATTCTGCGCATTCGTATTCGTTACCCGTAGAGTTGCTGCGTACGCAAGCTCACTGCGTGCGCCCAATTAAATGTGGATAATGCTCCGCGTTTTTGCGCGTAGTCTATCACAATGGAAGATCCAGCTGAAGAGAGTCAACATCGCTTGCGCATTAGAAACTATCTGGGTCTTTTGTGTAAAAAAGGAAAGCACACCAAACAGGACAGCAACAAATTGAACTCAAATTGCAGTCCTGGAGCAAGCAGGTAAAGCCTTTCTAAAGCTTGCTCCAACGCTCTCGAAAGGTTTCAAAGACCCTATTCATACGATTGGCTCAGAACCATAAGCAAAACTTAGCGGTTGCTTTTAATGAAATTCCAAGAGACCCGACATGCTTCCCAGGGCCATAGACTCTTGTGCTAAATTCTGGGCACTAACATTGTAAGAGTTTGACTTTTCACAGTCGAATAAAATATGCTGGTGTGTTTCGTTTGAGCTGCACATGTCTGAAGCGGCTTGCCCTAAGTAGCACAAATGGGTGTTCGAAAAAGCTGGAATAAGATGGAATGTATTAGAAACGACCACTAAGAAATACGTTTCGAAATAGTTAATTTCAGATGTCGTCATTGGGATGTAAGAAATGGCCTTTCTGCAATAATTGTTCACAGGGCAATCTGCTTTCTCAGTTCTGAGCACGGTGCTGAAGCCTCAGATTTCGGAGCGCGTTCCTACTAGTCCAAATGCTGACGCTGGCAGTGGACCTGCTTTCCTTTTCTCAGTGTCTGGTTGGTTCTAATGCATGCTAAAAAGTATCTGTATATTATTGTGGCCAGCCAATCTAGCTTACAGTTGTCTAATGTACATGCAGTCGCTAAACTGATCTTTAAATTTGTAGTAGGTCTATTCTGCACCTTAAGTGTTGTTTCATAAAGGTCAACTTGAACAAATAAAGCTTCATTTTACGAATGGAGCCAGATCAAGAGTCCGAAACAAAGTGAAATTATTCTGTAGAGGCAAGCAAATACAACCATCTCTCCTTTTGATAAGCTATGATATCGACGATGGCCGAGTAACGACTGGGAAACCTGCACTAATGACCTATTTGTAATCAAAGATCAGCCAGATGCTGCTAGTGAAAGGATCAGAATGAGCCAAATCCTCTTGTGAGAGTCTTTTTTGTCACCTCCAGCTTTGTGGCTCGGACTGTTTCGAGCGTGGTTCATTACTTTTAAAGCGCTTCCTTACATATGATATGAAGCGATCGGCGAAAGATCTCAACCCAGAAGACGACGATAACGAAGGGATCATTAGCCCCTTGTTGTGTAAGCAAGGATGCGCCTATACTACGCTCAACTTTAAAGTGTTTACTGGTGCTACTTGGTACTGGCTTCACAATCGCACTATTACTAACGAAATGGCAGACGCAGAGAAGAAACTGCCGGACTAAGGGCTATCTTGTCGTTTTGTGTGCTGTCTGCGTTCATTCCTTCTATATTACCATGAATTTGCGATGCTAGAGCGAAGTAGAATCAATTTGAAATCCCACACATTCTTTCTTGTTTAATTATCCGCTGCCAAAGTGCGAACATGAAAAAAAAAAGCTGTCGCGTCAGCGCTTGGCACAGAAGCCTGCAGTTCACATGTGATTGCTTCTGTTGCTAAAGCACGTCAGTGCACCTGACTACTGACATTGAACGTTCTAATTACTTGTCTGCTCAATTTACAGCACATTCATTTATAAGGATTATTCTCATAAACAGAGCTTGAATGTTTATGCTGGAAGTAAACTCTTTCAAACAAAACTGAGGGGAATCTACGGCTTCACGTTGGAAACACCCTGATCCAACGTCCACACGCTGATATTGACCGAATTATTCGCATAATTCTTGCTGTACATAGTATTGCAGTCTTTTTCTGACCCACATGCGAAACAAACAAAACAGTAAGGCAGCTATACGGCAGCTGTCATTTTTCTCATTTCCTGTGTAGAAGTATTGGGCTCATTTCGAAAAAAAAGCTCCTTACATTACAAACTACAACCATTAAGATCTTAGAAAAAGGGCATTCAAAAACTTGCATGGTTACGCTCAAAATTTTTCGTTTTGTACTGGCGTTATGGGAAACCCTTTCCTCTAACAAGGGCACACTAGTCAATAAAATTTGATGTGGCGCTACTACATGACAGCCTCTGTGCGCTATAGCATAATAAAACATATTTTTGTCATTGCGCTGCCGCTGGTGTCTAATACAAAATGTTTAACTTCTTTGTTGGGCTGGCGCTGTAATATAGTGCTGGTGGTATTTTTAATCAATGTTCGGATAGTGAAAAAATTGCAAAACTATCAGGTGCTGTCAAAAGCAGAAGTAAATAAGGATAACCTCTACGCCTTCAATTTTCTGTGCTTCTATGGGCGCATGCGACCTCGCAGATTGAACCTAACATTATCAGAAATGTCCTCTCAGTAGCACTCCTCTCATTGTCGGAGATATTTTACCTAGTAGGAAATGTTCAGTGGCTAGATATTCCAAATTATACCTGTCCAGTATACTTTGTTTCTAAGGGCCTTCACCAGGACCCTCGAAAGGAGCGCACCAAGGAAAGTCAACTTATAAAACGCAGCAAAAACAATGCCAGCGTCTCTACTGCAGGATGCAGCATCGTTGCCACCTGCAGACTCGCTGGAACTGCAAAGGCGAGAGGATTTATTTATACGGCCTAATTCAACAGTCACAGTTTGCGAACTTGTATCGGATGAAATTCTCGGGAACCTCCGCAGCGTAGTACAGTTCGTCACACTGGCACTATCGCTTTCATCTGGGATTGCGTCTTTACTCCGCAAAGCTCCCTCTGCGCGCGTTTGCTCAACTGGCTGCGACGAAAGAAAGCTCTTTCACGGCGGTGTCTACATCTGCCTCGTTACACAGTACGTGTACAAGCAATCGGACTTCAGTCTCCGATCTCCTTCCACCCTCTCTCCTTCCCACAAAGCTTATTTGCAGCGACGCGCTGAATTGAACACACCCGAAGTTTCACAAGCTGGATTTAAACTCCCTAGACGCCGCCGCAGATCCAACGGTGAACTGAAAAGGCGGCGAAGCTTCACTGTGCTCTTTCTCAGGCGGAAAAGAGGCTCATGTGCTTCGCGGCGCCGAAGTTTCTGGAAGGAGTAGGAAGACCGAACAAGGTTTAACTGGACGCGCAGAGTGCATCTCATACGCTCATTCATGCTCGCCGATCTAGTTTTGCGTAGAATGCAGAGCGTCATATTCAAGAGAGAAGATATGTTACGCTTTTCATTTCCTACTCGACGAGGCCTGTCCCAAGTAGTTTTCCCTGCCATGTGTTGTAGTATTCAAAAGCGCACCCGTGCACAGTCACTTTTTTGAAGTGCAGTAAAAATTCTGCGAACCTGCCGCGTTTACTACCCATTTTTAAGCGCAAAAAAAAAGGAAGCCTTTATTTGTGTAAAAGAATCTGCCGCCAAAGCTCGCAGCGTGATGTACTGCTCTCCCCAAGCAAGTAGGTTTGCAATTTTTTCATGTGTGCTTTGAGCTTCGCAATCAAACGAGTTGAAGTGCGGCGCTAATTGAAAGAACAAGCCTTTTGAGACACGTGAGTAATAATAGCGTCTTCGCGCGAAAGCATTTCGAGCCGCACTCCCCGGGATTTAGCGGTGTGTGCCTATAAGTGTGACGCCTTTGAGTCCCAAGTGTAACTGGTACACTTGGCCAGTAGGCACGTCAATCGCGTTGTGGTAGGCTTTCGCGTTCACCTACAAATTGAGGCAGTTATGCCCCTTTCTTTTCTCAAAACGAGTGGGAGGTTCAGACTCTGTTGATTCTGAGGAAAGAAAAGGCGCATAACTGGTTCTCTGGAACGGTGGACACCTCAATCACCTCATTCCCGCTGTGAGGTTCGTGGCGGCGGTGTACACCAGCAAAAAACCGTGATTTCGCACAATTGTTCTTGCTTTGCAAAGCTAAACCGCCAGCCATTTTTTATTTCATCTCACATTGTAGTAGTCCTCTTTCATCTCATTACGTTCCATAATATTACCACGATCTTTCGCAGGTTATAATTTTTCTATTATCTAAAATTATTCAGCTTTAAACGATCATTCATGAGATCATAATATAAGATTGCGTGCCAGAGCACTACCACTATCTTTCGCAGGTAATAATTTTCCTATTATCTAAAATTATTCAGCTTTAAACGATCATTCATGGGATCGTAATATAAGATTGCGTGCCAGAGCACTGTAGGCACTCAGTAGCGTTTTGCATAGCAGGTAACCAGAGATATGTCTCATTACATCTTTTAAAAAGAACATACCAGAATGATGCTATTTTCTTATTTGGCATATATGTTCGACCTCTTTAGACTAATAAAGAGAGCTTGTAAAAGAACGTAACCTATCGTGCCTTAAATATGAAATGAGCCATCCCGAAAAGGAAACTCGGATTCCGACGGCTTCCTCAAGCTCCCCGCCTGGGATCTCTGATTCTCATAGAAATCAACACCCATGCGAATCTAGCTCATGTCAATTAGATTTAAACAATCCTGTTTTAATTCACTTACTGGTAAACAGCAGCTAATAGAAAAATAAGAGTGTCGGGACACGCTATAGGAGTCATGCATCCAGTTCTGTCTTCATTTATCAACCGAAATGTTGCATTTATGATAAAGTTGGAGTTGTTGCCTAGAATTATTACCGTGGCTTCACCTGCGAAATTAAGTAAAAATTATTGTTTCGCTAGAGGGCAGGCTATAACGAATTAACGTTTTATGACTGTTCGGAAAAAGCTTCTTGCGGCAAGTGAGCCGCTTAGTGCAACTATAGTGCAGTGTGGGCTCGAGATCGTTTTAAATAGCCTGAACTAAATGCTCAGTAAACGCGACGTTACACGAACATTAATTTGCAGTTTTTACGAATATATTATTATTATTATTATTATTATTATTATTATTATTATTATTATTATTATTATTATTATTATTATTATTATTATTATTATTATTATTATTATTATTATTAATATTATTATTATTATTATTATAAAAGATTTGTTTTTCATGCAACTCTAATGAACCTTCATCCCACTCATCCCCATATAATCCTCTCATTCCTCGGAGCGGCAGTCATGCGCAGGCGAACCTCGTCTTTTTGGACCTGTTGCCTGAAATTTCCTATAGAACACAACCTAAAGGCATAAACAAAAACACGTTCCACACATCCACATCACGAAAAGACAATGTCCATTCTACAGATACAATCCACATATAATATGTACCGTATTTTGCCTACTATAGGCCGCACCCAGTGTGTAGACCGCAGGGTGGAATTTCGAGCGAAAGAGTTTTTCCGATTGTCGGCAAGCAATATACATTCGGTAAGCAAAATTTTTATAGTACAGCAGTAAAGCTCTGAGCATTTCATACAACGCATAGAAATAAGTTCTAAAAATTTTAAAAATCACTTTCCCAGAAGCTGTCGGAATAAAACAATTCAAGCACGTAGGGCTCCGCGAAGTTCTGCTCTGTGTTTTCATCTACTCCAGAATTCGACTCTTCTGTTGCATCTGTTTTTATAGTCCTGCTTTCGAGCCGTTGACAGCTTCTTGGATAGCTCCTTCAAAAGCCACAGTACGAGGCCTTACTTCGCCGCACAACGCGTTTCTGAACAAGGTTTTACGCATCGGCTAACAAAACCGAGCACTGAAAAGCATCCACCGCGAGCAGCTTTCGCTTGCATGTCGAAGCTGTTTGCATATGGGAGATAATTTCGCTACGTGGTTCATCACGGTAAAATGTCGCAGGCGGAACCGGGCCACGCATTTTTATTTACTCTGAGACAAACGCTTGGCTTCTTCAGGTGTGACAAACAAGCCTAAAAATTAAATCATGTATTGTCCGCTCCTACAGATTGTCCGCCCCGCATGAGATTTCAGCTTTTAAATATGAATAGTCGGCTGACTATTGTACGGAATTTGGGGTAAGTACTCACGCAACTTCGTCGTATTTCACCACTGACTGTTCTTTCCGAATGGAAGTTCGAAAAGAGCTCCTTATTTGACTGCTTCCAATCATTCACAACATTCGTATCCACTAATTTGACTCGCATATGTCTTATGTTTTACTCTAGTTTTCTTGCTGCATTGTTATTTGTTGTTGCTGTTCGCTGTTTGTGTGCACCTGCTTTTGTTCTCTCCTTGTATATACTGCTTCATTTTCTTCGTCGATCCTCTCCTTATAGTAGGATGAAACCTAAAAAAAAACAGCAGTTGTTAACACTGGGCCACGGTCCGCGGCGTACTGTATTACTGCGCTAGCCAGTCACGAAAGTAAACAAATCATCTTTTTAATGTTTTACTTCATTAAACAAGCCAGGTATCAAAATTGTAGAGCTTATAACTTTTTTCTTTTGATTAGCGCCTTGTTAACGTGACAAGTAATGTTTTAGCAACGACTACTTTTTTGTCGTGGAGGAATTCTGTGCGTCGGTCCTAAATATGGGCGGAGCTTCCCTATAGACTTAAGTTGTATCCGACTATAGTATAATTTTATATGGCTACTATTTTTTGCCTCAATTTCTTTACCCCATTATTTTCGCCAGCGAATTATTGCTACTCGCTGCCTGATGTAATTCTTGTCTTCATTTTCCTGGTCAATATTTGTATTGTGATCTAATTGTATGCATCATATTTGATACGTATTTATCCTAATTGCTTCTTTTCCCTTCTCTAAAACGGCGCCAGCACAAATTATCTCGCTGTTCCTGTGCACTGTAAACACACACTGATTGATTGATCGATCATTATTGCTAAGGACGGAGCGCATGCATTATGCTTAACAAAAATCATCTACGCTGAATGTAAAACTGAGCTGTTTCGCTAGCAAATTATTCCGCATGCGAAAGTGCTCGAATCGTCAAAAAGAAGGAGCATGCTTTAAGCGACAGGCAGGTTTAGCCTTGCAAAAAGTACCGGACTTTATACCGCCTGAGCGCCACCTGTTTCAAGGACCTGAATGTCCATGGTGTAAAATAGCCAATGGCATCAGTGCTTAATTGTGTCAGGCAGAGCAGATGGCCTAAAATGACCGAGGAGCAATGAACCGGGTAAAACGCAGGCTGGCTGAGCGATAGTGGCCGAAATGTCTTTTCACTTACGCCTGTTCTATCGGCAGCTCT
This sequence comes from Amblyomma americanum, assembly GCF_052857255.1. Lineage (NCBI taxonomy): Eukaryota > Metazoa > Arthropoda > Arachnida > Ixodida > Ixodidae > Amblyomma > Amblyomma americanum. Next base: position 385,030,364 of record NC_135497.1, on the reverse strand, counting down.
ACCCAGTGCGCCCAAGTTGTTGATGCTGAGCGTTTCAGTTGATCGACAAGCACCTGACAGCAGTGATCCTTACGTATTTCAGTTTGCAGCATGCAGCAGCGACTTTAAAGTCCCCAAATGTCCGAGGTGTCCCTGCTATTTGAGTAATGTACCAGTCACGGTATCCTGATTTTTATAGGCGGCCGGTTTTATCATGCACAAAACATTTTAGCGAGAGCCAGTAAAGATCTTGGGAGGGGGGGAGGGGGGTTAATTTCTTTTTCTATGATGACTGTTGCCTCCTCATCTGAACACAGTTTTTTCTTTGTTCTTTGTAATAGTTTAATGATGGTGATTTTTTTTTAATTTTCCCTGCCTAGCTCACGACAACCAAGAAGACCACTTTACTAGCACTCACGGCAGTCAATGGGCGATCAGGACCTGCAATTAAAGGAACTGACGCATCATTAGTCGATCGAAGTTGCAGTCAGCGAGTATGTTACGAAATCCAACTTCACTGCGAAATCAAAGGAAAAGGCTGCGTTCATTGATTACCGACACGTGTCGAGCCTAACATGCAAGATCCTCGCCTGATATTCTTTGAGCCTAGGACCCACTTTCTAGAGATTCGACTATTAGCGTCTGCACATAACAAAACCTATCTGGGAGGCTGGCAGCAAGTCAGCAATTTGCGGTGTAGAGAGAAGTCGGAAAAACTGTGGCCCGGTTCATTTAGGTCTGTACTGGCTTGAACTTAAGGAATCCTGTCGTCCTTATGTACAGCTGGTCGAAAGGGGGAGGGGGGGGGGGGGTGGAGGGAGGGGGCTATGTTATGCTTTTTCTGGCAAAATTCAATTCTATATAATATGTCGGGCATACCAACCACGGTGCGTTCGCGACTTCTTTCCAAGTGGCCAAATGAAACGAGACCAAAATATCTAAGAAGCGAACTGCAAAACTGGAAAATCTGCCAAGAAAACTGGAATAGGGAGACAGAATAATAGAGAGGTGGATTTTCGCATCGAAGGCGTAAGGACCGCTATTTGGAAATGTGAATAGGCCACGCTTGTATTTCCTCTCCCGCAGCTAATATTTCTTTATTCTTTGTGGCCACTTTTCATATGTTTTGTTTGAGTTTTATTTGAAGCGGATGGTGCGTTTCGCGACGTGTCCTATTTTTGTTTATCCCGCCATGACTAATGCATTGACGAAAGGCATAATGTATATGTCATGCCAGACATTAAGGTATTGCGGATATCTATGATCAGAGCAACTTACTAGCTACGGCGTTTGACGTAAAACATTACTGCTACCGCTCAGTAATGAGCCAATCAAACTGTGTCCGAAGCGCAGCAAATTATTTTTCTTTCGGTAGCTTATTCTCCTTGGGTATGTCGTTCACTTTTGCAGTTTCCTCTCGGCATTAAAGTCTGCCTGTGAGGCAACGCTGTAGCATTAGGAAAATTATTAGAAAGAAAACAACTTAGGCTGCTTTATGTTGTCGGAATAACAAGCAATTACAGCGTCTGCTGATAACGGCGTTACACAATTCTTCATCTTCTCTTCCTTTCACTTTTTCTCCAACGTAATGATTAGAGGCACCTGTGAAAACACAAAGGAACGTCATTCATTTGATGAATGTTCATTTCTCCTTGCTCCATCAAAAAAGAGACTTCTCCTTCAGACGTGATATCGCTACTTATGTAAAGCTGCGGGGCGCAGAAACACAAGACTACATCTGCAAAGAACGGTTCCTTTTCTCCGGTGCCATCTGCAGCAAAACAAAACTGAGAGGCCGGATTTAAACGAGATAAAGGCCTTCTTACTTTGCAAGTGTAGAAAAAATTCACCGCCGTAGATAAGTTAAATGGCTCTTATATAATGCCACCTTCTTATTTCTTCCGAAAAGTCAAATATAAAGACAGTGCGATGTCACTTTTTTCTCCAAGAGCGCAAGCAATATCCCCCAGGGATTTGTTTATGCGATCGTTTTCCGCAAGGGAAGGACGTATTTGCGGATCCAATATCTAAAGTTCGTCGGGCGGTTCTTTTGTGAACGCGCGCCTTTTTTTTCTCCCAGCACTGGTAAGCCCCTTCGCCACGTTTATCTGCTTTCTTTAATCTTGAGAGGAGCCGCGAGTTTGTTGTTCTTCCGACCGTTACTGGAAAATTCGATTTCCGTTTCCGAGCCCATGGTGGCGGCCCGCCGCTTTTAATGAACTGCCTCCATCGTACCATCTTCGTACAGGTGCCGCCCTCTGTTATCTTTATGGTTGCGGGCGGCCCACAAACAGTCGTCGCCGGATTCCATTCCGAACACGCTAGAGTGGAGGCGTTTGTACTCCACCGATGCAGATGCCACCTCCTCATCCACGAGTGAAACGCGTTTCCTTCAGAAACACCCGAGAGAGGACAAAGGCAGGCATTATGAGGGAGAACTTCGTCTAATGATATATACTTGAAAGAAACTGCACCCGGTCGCCGCGGTTTGAGTCACATCGTTGGGTTACCTCCTGACCTTCAAGGTAGACGCATAAGAGTGGATGATATGTACCAGGGCAGGAGAAGCTAATTAGGGATGCGGTGGAGTATAAAAGCGTTACAATGGAGTGGGAAAATAAACCGAAGTTGAATGTGTTAGCCTCTGCTTCGGAGTGCGAGCAAATTACGCGTGCATCGTCTAATAGAAAGACGTACGTGGGGCATGAATGCACTCGCACAAGAGTGAACCTCTAATTTCTTTGGTGGTCGCCAGGGGCAGGGGAATGCTAAGTTATTTGTTTATATTTTTCGCGTGTTCAGCGCGGAGCAAACTCTAGCGACCTGTTGCATAGGTTTCCTTATGAATTATACCTTTCTGTCCGCAAATTTTGGGTCCATTCGCATAAAATCGCCGCTTGCATTGTTTTACAGATGTTTTTCTTTCCACTTAGAAAGGCAGCCTTCCCATAGTTGTTTCAATCTTGCGGGACCGCTGAACAAGGCCGTATGCCGGGTGAAAGACATTTCATTACAGTGCAGCGCGTGTTGCGTTTATTTTAATTATTTCTATGCGTTATACCCGATATAGCTTGTATTTGTAATTCTATTATTTCCTAACGGCACGAAAGTATCGGCATACGCCGCCCGTGTAAATAACAGAGTCATCAAAATAACTGGCACTCTTTCGGAGGCAAGGGAGAAGAATTTGATTGTGTGCTGCTACGCAGAATTTGTATTGAATTCTAGCCGGCGAAGGTCTTACATCATCTGTGTAGTAGCCGCTTCATGTTTAGGTTAATGTCATTTACTTTTCATTACATTGAAGCTGCGCGTACCGTACAGTAATAAAGCTGCTAGTGGCAGCTTCATGCAGACTGTTTCCGGATCATATGCACAGCCACTAGCCATCGATCGAAACGGAAAAACCGAATATTCAGACAGGCCATGTTCCCGAATGGTTTTGATTATTCGTGCTGCTATCTGTAATGATCATACTTGTGACCGACCAATAACGTTAACCTCGTTCATTAATCAGGGATGTCGACACTGAACTTTCGGTCGCTACAGGCTACGCGTCCACAAAGAAGTACGCAGTCCACGACAACGAAGCCGTAAAATTTGTCTAAGTACCCTCTCACAGCCATTGCTGATAGAGAGGATAGGCACTAAAAATTGATATGTTAAACTTAGTGGGATGTGAAGATTGGCTCATATTCCCACTTTTACGCAAAACACTCTTGGCCATGTGTCGTCATCTTCGCCATGTCCTGTGAAGGTTTGAAAGATACGTTGAGACGGCAACGCAGTCTCAAGTGGATGTGCAATGAGCTGTCGTGTATGCTCCAAATCGTGTGCGGAGTTCGTATAAAGCATGGCGGTTTTTAAAGGAGGCGGTCTCTTATTGATTACAATGCTTTGGTAATAAAGCAGGGTAGCTACTTTTCCTAGGATATAAGTGTCCTTGTAAAAGCTTTGGTTGAATTGGTTCGTGTAAAGGCGGATGGTTTCTGTCTTTCCTGGGTCTGTCGCCTTGTAGTACCGCAATCTGAAGCAATAAATCTGAAGGCTGTAATCAACTTACCCATACTTCGATCTATAGTGCACCCACTGTGGGTCATTGCGTTGGGATGTGCTTTTCCTTACCAGTTCCGCGCAGAGCAATGTGAACTGCAGTCCGTTCAATATGCGCAGCGCTGATGTCTTTTTTATTGACCAGTGAATGCATTATTGCGGTTTTCCTTGTCAACAGCTTGCAAGAATTGCGACCGTTTTTAATATACAGCTTCTCGGAGCACTCGCAAGTTTCGATTCATATCCCGGCGGCAATAATAAAAGCAGACTTGCAAACGATTGGGCTCATTGTTCGACAGTTCCGTTGCGTTCTGTGGCGTGCTCATTTCAGTAATAGACCCGTAGCTTATTAGCGCATCTGTATTCTAGTAAAACAAAAACAGTAGCGCATATAAATACTACGTTTGAAGCCGCTACATGATGTGACAAAAAACAGTAAATGATCATAAAGTAAGGCACGCCGGGCATTTCAGACCATTCCTGTCAGGAAGAATTCATCCGCCTTCCCGCTCTGACGTCACTCATCCGACTTTTCTGACGATTACTGACTCATTGCCAATAAAGGTGATGCTCCGGAAGGTTTGGCGGAGATAAAGTAAAAGCGAAATTGATTGAACGAGACCGTGGGCATATATTTGCCTCAGCATGTAAGGAAATAACATCTTCGCGTTTAGTTGGCTGATATTTTTGTTGGCTGATACCGGGCAACTTCGCCGCTGTAAACGGCGGCTGAGTTGTGACATCACGGCGTCTTTGTTCTCTGATTTTGACAAAGTCAAGTTTCGAGGGGTTTGAAAATCTCGTGGACAAAATAAACACAAGACCACAAATCTTTAACAGGCATTCTGTAAGCTTATTATGTATCTTTATCTTATACATTATGAAACAAACGGTAAACTGCGAGCCCCAGTGAAGTAGATTCTCAGCCGAGTGCATTCTCGGCTTACCTAACTAAATGCTGTGGATGCGTGACACTTCTCTAGACTTGGTTCTGGCAAGGTGAATGATCTGTGTCCGAACTCACCTTAGCATACAGTATCTCGAACTTCTTTTGCAGCACAAAGTGTCTGTATGGCATCCTAACCGAAAGGCATCACAGCGCCACCCGAAGGCACCGCAAAAGCAACCGCAGCGGCACCAGAGGACCCATCCGCAGAGACATTTGAAGCCTGAAGACATCGCAACTAAAATAAAAATAAAATAGGCTTCGAGGGCTACACAAAAACAGCTGAAGTAAGGTAACTCCACCACAAAAAAATTATGAAATCCTGCGTTATGACAAGCAATGCATAAAACAATGGCCGGCTGTTTAGCGTTGCGATGCACGAAACATTGTGCGAAAGCAGAGTTTTTGCACGCGGACATCACCGTCACGTATCTTAAAGCGTGATTGAGGTGTCCATTGATCCAGGGAACCAGTTACGCACGTCTTCACTTTTTTCATCATCAATGCATATTTACCTAATGTATGCCGGCGGCCTACGCTCCAGTGCCTCGTTTCTGCAGCAGTGTTGTCGGCGCCAACGCGTATCAGTCTAGTGCCGTTTTTCTGCCACAACGTCGTCCATGCCAACGCATGCGGCGCACAACTCTCGGTCACTGCCGCCACATAGCTCGAAGCACGAATATTATTTTGGTAGTTGTTTATGTAGTAGACGATGCGCAATGCTTCGCGCGGGGGTGTGTTGCAGTTTAACACGAAGTGTGTATGGCTGCGGCGATTGCTTAGTGATCTCGCACAATGGCCAGCGCAGCTAATGTGTTCGCGCCGCCTCACGTTTGAATGCCATCCACGGACATTTATGAACTATTTTAACTTATTTTACTTGGAAAAAACCCACAAATATCGCAGATTTACAAACAAACCCCGCAAATTTCTCAAGATCTCTCTCGGGATTCATCTATCGAATCGAGCTTCCGCACTAAAATATAACTGCATTCCCTACGAAGAAAATTAGTTCCTCGCAAACCAACGAAACGCGTTTAATGCAGCGATTTTAGCTTTTGAGCAGCCTTTAAAGGAAGAAAGTTTTTGTTGTCAAAAGTTGTTCAATAACGTAGTAGGCGAAATGCAATAATAAAGTTATGAATATTAAGCGTTTTAGGTGCACTTGAAAAAATAGAAGTCAAACACGCATAATGGGTGAGGCATTCGAACGCATGAGCATGAGTATAATATATATATATATATATATTATATATATATATATATGTGGGCATGTTCAGATAAGAACGGTAATCGAGGTCCCATGACCATTTTTTGTTTTCAATTAAATTTTTATATGTGATGGGTAAATGTGTCCACACAAAGGAATGAACCTTAGTTTTGCAAGGAACTTCATGGTTTTCTCGGAAAAAAAATTGTATGTCACAAGAGGTGGAGTATGTCGTTTTTTGCCACTTCGCAAAGTTGCAAGTTTGGAGCATCACTGCATGCACAATAAGTTGTTTTCGCGCATAAGTATTTTTTCAGCACTTTATTACAACTTGCACTATACGATTAATATAAAAAACGTTTTCTTGCTGTGTCAGTCTTCTGAGTAAAAAATCGCAAACTTCGCTTCCGGAGCTGTGCGGTGCCAAAAAGGCACTTTTCAGGGCAGCCTTAGGGCAAGATGCGTAAAGATCTCCCGACTGAATCTTTTTCTCTGTATTTTTCAGCTACTTTTAATCACTTCAGGCAAGTTTTGTAGCTGTACACTTGACCTATATTTTTCAATATGGCCTCAAAATTGGCAGAAGTTCAAAAACTTCAAAAAAGTGACAACTTTGACTTGAATTTAAAAAAGAATCATCATCATCGAATTTTATTAAAATTTGCCCTAATAATACTCAACATTTCATAATTCTAAGACTTTAAAAAGTATTGCATTATATTGTTTTAAAGTATGGAAATAAATACAAAACGGACTTTATGATTTCAATCCCTACGACTGCTCAGTATTCCCTCTTAGAATGCGCAATCGTCAGAAGCTGGTTTTAGTATTGGTATTTTGTAAGTAAATTTTAAAACGCTACCGTTGCTGAGTTCATAAGTGTAATTTGTAAGCATTTTTTTCTATTACAATCAAAGGTCTAAAGCTCCTATTCGCTTTCGTACTGTTCTAACGGTGGGACCTAAATTACTGTAAGCATATTCCAACATGTTATTTTGGAGTGAAGTGTGTGTAGGAGTAGTTTATGCAAACAATTAATGCACCCGTCGCACTTTCAAGGTGACTTTAACTGCTACCGCCGCTCTAGGGATGAACCGCGCTTTGCAGCCGCTCCTATAGCTATATAACGCCCGGCGCGGACCCTGAAATTCACAGCATCATGTGTGCCGCCGCCGCACCGAGGCTTTAGCCGCCGCTATCATCTTTTCATCGCAACGCACCGAACGCCTAGCAGTTATGCCTCAGCCTTCGACCTTCGACCGAGATAACCCTTGTGAGCGGATGTTGTTCGGATCTCGAATTTTGTGTGTCGTTTTCCAGGCCTGGTAGACCCGGTGGGGTCGTTTTCTGTACTCACGTGTTTTCTCTGCGCTGGAGCGCTCCCTCGACAAGCATACTTGGTATATCAGTCTCAGCTCGTACGCCAGACCGAAAGAACATCAGTGTCGACGGTGGGCAGCCTGTGTTAAAAATCCATTCATCTGTCCATCTCCTCTTTTTGGAAAAGCAGCTCTGGGCCCTGCATCCGTCACCTGCTCTTCTGTCTCGCGATAATCTCCGGAAGCGGTGAGCTTTTGCATTCATGAAGAGATTTCCGCGGCGAACGTTTTGTGCCGACTACTCAAAAAGGCACAAACAGAGAATTGAAAAAGGACGTAATTTTCGCAGTGTAAAGACACTCAATGTCGCTGCTCTCAAAAAAGTCCTACTTCCCGAAGAAGCTCTCCGAGTACGAGAAAGTGACTTCATCTGTCAGAATTCTTACCGTCGGTTCAAGGAAGACATAGATAATATGCAGGCAGAGTCAACCGAAACATTAGAAGAATTCCGCCCTGGGGAAGAAATCGTAGAAAATTTAAATTCAAGTGTCAGCCTTACCTCTGAAATCTCGCCCCTAAAGCCACCGAGCGCTCTAAAAAAACGCCTCAGACTTTCCTATGCAAAGCGAAAGCAGGAAGAGGTGGCAAGAGCTATGGTGACGAAAATACGATCGGGGATACAGGCAGCATATAATGTCCCAGAGACTTCGCGTGCGTCAGAAGAAAAGTGTGCGCAATGCAGCAGTTGGGAGGACAACCTACATGCTGCCTACAATAGGTGCACGTCCTTTCAAGAGCGTTGCCAGCTGCTGACACTGCTACCACGCAACCTAACCGTGAAATATGTGCAGGAAGTTATTCCAGAGGCAACGAGGTACGTTATCCAAAAATCGAAGAAGATGGTGGATGAGGAAGGCGTATGGTCAACACAGGAGAGATATAAAAGATGTAAACTACAACAGGAAGACATTACCACCGTTTTAGAATATTACACCATGGATGAACTCGATTGCTCTAGACAGACTCCGAACAAAAAGGATGTTGTGAGAATCGAGAAGGAAGGAGAGAAAGAATGGATACCTAAACGCTTCATGACGCGGTCCTTGCGAGAAGCATTCCGCCTCTACAAGCAAGCTCACCCTGCCTCCCAGGTTGGCGTCACAAAATTCATATCCTTGCGTCCTAAGTGGGTGAAATGCTCGCCACAGTGGCAAGTGTGTGTTTGTGTGTGCTGTGCAAACTTTCAGTTGTGCCTCGTGGGACTGCAGAACGCGTCCGGAAGGTCGCTTTCTCCCGAAGATATGCAGAGCCTCTGCGTAGGCCAGGAACCTACTGCGTCGTGTTTCCTTAGGAATTGTGAGCACTGTCCACAAGATGGCATTTTCACTTCGGAAAGTTTTGAAATGAGCAGCGAGGACGAGGTGTTGATTGCTTCATGGGAATACGGTGAGCTCGTTAAAAAGACTCTGACCGCTTCATCATTTATGAGAGAATGTCTAAGAATGACCATACATACATACATACATACATACATACATACATACATACATACATACATACATACATACATACATACATCTTTATTTTCCAGAAGACAACTGGATGGTCTCTTGGGCTAAAAGCTACACAAAAGCTTGACGAGGCCCAAGAGACCATTACAAGGCAGCAGCGTAAAGAATAGAAACATAAGAGATGAATAGTACATAGGTAGACAGTAATAGGGAAATAATAAAACAGTTACTGTATGAAATGGATTCCCCACAACTATATTAGATCTGTGCAAGCAAGAGCAATACATGAAGAAAAACACAGCTGCAAGAGAGGTGCAATTGTTTTGCATTTTGTTTTCGCCGAAAACTGGACAGTTGTGCTTCCAGACGCAGTACAAGCTTACCATTGGCAGAAAAAGCAGGTGACCGTGTTTACCTACGTGGTCACGTCAAGAAAATCGACTCGGAACTACGCCGTAATTTCCGACGATATGTCTCATGATTCAGCTCATGCATGCTTGGCTCTGTCAAAAATCGAAGCACACCTCGAAGACAACGCGCCAATCTACACCAAGATAACATATGTGAGCGACGGGGCTCCCGCTCACTTCAAGAATAAATATCAGTTTCATGAGCTACAACGCAGTGAATGTCGAGAGACGAAATGGATGTTTTCGGCCACTGGACACGGCAAAAATGCTTGCGACGGCGTTGGTGGGCTTGTCAAACATCGAGCATCACACCACAACTTTCGGAAGCCTGCAAGTGAGTCCATACAAACAGCCAGCGGCTTCGTAGACGCAATTCAAGGAACGCTAAAGAACATCACCATTCTGGAGCTCCCACAGAGGGAGCTTGCAGACTTTCGCGAAACGAAGAAGGAAGAATGGAAAATGGCAAAGAAAGTGCCTGGAGTTCAGACGCTCCATATGTGGAAGTACGTTCAAACAAATGAAGGCAGTGCATCCTACGTGGCCTCCACCGCTGCTTCGGAATGGAAGAGACTGTGATCTGGTTTGTGCTTCGTGCTGGACAATATACTGTGCGCATACCGACTTCAACTGCTGCCGTTAATTTCTTGTTACGATTTTCTGAATTGCAATCTGCATATAGAGCGGCATCCCATTTGTAAATTGCGTTCCTATTAAAACTCCTCCTGATTAAAAATCTCGCAGATAAATTGTTCCTCTCAGAAGACGACGTTCTGTCTCCTGACATTGCCCTGTAGAACCTTTGAACACAGAGGTAAACAGATGCAGGTACGGAAACGTCGGCTTCAGAAATACATTAATATAAATTTTTATATATAAAATTTTTTCTAGGAACCCACAAATTATCTAATATTTTTAAAAAATCGATTACATACCAATGTACCTTACGATGATAAATTAGAGAATACAAAAAAAAAACGTTTGACCGCCAGCAGTCAGTTCATCAGGTGAAATAACGAATTTATTCCCATTTTGACGCATTAAGAACGCCGCTAACAAGCGAGTAGAAGCTGTACAAACATTCAGGATGGTTCGCATATTGTGGTAATTGAAATGTAACCACGTTCAGTGAGTGCTAAATCAAATTTCTGACAGTTACTACTTCTAAGAGGCAGTAATAAGCAATTCTAGGTAACAAAAACATGAACTCAGTTTTGCATTTATTTTTATACTTTAAAACAAAATAATGCAACACTTTTTGGTGTTTTAAAATTATCGAGTATTGAGCATTATTAGGGCATTTTTTAAAAAAATTCGATGATGATGTTTTTTTTTTTAAATTCAAGTCAAAGTTGTCACTTTTTTGAAGTTTGTGAACTTCTGCCAATTTTGAGGCCATATTGAAAAATATAGGTCAAGTGTACAGCTACAAAACTTGCCTGAAGTGATTAAAAGTAGCTGAAAAATACAGAGAAAAAGATTCAGTCGGGAGATCTTTACGCATCTTGCCCTAAGGCTGCCCTGAAAAGTGCCTTTTTGGCACCGCACAGCTCCGGAAGCGAAGTTTGCGATTTTTTACTCAAAAGACTGACACAGCAAGAAAACGTTTTTTATATTAATCGTATAGTGCAAGTGTTAATAAAGTGCTGAAAAAATACTTATGCGCGAAAACAACTTATTGTGCATGCAGTGATGCTCCAAACTTGCAACTTTTCGAAGTGGCAAAAACGACATACTCCACCTTTTGTGACATACAATTTTTTTCCAAGAAAACCATGAAGTTCCTTGCAAAACTAAGGTTCATTCCTTTGTGTGGACACATTTACCCATCACATATAAAAATTTAATTGAAAACAAAAAATGGTCATGAGACCTCGATTACCGTTCTTATCTGAACATGCCCATATATATATATATATATATATATATATATATTCTCAAGCGTGCGGAGGTGTCACAGTGTTCGAAAAATACAAAGCAAAGAAAATTGCTTCGATTCCTTTCCTGCGACCTTCCTCACATCCTTTATTTCCCCGTATGGGGCACAGAAGAGCGATTTGAATACTTACTTAAAACTGCATCCTGCAGAACGAGATAGTTCCGTAGTTTTGTAGTTTTCTTAGTACGTTACACGTCTTTGTGCCAAGAGTGCTTAATATTACGTTAACGGCATGGGCGTTGTCATCAATATGAATTAAGCAGATACTGCGCGGCTACCTAATGCCACTTTGTTGCTTGAAGAACGAGTTGGTATGCTGATCTTTTTTGACGTGTCTGTATAGAACGGGCCATACAGATCGGCCGTGCGTGGAAACAAAAGTACAATTAAAAGCTCGGTGAATTGTTCTTTCTCTGTAAATTACTCCCGAAGACCTAATGTGCAGACGCCACGGAATGACTATTTCCAACCTTATAGGTTCCTTCTGCAATAAAAGGTGGTGTTCAAAAGTATGTGGGCTTCAAAAAAGCGAAAACTTGCAATTAGATCATGGGTCATCGAACAGGAAAGCCCAGGAGCGCCACTACAATTTCTTTAAGCGTCGGCTGCACGAAAAAAGTGCTTGCTTATAATTAAATAAAAAAGCATGTGCATGGAAAGGGGGCGAGGGAGGGTTAATCAGCAGTTCCGTCTAGGTTGTCATCAGCTGTCCTATTATGAGCTCAATGACTGTCGCCTAAGTCAATCTCCTGTCCTTTTTTTAATACCACTTTCATCTATTACTTTTGCCCTCAACCCTCTTGAAATCTTCCCATTGAGCGGCTTGTGCCCAGGTCAAGTGCACTGACCGAAGGCAGCAATTGAAGTGAATCGTGTATCTGCTTGACAAAGGGCAGGCACGTGGAAAGGTCGTATCCTCAACTGACTGCTTCACTGCCCTCCAGATTAACGATTTCCAGTGGCTGATCGAAAAATTGTCTCCGGTCGACTGATTGCTCCGAAAAGAAGACCCAGTGCCATGGTTTGGGACAAACAGACTGATGGCTGGGATGAAAACCATGTGCTACGCCCGCCAGAAATGACGTAGACACACTCATAGAAGCGTGTTGCTAGGCTTGTTGGTGTTTTTCGTACGGCAGGCAGCAGCAACGCACAGAGTAGCAATGGTTTCGCTGGGCGGGGGTTTTCTGCGAAGAAATAAACCTCACAAAATATCAAAAAATAGTTATTGTTCACTTAAGACTGCTAATGCCAGTGGCGCGAAACCTAAAATTCGACCAATGAAATAGACAAATTCATGCGTTCTGTTCCGTTTAAAACTTTGCTTGAATTACCTAATGCGTATGCTGTGGCAATTATAGTTGTGCTACATGCTAAATTAGAAATTAAGGTGGAAAACAAAGAAATAAAGACGATACAGTTAGATTAACTGAACATAGGTTGGCAGTGTGCTAATGGCATGGCCAGCTGAGAAAGCCCATAATTCGTCTTCTCGGCTCTGTTTACGGGGCATCGGAGAGACCTTCACTGACGAGTGCTTGAGGCTGACAAAGAGAAAGGAGTTATACACCATATCTTAACTAAACATGCAATTTTATAGCAGTCTCGGCAGCTTGTTTGTAAAGTGAAATTTTCGTGTGTAACGTAGCCTTATGGCGGCAAAACATGCAATAGGTGCGCGAAAAAAAAAAGAAAGAACCTAGAAACGGAGAATGTGTCCGCTACGATTTCGCATAGTAATTTGTGTGCTCAAGTTCACCTGCGAGTTGTTATACATTGTGATCTTTGGTTACAGTGTGCGGCATGAAAATTTTAATTATTCACTTTTGTTAATTATTCTCGCACAGAGAACAGTAACGTGCAATAATGTGCAGAACTCGCGTGTTCCCAAAGAAAATTTTCATTCTGATTTACTAGATATTTACGCAGTACATCGACTAAGTTGTCTACAGCGCTGAAAGGAAGGTGAAAAAGAGACAGATTCGTTGTAATGAAGTGTGCAGTGGTGATTGAGAGTATAAAGCGTGTAGTAAGCTTATTTTCGGAACAGAAACCAAAAAGAAAAAAAATATTACGGTAAAAATTGCAGAATTTATATTGGTCCCCGAAGCAGAGAGCCCCAAAAAATGAGTGCTGCTGTTATCAGGGGCCTCAAGCAAATACTGATTGTAGGGAATACAGGCAGGTGCGACCTCGTGTTTCATAGCCTACGCAGATGCTTTTTTCTGCTTCTCACTAAAAAGTCATCTGCTTCCCTGATAACATTTTAAACGTCTTTTATCACTGTTAGGCTGAATCGCTAGCGCACTTCCTTGTTATATTTCGTTTACCGCATCCTAGTCACGTTGCGCTGTGTTGTACCGTGCGTACCGTTGTATGTGTAGCGCCGGTGTAATAAGGAAGACCATCTTTCGCAGCTAAAATTTTATAGCCTTAAAACATTTATTGGCACCTTATGCAAGGAAATAAAAAAACATCATCTTCCTTTCTATTGCATCCGTGTACGTGTCTCCGCGGAAGAAGGTAGCATTAGATTTGTTTCTACAGCAGCTCTGCGACCGCTGCCCAGCTCCTAGAATCATCTGCGGTGATTTCAATGCCCATCATGCTGTTTCTGGCGACCGAAACACGGATTCCCGTGGACGCAAACTTGTAGAGGTTATTGACAGTTTGGACCTGTGTGTTGCCAATGACGGAAGCCCCACTTTTTTCCGGCCTCCAGCCTCAGCGACAGCTACAGACCTGACACTGCATTCACCTGACGCCCGCGTGAGTTGGTCAACAGTACCCGACCGCATGGGAAGTGATCACTATCCGATTTTTGTGTTGGCTGCCGACTTTCGTATGCATGCTCCTAAAATTAGCAACGTGGTAAACTGAGACAAGTACAGAAAGCACCTAGAACGTGTTTCTGGTGATGTTGTTGACAAAATGATTTCTAGTAAGCTAGCAGCAACTACGACGGTCAAGTTACCTGATCATTTTTCCGGCCCCGGATTTAAAACTCAGGAACCTTTGCGCAGCGAGAAGAAGGGCGGAGCGCCAACTCGTGCGGAAGAAGGACGACAGGCAACTGAAGACGACTTTCAATAGGCTGAATTCTGCTATTAGACGGCATACGAACAAGCTGTACAGGTCGCAATGGGCCTCATTCTGTGCTAGTTTGACTGTGTTCTCACCGATAACGAGAATATGGCGAGTTGTTGGCAGCCTTGCTGGAGAATCTCGCCCTTCGAAGCCTTTTGAAGCTCTTGCAATACGCAAGGAAAAACCTATTGCGTGCTTGGCAGAGGAATTTGCAGACGCACTCGTACGCGCTGATTCTGGAATAGATATATATTCACCATCTGCTTCCTCCAGGTCTATCATGGACGTCCCGTTCGCGCTTCGTGAGCTTCAGACTGCGCTCAGTGGCCTGCGGCGCCGGTGTTCACCAGGTCCCGACGGCATCACCAATAAAATGCTGAATAATCTGCACTTGCAACTCAGAAAGGAGCTCCTCAACTTCATCAATCGAGTTTGGGAGACTGGCGACGTTCCTCCGTCATGGAAGGTGGCACATGTAGTTCCGGTACTGAAGCCTGGCAAAGACATGACAGACCTTGCCTCGTATCGCCCAGTGTTATTGACCTCCTGTGTAGCTAAGTTGATGGAGAAGCTGGTAAATGAACGCTTATCACGGTGGCTTGAGGACAGCAAGGCACTGCCATCCTGTATGACAGGATTCCGCCGAGGTCTTAGTGCCCAAGATAGCGTCTTAGACTTGATCAGTCACATTGAACACCAGACAGCTTTCGGCCTTTCCACCTTAGCCATTTTTCTTGATGTTGCGAAAGCTTACGACTGCGTGCTTCAGAGCTCAATTCTAAACAGTTTGCAAGGCATGGGCATACGGGGCCATATGTTAAGATTCATTTACAAGTTTATAAGTGATCGCGCGGTTCGTGTACGGTTAGGGAGTACGTTAAGCACCGAAAGGGTTCTGTCACGAGGTGTGCCTCAAGGAAGTGTTCTTTCTCCCACGCTCTTTAACGCCGTTATGGCTGGCCTACCCGATTCTTTGAAAAAAAGTTGCAGGCAAGTGCGTATGTCACTTTATGCTGACGACATCTGTATTTGGAATACTGGCTACCAACACAAGCGATTAGCCCTGATAGCTCGACAGGCTATACTTTCGGCACAAGCTTACCTTCAAGATGTGGGGCTGTCTCTGTCAGTGGACAAATCCGGCTTTATTCTGTTTACAGGTGTAGGAAGACGTCAAGCGCGGTTGAAGATAGACCTTGGTCACTCTTGCATTCGTCAATTCAACCACGCGCGTTTCCTGGGCGTCATTATTGACTCCCGTCTACAGTAGCGAAAAGCTGTAGACGCGATTGTTTCATCAATATCTTCTCGTCTCAATGTGATCCGTAGAATTGCATGTGAGCAATGGGGAAACCATCCTTCTTCAATGGTCAAACTTCATGAAGCGCCGGTGGTCAGCCGGATAATGTATCAATTACCTTTAATTTCCCCCTCGGCATCACAACTTGAGCGTCTCGAAGTTGTCCACAGAAAGGACCTAAGAAGAGCCATTGTAGTTCCCCAGGCGGCTGCGAATAAGGCAGTACTTCATGAGTCCCTATCGAAACCTCTTAGCCTTATTGCTTCTCAGAGACTATTAATGCATCTTGACCGCTTAGGAGAGACGGCAGCTGGGCGATCCCGTCTCCAGCGGCTCTGCAAGAGATATGGGTCGAAGGCTTACTTGACACTCAATACTCTTAGTTCTTTAGGCATTAATGTCCGAAGGCAAAGGAAACGGTTGAAACCCCCCTGGTCTTTTCCGACCCTGGACTGTAAGGTCACAATTACCCATGTGAGCGCAAAGCGCAGCTCTCCTTTGGCAGCAAAGCGTTCGTTTGTACTGGAATACTTGGAAACAGAGTATGCCTGCCATCTTCAAATTTTCACAGATGGTTCTGTGGACAAGGTCAAACAAGCTAGCTCAGCGGCTTTTTACATTCCTTCTTCGGACTGTAAGTGGTCCGTACGCTGTACTGCTGTTGTATCCTCCACAACGGCTGAAAGTGTTGCTATAGAGGCGGCTTTACGGAAGTTAGAGTCTTGTCCGGCTCAACCTGTTGTCATCCTAACTGATTCAAAATTTGCCCTTCAGAGGTTAGAGCGCGGATTGCCTACTGACGCCTTGTCTCTAAGCTCTCTGCGCTTAGTGCAGAATCTGCACAGCAGAGGCTTTACTCTACATTTCCAGTGGGGGCCCTCTCACATAGGAGTCAACGGTAATGAGGTGGCAGACAGTCTCGCTCATAAAGCTCTCTCAAGGATTCCATCAAAAAAAGTACCTCAAGATGGGAAAAGTCTCTGCAGGAAAACGGTGCTCGATCATTTCAGTACCCTGTGGAGTGCGTCCCACAAGCCATGTGTGACCAAGGGACTGAGAAGATCTCAGGCGACCCTTCTACATCGAATTCGCACGGCCTCTGCTCGCACTCCTGCATGGATGCATAAGACCGGCATAGCATCGTCTCCGCTCTGCTCTTTATGTGGTGTGTGCGGGGATATCGAACATTATATTATGTACTGCCCAAAGTACAACGCGGAAAGGCATGTGATGTTCGCTTCCTTCTAGAAGACAGGAACCCGTCACAGCACAGTGCAGGACATTGTCTACCCGAGTGGAAACCAAACATGCAGAAGGGAGGCTGCACGCCTTCTTTTAACATTTCTGAAGAACACGGATCTTGTTTTTAAATGGTGGCAGCAGGAACGGTCTATGGCCTACTGTGATTTAATGTGTGCGTAGATGGTGTCTTCCGGAGTGGACTACTTTATACTGTGAGTGAATGTGTGTATGGAGTGTGGCACTACAACGGCCTATGTTCTAGTGTGACTGAATATGTGCATAGATGGTGACTTCTGGTGTGGACTGTGATGTGAACTGTGTGAATTGATTGTGTGCATAGCTGGTGACTGCGGGAGAGAATGTGTGCTATTATAAGAGACTGTGCGTTTAGCGGGGTAGATGCGGCATTGTTAATATCGAAGGGACGCTGCGGTGGAGCAATTGCCGGCAGACAAAGCAAGGCTAACCCCACCTGTAGCATTCAACACCTCAACCTCAACAACCTACACATTTGAATTTTGGATCAGCATGAAATTCGCCAACTATGTCAGCCTGCCGGTCGCAAAGGCCTTTTAACCACTAAAAAGTTAAATTTTTGTAATCATTGCTTTTCTTCTCATTTTGATAACTTCATTACAGCGGACGAAATCTTTCTTGATTTCAGCAAGTCACTTTAGAGGGCCTGCTGCTCCAGCTCCACAAAAATGGCTTTCTAGAGACAATAACTGTAGTATATATATTTTAGCATATTTAACCATCATTCCCAATTTGATGCGTTTCAGTCCGCTTTATCACATGATCTCTCTGCGCATGCACGCCTCTCCTGCTCCAGCTCTCCACCGACTGAAAATAAAACCGCCAGCTCCTACTGCGCATGCGCAGTTCATGTTAGTGACAGGCACTTGCGACAGATGGCGGCAGCCGTCAAGCACACGCCACTTAGCAGACGCACCTGGCCCCTCGTGAAACCAGATCGCGCTTGCGTCTCCGATGCGCGTTTATTTTCAACCAGTAGATGAATGTTCGCAACTCACAGAGGGCGCCACATTTTGTGGAAAAAGCGGATACTGAGCGATTGGCAACTCGTTCAGTTAATGCGCAGTTCATGTTAGAGACAGGCACATGCGACAGATGGCGGCAGCCGTCTACCTTTGAGCACACACTTGCCACTTGGCAGGCGCAGCTGGCTCCTCGTGGAACCAGATCTATTTTCAACGTTTATTTTCAACCAGTAGCAGGTGAATTTTCGCCACTTTTCAGAGGGAGCCACACCTTTTGAAAAAGTTAGATTGCGGAGTCAACAACAGAAACAATCGTTCTTATTTACTTCTTTCGGTATAAATTAACAAACTAATTAGGATTCCGGTTGAAAATAAAAGCATAAACTTATTTGCAGGTAGCGGCATGCTGTATAGTCCTGCCAGAAAGAAACGCGAAAACGCATATGAAGTACTTTTCTCCTTTTCATCCAGATATTTCTTTAGGACTGGTTTATAATAATGTTCTTCGGTAAACACTTTGCCCACAAACATTAATCAGGCTAGGTGTACACTGAAACTCAAAGTACGCAAGTATGATGCGATTTGTTCACAGGCGGTGTTCACGGTTCATTTCGGCCTGACTAAACATGGCTATTCAATCAACCAATGATCAACTTCCACTCATTGCTAGAGCTGATGCTGTTCTCAACTGTTCCGATAACAGGGACATGCAGCTCTGTCGTAAAACCTTCTGAAGGGCTTGTTGGTACATGATCTTTTAGAATTGCTTTTAGATGCTCTTTTACCGCAGCGGTGGCCAAGTGGTTGAGCATCCGCCTCGTATGCGGGAGGTGCGGGGTTCGATCCCCAGTGCCGCCGGGTGCCCACCGGTGATACAATGGGTACAAGCTTTCCCCTGGTCTGGTGCTCGGCTTATTTAGGGTGAAATGCTTGGGAAATGGGTCTTTGACCCCACCTTGAGAAAAAGAAAAAATACCTTGTGACATGGCGCTCTTTGGCCATAGCTGCCCTTGCGCCATAAAAATCCATAATCATCATCATCTTTTAGATGCTCTTTTACAGACCGCGCCTGGCTTCATTTGTCTGGTATTAAAGTTGAAAGTTACACTTCTGTCCTGTCGTCTTTCCGTGAGAACGCCAAATTCTCGATGCGCAAATTTTTAACCTAGCTATAGTTATTCTTCAGATGTCGTGTTTTTCGCAATACAATCAAATGCAGATGTTTTAATAAAGAATTTCTCAGCGCGCTTTGGACCGTACATATATTTCTAGTTTAAGTATATCTTGTATAACGCTTTACCTGACCATGATTAGTTTTTTTTACAATTGCGCATGCGCTGTGGCTCCTTCGCTATCGCGAATCTGATTTTAAGCGTGCTTATTGTGATGCACTAGAAGCTCTGCTCCTAGTAGCATTCTTCGCACAACTTTTGCCGAGAATAAAACAAAACCACTAGCCTAATTTTATGGGCTCCTAGTCTAATGGGTGCCTGATTTCCATAACGTATTTACCAGATAGGCTTCGGCAGATAAGCTTTACTTTGCATACGCGATGGGGAGGAGAAGCTATAAAGCTGTATTCACAGGTTTTCTGGTTCTCCTCCCTACACATGAAAACGACAGGTGGCACGTGATTGAAAAATTGTTCTAGAATACAACCCTAAATTTGATGAATCATATTTCGTTCTACTTCCTTTTCTGACCGTCAATCGGATAAAATCATCGCAGAGGGAAGTGGTGACAAAGAATAAAAAACACAAAAAGGGCGAATTCTAAGAAAATACGTAAAAACCATAATTTTAATCGAAAACAAGTAAACAAATAGAAAAAAAGCAGGAAACGAATAAGAATACAAATAGAAATATGATGGCATTACAAAGCAACTTGGAACAAAATTATAACAGTGAACTGGGCGAACGAACAGGAGCTGTATTTCACACGACGGTATGTTGAATGCGGTTCCAGTACAAAAACTTTTAAAGCACGGAACTAAACAAAATGGAAGCAGAAATATGTTGTTAAGTAAAACATTGCTACAAAAAAGGTGACACAGTGGATCGCAGGATCTTAAATTGGCCCGAAGTATTCTGCAGGGCAGTTGCAGTCAGCTGACTTGTGCTGGATGAATGAATAAAAGAAAGAGTTCTGCTGCAGCTGACAATGTAAACTTTGTGAACACGATCAGGGCGCGATGATAGAAAAAGTGAACTAATGATGAATTATTGATTTATTTGGGGGTCATGAAAAATGGTACGAAACAAGCAAAGTCGAGATAACTTTCTGCGGTGTTCAAGAAATGGGAGTGATAATGTTCTTGCATACTGTGACGCTGCTTGCGCGGATTCAGTTTGGTAATATGAAGCGCACCGAGTTATTCTAAATATTTCGAGAGTAGATGCCAGTTTCGAAAGCCCACGGTACTATATTCATGGCTTCGATAGCCGAAAGTGCCGTTTACTTTTAATAATGTAATGTCTGTGACACTTTCAAGTAAGGCCAAATTTAATATGCACGCCTAAATACTTACAGCCTGTAAGGGGTTTCAAGTTAGTATTCTTGAGAACATATTAAGCAAGGAGAGAATTGGTACTTGACATTGCCATAACATTGCAATTGTTAATATTTAGGTGCATTAAGCATCCTTTCCACCAGTGGGAAAAATTGTAATTTTTCTAGACGTATGGGTGGTTAGCGATTTCATGGTAGATATCATATTCGTGTGCAAATAACTCAATAGGAGGGATGATAAAGCTAGACAGGTCGTTAAAATAAAAACTAAGAAAAGAACAGGACCTACCATCGAGGCTTGTGCACAGGAGACGACGCGGGTGCAAGTGGATAGTTAAGGTTATGTACATAAACAAACTGACTGTGGTTATTAAGGAAATACTCTACATACGATAATTATGCTCAAGCTTTTAAGCTTGATTATTAAGAGATGGCGATTAATTTTCGTGAATTTATTTGGCGAAATTAAGTAAACGGAGTCTGCGTGAGAATGGTGTTTGGGAATTAGGCGCAAAGAACATGTAAGTGACAGTAATTTCGTCTAACACGAATATGATTCTGGAATGCCGTGCTGCACTAGAGCGAAGCGATAGTTTCAGGGGAGGGAATTAGCTAGTTTGGAAAAAAAGACATGCTCGAGTAATTCGCAAGGTCTGCTTGTCAGCGTGAAGTGCTGAGAGTTTGTGGAGGATGCCTCTGAACCGAATTATGAACTGAAGCCCCGTTCGGGGTTTTCTGGTCGTCGGGCAGTATACCTATGAAAGCGTCTGCTGAAACAGCTTGCGTAAGAGAGCAGAGGAAAGCATTTTTTTTTCAGAAGCTTAAGTTTAAGGCTACCCGCATCATAAGAGGAGAGCAGTACAAAGGAATCCATTAGGTTTGTAATAGCTGCTTAATGTAAACTGACATAGCAGACATGATGGCAGCACATTACAAGAATGAAAAAAATTGATACAAATGCATCATGCAACGCTTAAGCAGAGGCATTGCATGAACTAGGCGTATCGCCAGAGGGAACAGGTTTAATATCAATGCCAGTGTTAGCATTGAGAATTTTAGAAAATTTCTTTGAACTGTTATTCAGCATCGCAGAAAGCTTTTTTTCCCTAAATGTATTCTTTCGATCCTTATCATCCTAACAGGAGACGCCAGCGCGAAAGGGGAGCACAACTCGGATGCTTCTGTGCGGCAAGAGACCGGTGTTGCTGCTACTGCAAGTTTGTTTAATCCGATTTGACGTCTCAAAGCGAATCAAGCTATGTGGGGCGC
The DNA here is from genome assembly GCF_052857255.1 of Amblyomma americanum. NCBI lineage: Eukaryota > Metazoa > Arthropoda > Arachnida > Ixodida > Ixodidae > Amblyomma > Amblyomma americanum. Next base: position 385,008,590 of record NC_135497.1, on the reverse strand, counting down.
CGGAGTGGAGAGCTCCAGATAATTTTTATTACCTGCGGTTCTTTAACGCTCGGTGGCATCGGGCAGTACGCAGGTCCGTAGCATTTCACCTCCATTGAAATGCACCTACCATGGCCCTCATCGAACCCGCGTCTTTCGGGTCAGTTACCACAGTAAAAAGTAAAGGCACAATGTAAAATATAAAAATACAGACAAAAATGTGATGTTCTGTAACATTTATAAAGCATTCAGAATATAAAATTTATATAGGGATAGCTGTATGACGAAACTATATGCAACCCTCGCGCCTTTGAGAGACTGCAAATTTGCAAACCTTTACTGAAAGCATTCAAAGCAGGGGTCAGAAAGCAAGTGTTTTTATAAATCATAAAATCTGCATGCTACAAGAAAAATCAGTGACAGCGAATGTCAAAACATGAAAGACGCATAAAGTGATGCTAAATGTTAAAGGCTGGTATTTTATTGAAGCAAAATGTCCTTGAGCTGCCATGTAATCAGCTGTAATGTATTTTTGTTACTTTGCAAGAGAGAATTTAAAAGAGGAGGAACACAGCGTTCAAGAGTTTGCATAGCGCAATTCGTTGAAAACCAAATAACCTTCCGTTACTTGGCTTTTCGAGTGTCCTGATTTAAAGAGTTTGTAATAGCTAATTATCATAAAATTTCTAGCTTAGTGCTCTTCTGCCTTCTTTTTCTAAACAGCTTGGGACTCAGGCTGAAAGTATACATGTGCTCCTTAAGAAGTAAGACTAAATTTTGAATAGTGCCGCCGCTGTGGCTCAGCGGTTATGGTACTCGGCTGCTGACCCTCAAACACGAGGGTTTCATCCTGCCGCGGGGGTCGCATTTCGATGGAGGCGGAATGCTAGAGACCCATGTTCTGTGCGACGCCAGAGCATGTTAAAGAACCCCAGTTGGTCGAAATTTTCCGGAGCTCTCCACTACCTCGTCCATTATAGCCTCTGTCGCTTTAGAACGTTAAATCACATAAACAAAACATTTTTGAACAGCGGTTATATGTCAGGATGCTAAGCAGAATATACACTAATTATAATTATCTATCGTATGTTCTAACCCCGCACGCCGTACGATAATGAAGTCAGGGCGGCAGAATCGCCATGCGTTCTAAAAAGAGGCTTCTTCATCTCACTGATCTTCTTGGAGTCTGAGCAAAGAACGCATATTTTCATATGGCCCCAGCGAATTATATAATGTGTTCAGACCACCCAGTAATTATCTACTCACTCATATGTAGGCATGTGGACTAGACACGACGTGTGTACTGCAGTCTAGAAATTGCTGTATGTAATTATTTTTTTTCTTTATTGTTGCGCAGATATATTTCTCACTTGCACCAGCACTACTTCTAATCGCCGTTCAGCCAGTCTGGTTTGTATTTGAGCTTAGGCTCTGCTAGCGCCTAAAAAAGGTCCATAATAATAGAAACGAATCTAAAGAAAACAAAAAATATATTTCGAAAATTCACTCAGTTTTATAAAGTACATGCAGGTGATAATATTTACGAATTTTAAGTAAACCGAAAATGCAGAAAGGGAAGATATTATATTGTAATGTAGGACATGCATATATATTAACAGCCGAGAGACAGTGGTTGAAACGTTAACTTCCCTCACTTGGTAAAAGGGTGCTAAATATCCGGCTCCTAGAAATCAAGCCACTTTCGCGCACATTCCAAAATAGAAAAAAAGCAGTCTGAAGCAGTCGCAAATGTCCGAGTCATTTGCGCGCACCTTAGTGCGGTGAAACTTTCCTTTCAAAATGGAAAAAAATGAAACTGCCGTCCACGTTGTCTTCAGTACTTGTGAGCCACTGGGACATTTCTAGTGCGGATCGACACCGACCTTACTTCACGTTTCTTTGAATTTAATTTCTGAAACGAAAAAGAAAAAATGTCTCATATGTTGTTAAAATTGCCTCAGTGCCAATTTTGACATTCTCTTCGTCGCCAGAGGTCATGAAGTGAAAGCAAAAAAAAAAGACGGAGTATAAAGGAGTAAGCAGCCTAAAAATAGCCTAATGTGCCGTCCACTCTGCGTTATCTCTCACTCTCTGCCTGACTCTACTTAGTTGCTTGAAAGAAAGTGGAAGAGAAGACTAAAGCTTCCTGGCTCTGTGATCTTTGCGACAATCTTCTGAAGGAGCATTATTATCTGTCCCGTGTAAGGAAGTCTATAAGGCGATCAAGTATCCGACGAGGCTCTGTCTTGAAAGTGAGTCTTCAGAAAGAGAGAGGAGACGGCGGATGCCACTTACAAGAAGTGCAGCATCTCTACAGTAAAAAAAAAAAAAAGCTGCCGGAAATTGCTCCACGTGAGCAGCATCTGCTCAAAGCATGAAGTAGAGAGGAAGGCTATTTCGTTGAGAACAAAGCATTTAGGTGCGCAGAATTTCAAACAAAAAGTGATATCTTCAGTCCGCAAAGCACTGTCCTATTAAGAAGCGAAGAAAAAGACGTTTAACAAACCTATTTTTCTCTTTAGATGGTTATTTTATGGACAGTCCAAAAGCAACTCTTTTATTTCTTTACATTCTCGGCAAGTCATGTTTGTCAAATGATCAGAAAAAAAATATAACCTCGTGAGGCCCCGCTTATCTTGTAATGAAGAATTGTCTTTCAGGTCATTGTTAGAAAAACTCATCCCCTTGCAGCCTTGGGGATTTTAAAAGTTAGACCTGGGCTACTACAGAGCCAGCTTTTCAAACACTGTTATGAATACAGGGGCTCTAGGAGCCTTCCCATTTGACTGATTTCTCTATTTCTTTTGCAAGCGGACAAACACCCCCGATGTTTGTTGACCTTTACCATTACAGTAATTGTAATTTTGATTTCAATGAGCATCTTACCTTGTGCGCACTTTACTAAATATTAATCGCAAGACGTTGTTCCAGGTTCCTGTACGCCCAGAAGACCGTAGAAGAGAGGATGGAGAGGCACGGAGGTGTCCCAGCAAATGTAACGAAGCTTTAAAAAAATCGGAATTTCCTAGTTGCCTGAATCTAATTGAGGGTTGTTTAGAGTTCCGTGACCTAGACTACCGTATTTTTTGTTCTTCAGTGTTGATAATTAGTTAAACCTAATTAGAGAAGTTTTAATTATTGACTTGAGGAACGATGTGTCAATGAAAAAGTTGTAGATCACTTTGAAAAACAGCTGAATGCCACGTTTACATCATGGTACTGTTTACGTAACGCAGTTTTTTTGTCGGCCTTAAACAATAAATAACTTGCTCAATAAAAAAAGCTTCGACGTGAGAACGGTGCCAATTCAACGTCTCAAAAATCACTTTTTCTGAAGTGCTCTCCCCGATGAGCATTTGCGTGCACATTGGGACAGAGATATGAGCCAGCAGCTAGCTGGTCAGGTGATAGCCTTCTTTTAAGGCCAATAAGTTAAGCTACGTAAAACGTACCTTGAAAGGAACAGCGCTGCTAGCCATTTTTTTAGACGACCTACAGCTTTTATATTGACACTTTGCTCGTCAAGCCAATAACTAAAAGTTAGGTAATTAGGCTTAACTACTTAAATTTGAAGAGCTCAAACATACTGCAGACTAGGCCGCGCCACTCTGAACAACCTTCGGCTGATTTCATGGGGTTAGGGCACTTCGTCTTCTTTAAAAGCTTGGGGACATTTACCTGGGACACCTGGTACAGCCTTCCTGATTTTTGATAATATAGCGCGAGCGTCGACCAAACTACTCGTCGGCACCTTATAACGGCGAAAGTTCGCGCACGCACACGAAGAAAGAGTGTCGTCTGCTACGCTGTTCCGTTCACGAGGACACACGCCCTGCCGCAATATCTGTTCGCAAAAAAACCGGCGGGCATCAGAGCACATGTGCACGACTAAGATGTGACACTGAGACGTTTGAAAGTTGCGATGTTTTTTTATACCGTCTAGACGCTGAAAGACTGATTAAAGAGCTGGCTTGTTGTCCCTTTTATTTTTTCCCACCTCGCATAGAGTTGCTCAAATTAGAAGGTTACCATTCCAGGCAATGATTTTCACGTGCTCCTATAATTCTTCCTTTTATTTTTTTAACATTGCTTCGCCAGCATAGCCTCCCGTAAAAGAAAAAAGAAAGAGGGAAAGCACATCTCAGTGTCACATCTTAGTCATGCACATGTGCTCTGATGCCCGCCGGCTTTTTGCGAGCAGATACTGTTCCAGAGCGTGTGTCCTGGGGGCCTATTCTCGACAATTCGCCATTTTGTGCAAATTGTGACGTAGGCGTGACGTGACCATCAAGGCGGTGCCAGGTTACGTACCCACAAAATCTGATTACGTGGAATGGGAAAAAAGTTTGGTTTGGTTTATGGCGGTTAAACGTCTCAAAGCGACTCAGGCTATGAGAGACGCCGTAGTGAAGGGCTCCGGAAATTTTGACCGCCTGGGGTTCTTTAACGTGCACTGACATCGCACAGTACACGGGCCTCAAGAATTTCGCCGCCACCAAAATTTCGACTGCCGCACCCGGGATCGAACCCACGCCTTTCGGGCCAGCAGCCGAGCGCCGTAACCACTCAGCCACCGCGGCGGTGACGAAGAGAGAGTTATGGCGGATTGTGGGGTATTTGTGGAGTCGTTCTTGGAGCTTTTGACGTTTTACCTGCAATCGACTTTTTTTGAGTGGGAAGGTAAACTGATTGCTCAAAAACCTGGGGTTTCAATAGCACCGGTGCTAAGTAATTTGTTTCTGAGTCATGTTGACAGGGCGAGAAAATCTAACTTCGGATATTGAGTAAAACAGTTGTTTAGGTATGTAGATGATTATTTAATATTTGTTGACCCTACAAACTTCAAGGGCCACGTAGAAGAAAAACTAACGGTCTTTGATAGTTGCGGACAAGATTTAAAGTTTACCTTCGAACTCCCGGAGAACAACGAGCTACAGTTTTTAGACTTAATATTAGCCCTGAGCCGTGATCACGTCTGCTGGTCTTTTCAACAGCGCTCAGAGAAGCCCTTGCTCAGTTATCGCTCAGCCCATTCTAAGCTAGTTAAATGTGGTATAGCCGTGTCATGTTTAGGATGAGCACTTTCAAAATCTTATGTGCATGGAATGGCAAATAGTTTTAGAGGTAATATTGCTTGCGTGCCATAAAATCCTGAGGAAACTAAAATCTTTCAAGAGTTGCCATCCATCAGAGCCGTCAGACATGAAGAGGCTTGCGGTTATACCATATATTCATCGTCTGTCACATAAATTAAAAATTGTAGGCCCCAGATATGGCATTCAAGTGCTGTTCTCAACCCCGAAAAAACTTGGAAAAATATGTGCCATAGTAGATAGGAAAGCAAAGGCTAAAAAACAGAAAACAAACGGGAGTAGAGCCTGCAAGATACAACACCAAAAGAAGTTCACGCAATGCGCTTATAGGGTAGTCTATAACACTGACATTTCCTGTGGCAAGAAATACATCAGCCAAACGGGAAATTGTGTGAGCACACGCCTACGTCCACATAATACCTCGTTAAATGCCCCCCATTGTCGAACCTTGCGTTACATATCAAAGATTTCTTGTCGGATTCAAAAACCACAGCCCTGCGACAGGGCTCAAGATGGGAGCAATCAAATCGCATCATTCCACGCCGTATATATTACACCAAAACCTGTACGCCGCCTGGGCTGGTGTGGCAAAGTGGCAAGCAGCGGGGAGCACTGCCGCACGGGCGGGGCAGATATTGTCGCGTAGTATAGAAGTCGCGGATTGATGGGAGAGAAGTGACGTCCCTCTGCGGTCTGCCGCAGGCATGCAGCTTTCCAATGGCGCCAGAAATAGCTCAACTTTATTGAGCCCCACCAGCGAGGGTAATCGGATTGTCGAACTTCTAAAAACTGATATAGCGATTGCTAACGGCCGGATGCAAATCTCTAAATGCAGTCGGGTGCCTGTCGCGAAATATTGACAAGTTAAATATTAAGGTTCAGTTAGTAACTTGTCCAGTTAACGTGATTCGCCAGTTTTTTTTTTACGTCATCCAACACCGGCATTACTATACCGAAAAAAACTTTATGCCTGAAAAACCCCATTTTTTGAAATTGAAGGCGGGCTTCTCTAAAACACCTGGTTATAATTCCTCCCTCATTTTTGTTTAATTTTACGAACCGCGCAGAGTTTTCTGCAGCAGATTGTGTGGATTCTTCAAGAGCTGTTAAAATTATTGTGCTAAGACTACAACTGGGCTAAAAACATGGCGGTAGTGGGAGTCACCAATTTATTTGAACCAATTGGATTTTTTACCGCTTCATAATCTCTGCAACACTGCACATGACCGTTTCTGCATTGTGCCTTATATGAAAAGCATCCACCAAGACCAGGATAAAATTATAAATGGCGTGCTGGGAGCAGAATGCCGCGGCCACTTAACAACCGAGGCGAGTAATTGGATATCGAATAGAGGAAGGCATCTGATAAAAGCATAAAGAATGCTGGCTTGGGTTTTTGTAGTATGTTTTGAAGCTGAAGTGCATGTACCGTTGACATCCGTAAATTTCGACGTCCACCAGTTTTTGTTGTGGCTGAACAAAAATCGTTGGCCCAGGCTGGCCTGCCATCAAGTGAGCCCATATCTTATTCAGTCAACACCGCATACTTAGCGACGCAATTAAAACGATACGGGCCAAGGCTAATTTCAAGAAGTAGAAGAAGTACACGAAGACGAAGGTAGCCTCGATAGAATATACGGGATTCTTTGGCGTCTTCTGTAAGAAGATAACATCAACAGAATATAAGGCCTTCTTTTGGGAGCTGCCGATATGACAGACAATTACGCCCTTTTACTGTCCGAGCGCAAAACTCCTACCCATCCCTCGATCCATCACCAGGAGAGACACTGGTTACATCGATCGAGTGAGCCCCCATTCTGTACCACCACCGATGTTGGCGACGTCAAAAGGTTCTGCATGACCAGCGCAGGCCGTTCAATGCTAGCCGACATTATCCTTGAAAAGTAGATGTTGCGAGGAGGGGTGACACAGCGCCGCGGAGACGGCAAGGCTTCGGTATTATAAAACTTTCTTCGGGAAGCACTGAGGAGTCTGAGGCTCAACCGAAAGGCTACCCCCCAAACAAAAAACAAAAAAAGATATACGTAGCGTGAGCTACGCTGAGCCGCTGAGCCTCAATTGCCGCTGAGCAGCAATTTCGCTCTCCTTCTCTATGGCTATACCACACTGGCAAACGCCCCACTATATGTATACCCCCACTGATATCTCTGCGCATGCGCACAAAATGAGAGGCGCTATCAAGAGGCTCCGGCGCAGCGTCAGACTTGGCTACTGCGCAACGGAAGCGCACAGCTGGGCACGCACCGGCGCCAGTGCGTCTGCCGCGGCTATGACGTCACTTCTCTCGAATGCGTAGACCGGCGAGGCGCGCGGCGGCCGCGGCTCCGGCGCCAGCTGTGTGCCCTGTGACGTCACTGCTCTTCGCGCATGCGCAGTACGGTTCTCCAGGAACCACGCGAAACTGTTCAACCTAGACCAGTGCTGCTCACGCTACAAAAAAAAAAAAAAATAGCGCACATGTGCGCGCACTAGCAAGTGAATCGCGAAGCAAAATGCGTTCCCTGACTTGCGCCGTCCAGAAGTCACTGAGGTTGCGGCAATTTTGCACTTGTCGAACATGCATGTGCTCATAGAATATACAGCACCCTTCATTTTATATCTGTTGGCACCGTTACGGCACGCGCGTTAAGCTCTTGGGATGGGCCTGAAATTGAACACTTTATCGTTTGAGCCATCTGGCGCAGGACGAGTGCACCATTGTACAGACTTTCTATGATGTTTATGCCCCAGGTTAATATTTCTTTGTCCATGCTCTTGTCCACTGAGTAAATCGGTCTAAATATTGTATTTTCTCTTCGCCAAAAGAAGGTAGACACGAGGAGAAAAATCTACGACGAGCTTCACAAGCTTCTGGGCCCTATACGCTCCGTTGCTCAGATCTCTTGGACGGTCCACATGCGAGCGGATGCTTCTTGTGATCTATTAATATAACTTTGCATTAATTGACGGCGATAAAATAAACGCGACAACAAGCACAGGTGATGTGCAAGCAGTAAAGTGGTAAAGAAGTGAAAACAAGGTGCACTGCAGCAAACCTGTGGGTACGAACACGCCAAAGATAAATTGCACATACGCACGTTTCCAACCTGCAAACAAATAAAAAACGAAGACCATAAATCTAAATAAAATTACTATTCTCTGCGGTAGATCGAAAAAAAAAACTCAGCTGGGGATGACTGGGGCGTTTATTTCGGAAGCAAAAAGAAAGCAATTGTTGGCATTTTTAAAGTCAGAGACATTAAAAATGTTTCGGTTCGTTTTGTTTTTTTCTTAATTGATTTGTTAACTTGAATACAGATCCCAGGGATTAATGTTTTGTTCCAGAAGTGCTCCACATTATTTTAAAGTGGTGTTATCAGCGGCGAGTCACCATATTGTGCACATTAAGAAGGAATTTAGGTGTTTCTTGTGAACATAAACACTCATATGTGTGTTCGGTTTCCTGCGGCCGTCGTTGACGCCATTCGCATTTTCCTTTCGCAGTGAAGTGCACGCGATGCCCACGTTGAAACCTTTTTCACATTATTCAAGTGCTCAAGACAGTTTAGTGAGGCAATACTTTTTCTCCCCCAATAGATATATTTTAATTTATTAATTTTTATTTATTTCAAATTATTTTCACTGTGCTAGGATTTAGGCCGCACATTCAAGTCCTTTTTCAAGTAAACAAATTAGTCGCTTTTTCCTCTATGCCCGTTTCTTTTGCAAGCTTCTTGAACGATTTTACACCGAGTGACTACGAGCGGCACCGACTGGTATCTGCTCTTAAAGGGACTATGCAAAGAATTCAAAGTCGCTTGTAAATGTTTTCTATGTTTAGAGATGATGCTAATGAGCATTTATAAAAAAGCATAAGTCGTCGGAACTGAGCCAGCATTTAACTATAAATTAAGAAAAACGTGTTTTTTTTTTAATTCGCGGGCTGATTGGTGTGCTCGTAGCGACCGATTTAGGAACTAAAATCGTGGAACATTGACGTCACTGTACCATGGCGTCGCCAGGCCACCACACGCTCTCATTCGCTGGAGCCACGGCAGCCACGACGTCACGGGCACACTTCCGGTAGCCGTGAAAATCGTCTGCTCGTGCCGCCGCGCGACCCTCTCGGGCAAGCGCGAGCCAGGGCATTGCCTTCGCGCATATGGTTTCAATTTTCCTCTGCCGCCTCCTTCTGTCGGGAGTTCCGGAGCCACTCGCACGGCTCTTCGTGGGCACGCATAGGGCTCGATGCCCATCATGACCGTAAGAGCGAGCAGTCACACCTCGAGGTCCGGGTTTATTACTGCTAACTACAACAGGCGACAAGCAAAGAAACCCGACGCGCGCCGCAATCCAGGAAGGCGAAGAGAGACTGGAGAGATGCCGCCACGCCGCCGACGCTGCTGCTGCGGGGATAGGAGCGACAACCGGAAGTTGCAAAGCGAACGTCATCTGATGACATATTCAAAGGCGGGGCCAAGTCCCAGACCTGTTTTCTTTATTTTTGTCTGGTGCCCCGCGTGTACAAGTTGAGGGGGGAGAGGAGGAGCGTAATTTTTAACCGTCTATGTCTTCGTTGTTATTGATGCTAGCTTAAAAATCCTTGCGTTGGGGTGACGAGTGATGAAATGCCTATCTCTCGTCTGCTTTACGTTATCTCAATTAATTTATTGCATAGTCCCTTTAACTACTCCGTTAACGATTATTTCTCTGTGCATGGGTATATGTTGTGATAACGAATGAAATCATGAGCGAAACAAAACCACACCGATAAACCAGTGAAAGGATTCTCTAGAAAATCTTTATTCATTTTTTTAAAGGACCCGAGCGAGTGGCTGGGTACTCAAACCACCTTTCCAAACGAAAAGTCTCGGTTGGGTTGAGTTCGAATCAGGGTGGAGTAAGGTATGTTATTTGTTCATGAGACCATATACTTATGATAAAATTAATGCGAAAAGCTTAATCCAGGTTACTCTACGAACCTTGAAGATATCTGTTGATTGCCCCAATTACACGCCGTACCATTGTAGCTCTTTGAGCCAATAATGTTTACTGGGATGCAACAGGAAATCCATGGCAAACCCTATTGTGGCTCCCAGACGAGAAATTCTTGCTCTGCACAAAATATATCTTTAAAAGCGAACCCTTTTTCACATTACCACGTTTGAAGTGGTGTGTAACATTTCTGTTTTGGTAGGCTTATATTCGGAATTTCGAATTACGATAAATTCTTTGCTGCTCTCTAGTTACTCAAAGAATGAATTATTTTGAACATTAACCGATATAACTTATAGATGCTTGGTGCAGACCTGGAGATACCTTAAAACAAAAGTATAACCAATCGACGCACTCATAACGCAAAACGATCGCTTTGTAGTGGCAAAATCTGGGTACTGAAAGCAATAGTTTTGGGTTCGTGTGTAATTGGTTAGAGGGCGTTGTCACGGGAGATCGAACAGGCATGGCCCGTCGACGGTTGTAACAGACACACACACACACACACACACACACACACACACACACACACACACACACGCACACGCACACGCACACGCACACGCACACACACACGCACACGCACACGCACACACACACGCACACGCACACACACACGCACACACACACGCACACACACACGCACACACACACGCACACACACACGCACACACACACACACACGCACACGCACACACGCACACGCACACGCACACGCACACGCACGCATGCACACGCGCACGCACGCACGCACGCACACGCACACACACACACATTAGCAGACAAGGTAAAGTAAATGAGGGGCCCGTTTGACAAACTTATGAAGGGAGCCAACAGTCACCGAAAGCAAGGTGCATAGGAAGGAACGTTATTTTTTTTTTAATGTGTTGTGCTTATGAGTGGGATAATATTACTTCGATTAATAAATCTCTTAAAGAAAATTAGTTTTTAAAGCAGCAGAAAAAACAACCATGCCGCCGGTGGGATCCGAACCCACGACCTCCAAATATCGCGTCCACTGCTCTTACCAACTGAGCTACGGCGACGGCTGTCCAATCTGCTGCTCTCGTGGGTATTTATGTTTATTTGGTGTACACTCGAAAAAGGCTGGTCCTCCATCCGAAACGTCGTGAATAAAATCCTATTATGTTTCTTCAACTTTGGTGATTTTATATTATATTGACTAAATCAGCTGCCAGAAATCACATTTGGTATATATATATATATATATATATATATATATATATATATATATATATATATATATATATATATATATATATATATATATATATATATAGTACATACAGGCCAGAAGGAGGAACATAGTCTAATTTCATTTCTAAAACTACATGTTTTTCGTATCAAACAATGTCCTTAATTACGAGCAAATCACTCAATGCGTCAAATATGATAATATAATCGAAAGCCATATTGCAGTTCTGTTTAATCTTCGGAAATAAATATGCACAACTTAATTTCAGATTGACTCCCAAAACAGGCTGCAATATGTTTTTTTTTTGTTTCTGAGTTACACATGGCTGAATGTGACCACGTTATCTGAATTTGGAGTTATTGTCAATCCCCAATACAAAGTTTCTTCTCAAGTGAACAAGCAATAAAGTTACGAAAAAGACATTTCAAGGATGGTGGTCCCAGAAAAATTGCGACAGAATATTTTTACTGCTCATTAGCACAATATTGAAGATCGTAGCACGATACCGTTACAACTACCGTGCTGGCTATCCTAGGTTCTAAGCGCAGCGCTTGCTTTTGAGTAAGCAGAACCTACAGCGAATCACAAACACAACAGATTGAACCGACACTCTGGCTCTTGGCGAGAGACCAGAGAGATCTGCTTATGACCGAGGGTTCTGGTGGGTGGGATTGTTGGTCCGTTTGCATAACGACGGAGGCAGCACCAAAAGACGAGGATGAACACGGAAGCTGGACTGGACTGCCGTTTGCCCTGGAAGCACGCTTTCTAGGCCAAACGTAAAGGGGAAGGGGGGGGGGGGGAGGGGGGAGGGGGGGCGTTATCTGTCAGCTGCGTTGTAAAGACGCGTTCTAAAGAGCGTTCTAAGGACGCGTTATATGTCAGCAGCTCACTGACAGATAACGCGTCTTTAGAAAGGCGGGTAGGCGGGGAGGAAGACGCCAGCTACCGTGGTGGGTTGAGATGCCCTGTAACATCTGCTCTAACCAGACAGTGCTAAGTGTTCGGACACGCAAGGAACAGCCGAGCTGTTGCAGTCTCGTGGTTGCCTTGCCTGTTAGGATTTTCTCTTGGACAGCTCACCTTATCTGACCGCGTCGGTGAACTCTGACTGTTATCTTCATCTGGCACATCAAACTGTCTCAATTTCTGTTTCTCTCCTCTTCTCTGGGCCCTACTTGCCATGTTTTGACTTTTTTTTCGTGCTTACATGACCACTTCGATCAATCGGTTTGCTCTCTTACAACTTTTCGCCGCTTTCTCAGTCACGGGTGCTTCCCCATTGCGCAGTGCTAACATTTATTTGCGAAATTTTAGCGATATATTAGCGCGCACAGCCAGCTGGTGAAAGAATACCAAATACATCAATGTATAAAGATCCTAATTGATTTGGTGTTGTCTCGAACATAACCTTAGCAGTTCCATCAGCCGGAAACTGACATATGAGGGCATTTCGCGGTTCAATGTTTAAAACACGCTACAGAAACTGCAGGTAACAATTGTTCTCTCAATGAACTTTCAGATAGTGTAACTTTTTCTTTTGGGCTTAAATGTTTCTCCTATTACTAGAAGCAAAACTTCAAGTCACTGCTAGGTTTGTGCAGTCAATTGACCCGGCCGGATGACTTTCACCTTAGCGTGGCAACTAGCACGTGTAATGTCCCTGCAAGTGCGTTAACGAAAAATGCTTTCGGTCAGAGTTCACTCAAGCCAAACGGCACTAATTTCACCTTCACTTTTAACGTGTCAGGCTCACGTCACATTATTATATAATGACCTTTTTTCTCTTTAGTAAGCAGTACTTGCGGCATTCAAGTATTTATTTTTTTAGAGGCAGAATTATATTCCTACGGTAGAAAAGCCAGCACACCGCGCTTGCGGTGTGGGCGCTGGCTCTGACAATGCAACATTTGTTTTCATAACGGTAAAAAAAATTAGCAGAGGCACTTAGGGCTGCTTACGTGTGGGAATGCGAAAGCGTTAAAGTGCTTAGTCATGCTAAGCACCTTACGTTCTCTGCCTAAAAACACAACAGAAAATTTGCTGCCGTCACAACAGATTTTCTGTAATGCTTTGACCAAAGTTTTTGTAGTAACAGCAGACTTTTGTGTAGTTACTGCAGAAAATTAGTAGAGAAGTACAGACTACTAAAAGTACTGCAGAAAAATCTACAGTACTGCAGAAAATTACAACAAAGCAAGAGAAAAATTAGTCGCAACAAGAAACATACAAAATCTTTCGTCGTATTTTTGACACGGTTCTGTCGTTTTTTCGGCTGTGTTACGTACTTATAAAGTGCTGAGTCATGCTACGTCACAGATTGAGAGTGAGTAATGAATATGACTACTTGGCATGACAAAATATGCTGTCATGCCATTTGTCTTACATTGCGTTCCTTGTAAAGTGCTGAGTCATGGTACGTTGCGTAATGTATACGACTAATGCCTAGGACTAGAGTCATGACTTTCATACGTTACATTTCGTCATTCATGATTATACATGTTCGCTTACATGTATTATGACCTCGTGCACTGGTGTTCTAACATCATCTGAACTTCGTGCCATCGACGGCGATGGACGCCGGCTTTTGTGATAATGGGACATATAATGCTGTCGCATTAATAACAGCTCAAAGCCAAGGACAATTTTTTTTCTAGAGGTGGTTGCTCACAATAAAGAAAACTCAGGCTCCTTGAGCAGAGGCTGCTGTCGAGCTATGCGGCAACGTAAGTTATTTTCGTTATTGTGAAAAAAAAAGGTTTTGTGCTGTATAAGCAATGCGCACATTTATGAGGGAAACGTGCCAGAGCATTAATGTCACGCCCTTATGGTTCGGCTGCTGCGTCTCATTAGTGTAAAGTTTGAAGAGCTGATTGCGATGCTTTGTGCTCGAGGCTCCAGAGAAAAAAAAACGACAGAACAAAGTAAATGCTTCTGCGTAAAACGAATAGCTGTCAGAAGCGGAGGCTGCGTAAGTTATTTCTCGCAAAAGCGATACGTTAATTACTGGGCCCAACTTTCCTTAGCACATTAGGAGCTATGCGGAAGCGTGTCTTCCTGCAGAACGTGCGCTTGTCACTTGATAAAAAGCTATTATAGTGAGTTGAAGGCAGAAAGTTATCGCGTAATAGATAGACATGTGCTGTCAACTGGAAATGGTTTATATGCAGCAGCACGATTCTTGAACTGGGGATTAAAAGGTGTTGGTGGATTGTACGCAGGGGTATTCCCAGGTAGTAATGGCTATTCGAGGGAGGAAAAACAAATTGGAGAAATTTTAAAGAGGTATATTTGTTTGCAATTTGGAGCAAGAAATATATATTGTGCGTTCTTCGCAAAAAAAAAAGGTGAAGGAAAAAAAGCATTACCATTTACCAACGGCGGGTACTATCAGCATGGAATTTCAATTTATATTAATTGATCTTCTGCACTATTTAAAAATCAGACTCTTCCAATCAAAGGGCAAATAACATGACATGTGAGGAAGAAGATGGGAAAGAACAATATATGCATGCATTTCTAAAATATTATTCCAACGATTGAAACCAACCTTTGAAGGATTAGGAAAAGGCGAAATTTAGCGGACTCTAACGCTGTCAGCAGCAGGGCAACCAAAAACGCTTAGGGAGAGAAAAAAATATAGAGTCCTCACAACACTCTATGTAGTTTCCTTCCGTGGAGATAACAACTTGAAACCGTTTATCTTCCCTAAATACCCAACTGGAAATGATAGATGAGGATGTTCACTGTGTGTTTCTCTCCGTCTTTTTCTTTCAGTCTGCTCCTCGTGGATTGCTTAAATTCTTCTCTGAGTAACTTGTCAATTTTTATAATCTTATTCATTCTCAGTAGCTTCCTTCAAACGTGCTGAGAATTTGTTCCATTAGGCTGAAATTGCGTCTTACACCTCAAACTTGATTTGTGTTTCGTCACCGAATTCGTCCATAGCGTAGAAGATGCTTACGATACTCGGTAGGGGTAATGTCAACCGCTTGCCATTGAGATGCACATGATGATGTCATCCGAATGACTAAGGTCTTTAACATATAGTTTAAGAGCAACATTTGCGTAGTTCGCTCAAAAGAACGAACCAGTAAACACAGTACGGGTCCTGAAAACTTCGCGTTTTTATAGCAATCTGTGTTCACTTCGTAGATGCAACGAGGGGGAAGATTTTACATCTGGTACCTTAGTACGCAACAAGTGCTGCTGAGGTATAAGATGCAAAACAAAGGGGGGAAATATCCCACAAAGAAATCGATATTAAATGCAAAAACAAATTAGCTTACAATTTATTGATGTCTCCTTTCTCTTCCATTGGATATTCGAACACCTGCTATAACCGCAATTACAGAGAGAGCGCACTTATTCTAAAATATGTTTATAGCTATTTTTGGGGAAGACAAATACCTAGGTATTCAAGTATCGGACTCGCTCGCAGTAAGAGCACAACGCATGAAACGTCGCGATGGCGACGAGAGATTTGTCTGTATTTCGAGCTACCCTCAAACTCTTTCTTATCTGAAGAAAAAATGGCAGAAAAACCGGCGCAATCATTATTTCGAACAAAGATACGTGAGTTGCGTCAACAGAGAATAATCTCAAAACTTTAGTTTTCCGCGGTTTTTATTTTTATTGTTTTGCAGAGGCAACGAACTATTGTTCATAAGCTCTACATAAAAGTTGTCCGCGCGCAAGTCTAGCAAAGCCTTGCATTTGCATGGCGCCGAGGGACCTAATGAAAGCTCAATCTTCGGCATTTTCTGCGAGCTTGATTATCACGGGTTTCAAAACAATGCGCATCCAATAAAAAAACAAGCCGTAGATAAAAAATACAGCCATCCGGCACGATATTTTGACTAAAAACGCCAACTTTGACCCTCCAGTGGCTCAGAGAATCGTGATGACTTCGTTGCTTGGCGCAGTAAGCGAGGTTACCGCTGCATTCCAGCATCCTTCGCTCCATCACCCATCACAAAGCTGAGTCCGAAGACGAGTCGGTACGGATGGTGGAACAGCATTTTGGTGCATTTGCCTCAGCGCATTCCTGTTCTCTTTCCCTCGCTTTTGTCTTCGGCGCTTCTTGCTTATGACATACGCGATCGCCTTCGTCGCTGCTAAAGAGGCCCGTCCAATTAACGGAAGACGCTACGCTAATTACAGCAGCGTCGCCACTGTCTCCAACTATTGTGCAACTGCTAATACGAGCCGGCTGAGTGACTCCTGACGCACAGACGCCTGCGCGCGAAGGTGCCTCGCACCGTTTCGCGCCCATTCGAGACGCGTCCGGCCGGTGACGTGGTAATTCGTCGCCGCAACGAGGCGCCGCCGGTGGCTTATGTCAGCGTGGTCCTCGGCCCGGCGCTCGCAGTTTGGCGCCGCGGAAGGGCGCCGTGCCGCGCGTCGAGGGGACCGGGATTAGGCGGACTGGGCGACATCCCGCCCGCGGTTAATGCGTCCCGGCAGCCGGCGCCGTTTGTAGAAGGGAGCATGGAGATGAAAGCTTCGCCCTAGGCTCATCCTCACGCCAATATAGCACTGCGAGTTATTCTACAGTTCGTCGGCCGTGAGAACTGCGGACTTCAAAACACCTTTTTTTTTTCCCCCAGCTTGTGCAAACTCGCCTTTTCTTCATAGTTTACACTTTCCAAACCGACACATTTTCTTGTATCCGTTCAGCACGAAGCGCTGCCTTGCTTCCTCGCTTGCTTGTTTCCGCTTTGTAATATAGGCGTACCAGGAAGCGTTTTATACGTTGACTGCGCCGTAGTCATAATGCTTCCCGTTTCCACGAAGAAAATAATAATGGTATCCAACCAAACGTGAACACTTGTGGACGCCTCCATAGGAACGAGTGCTTCGTGAGGACAATAAACCGACGACTGGGGCTAGTTAGCGCTACCCACAGCAAAAATGCTTCGTGAGGACAGGCCAGCACGTGTTGCTACCACCGCTTAACACAGGAGCCGTTCGAAGAGCGGATGAAAGAGAAAACAAATATCATTAGACCTTTACACCTCAGTGCAATGAGCAACTGGTGAACAACCGCTGAATTTCTGCAAACGCCAGCTCGATCCTTGCGGCCTCTTGTAGGAATGCACTTAAACACTACATTTTCATCTATCTTATGCACACATTTCTTACCATCAGTCCACGAAGTGTGAAAACTCGACAAAATGAAACAGAAGCGGAAATGCATAGGTTTGAAAGGCATTCAAACCCGTGCCTTTTACGTGCTAGTATGGTTACCGGCAACGCGGCGCTGAGGCCGTTTCCACCGACATAAATAAACTGCGCTTCTGCTTCCACCAGCAATGCAGGTTGCAGAAATTTATGCAAAAGCGTTCCTAGTCAATAGCGTTCCTCATTGGTTTTCTATGGCAGTCCTCACGCTTTGACGCGATCGATGGAAACACTCTAAAAGAAAGATTTTACTACCGATCAGAAGAATTGACCATTGCCTACAATATTTCCATAACAGTGTCTTACAGTATTTCAATCCTCAAAATTTTTGTGCGAGAATGTTGCACATGTTAGCGCAGTACGCAGAAACGAAGTTCTGAGTCTGCTGAGCTATCAGTAACGAAGCTATAGTAACGACTGGAAAATGTTGATGCTAAAATTTTTGACCGCACCAAATAAAGGACCAATGCGGCCTGCTCTTTGCTGCTTGACGTCGACATTTTGTGTACCCCTCATCCTAACCGCCTGCACCAGAGGTTGCGACATTACCTTTCCACACGGGAGGAGGCGGCATTGCAGTAAGTTCTTAGGAGTGTCGCAAACATTTTCTTGAAGAGGCGGGCGCTTGTGAAGCCAAATATATTAGCTGTGTTGCACATCAATAGACAAAGACAGGGCATATTTTTGGCATTACGCCTTCTTCTCAGTTCCATGGAGCAACTTGTGCGCAGAATCGATGATGCCATGCAGTTGCTCCATGAATACGGCGCGATATCTTGGGGTTAGAATTACCGGATGATTCAAATCTAATGTCGTAGCTTGCTCACCTCGTTGTTACGGCGACGTAAAAGTGAGAAACTAGCAATCGTTAGCGTATCATGGGCTTGCGATGTTGCTTACAGAAATAGAGCGAAAGGACGTTAATATTGCAATTAGAACTTCACCTTTTATTTTCACATCGCATGAATGAGATTGCGCTAATGAAGTAGAAGGGGTGCTAGTAGGTATCGTTTCCTGCCTGCAAGAATCAACATCGACTAGTGCGAGAGTGAAACACTGCAAAGGAAGTCATAATGCACCTTTTACAACCTACGTATTGTCCAGCTGCGCAAATGTGCCACGGTAAACTAAAGGCTACAAAATATTATCTGAGAAAGGCACTATAAGCTTTATTTTCAGCCTGGAGTTTTTAAAACAACTTCACTTTTGTTGGCATTATCGTTTCTTTAAAGAAGGCACACAAAAAACTTTTCGATTCATTGTATGACGGCCGGAAAGACAAGGGTTGAACGTGTGAAACAAGATTAAATTTAAGCATAATGGAACAAGACGGGACTAACTACTAATAGCTCCAAAAGGAGCTTCAAGTGTTGCTTGAAGAAAGCATGTGCATACGCAGTTTTCCGTATATACGGTATAGCATGGAATCGTTTTTTATCCAACTAATGCAGCTTTCTTTCTTTGTTTTACATAGAGCATCTGTGTTGAATCCACAGGCCACTTGTTCCATTTAATTCTTCTGTTTGGCGCATTTTTATCTGAATAGGCTATGGTGAAATGAAGTATTTCGCAAATCATTGCTCTTTGACTACTCATGCGAGGTTAAACATGCCTAAAAATGAGCTCACAGTTGCCTTCAGGATTAAAATCGCACCAAAGGTAGTGCTTGAGGAGCCGAGGCGAAGCATTTGTAAGGCAAAGTTATTTTCTCCTGTCAAAGAAAACTACCTCCAGAACCCAATTGGCACTGGACGACCTTAACTTCGCCTCCAGGATGCCGGGCTAATCTTGACACGTGTCTTTTTATGTATGCTTGAGTCAGATAGGACTTGCCGAAAATATTAGCTCTGTCACGAATTATTACCCAGTGAGATAAATTTTTTTAATGTTCAGGTTTTGGTCAAAAGCACGTTTAGACAGCATAAAAACAAATGACAAGTTCTATGATCATCACTAATGCAATTTCTCTCGGGTCCCATATTCATGTGGTGCCTCTAGATGGATTCAAGGATTTAATTATACTTATTTTGATCCATGTACGTCTGAAGTCATCTCGTAAAAAATTATGATAATTTTGTGGCTTTTAAAGTGCTTATGCACGCAAAAGAAAGAGGCGAAATCCCTCTTTAAAGTTACGCTGGAACTAACGTAAAAATAAAAGGAGTCCATCCCAAAGCGAGTTTTCTGCCTTAGTTTCGCATGCCCGGCTTGGATTGGTTATATACGGCTTGTCACAAAGGGCTCGAAATGTTATCTCTAGCCATTCGTCGACAAATTAGATCCCAGCAGTTTCGCAATCCGCCAAAAAAGTTCCGTGCACATATGGTGACACCTTGTACGGAAGGGTAATGCTGCACTGTCCAAGCTCGCGCTGGCTTTTTTGTATCCTAGTTCCGCTGCGAGTAAATTTTTGATTCAGATAGTCTGAGCCAGCAGTGCACTGATAATGTAATTTTTTAGCTTGAAGTTTGACTTTTTATCAAAACGTATAGGGTGCGTCAAAAGCGCCTAGATCGCACGCTCTGCTTTCAGTGGCACAATCTGGCACATAAGTAACAGAGGTACTTAGAGCTGGGAATGATACTTTTTCTATTTGAAACTTAAGGGAGACGTAAATACACCACTACACGACTCAAAAGCACATTATTCAGTCTGAGAACCTTTGATGCGCTGGGAGTATGCTTAATAGAGTCGCTTTGGACCTGATATCAGTGCCCAGACGCACTTCAAGAGGGTTCGTTAATGCCCACTTGTGGAAAGCAGACGTTCACAACTTGACAGTTCTTTCATGGACGGTTCACTGTGGCAGAACTGAATTATAGCATGAAGAATTTATTCGATTAGGCTCGCACCGCACTTTCATCTGGACAACGTCTTGGAAGTTGCTGGCGATGCTTCCTGCTGGTTTCAGAGCGAACACTCTACTTCACGACCAAAGCAGCAAAAGCGGAATCATTGTTGAAGCGTTGAGCTTGACCTTGAATAAATAAATAAAACAAATGATTCCGCGACAGGGATTCAAACCCGTGGCGGCGAGAATAGCTCAGCTTATCAAGGCACTGCTATAGAGCACTATGCTTCCACCAAAAGCGATCACGCCTCGTGTAAAACACTCACAACTGCAACACGCTCTCTCGCTGAGCATTGCAAATGGACGTCTTCGTCAACATCTGCGGCGCGAGCGATCAGATCAACTTTACCTCAATAAGAGCTTAACGTGAGTCCAATAACGTCGCTAGACGTGCCGACGACCCAGCAATGCAAAACCATCAGCCAAAAAAGGCTAAACACATGCTTTCGCACTGTCAACTTGGTTTAACTACGTCTAAACCCTACCATGTTTTATTCGCTCTTCCTCGGAGGCAAGGCAAGCTACCGAAAGCAACACTGCCCATTTGCAAATCGCCGGAAAAAAAAAGTTCGGCCTTTGTTTTCCACGCTACTTTTTAAATTACCATAATACTTAGTATTAATAATTATTATTATTATTATTATTATTAATACTAAGCGACAAAAGCAGTCCTTTATATGAATTTTCGGAAGTGAAATGAGGAACCCTTATAGATAAGTCTCAGAGCCTGTTTAAGCGGCAATGACAAAGAAATAGATTGAAGGCCGACCAATATGCGGGTGCCTTTAGGCAAACGCGTCACTAATGCATGGATGGTATATAGCAGTGAAGCTGTCAACATAAATTTCGTATTATAAAATATTCCTCACGTGCCTTTCAAAGCAAAACAGTAAAAAACTTTATCGCACTTGCGGGTAGCTCTCTCAGCTTCCCAATTTTCTTGAGGCCACCATGATATGTGATCGATGCAACAAAATCTCCAAAGCCTTAATGTGGCACGTCAGGCGTAGTTCATTTTTTTCGAGCTCGCTTCTTAGCTGTTTTGGCTTCATAAGATAATCAATAATGTCCTAAAGTTTCGTCACTTTCACTTCTCGTTAATTTTGTTTAATAGCATCAAACGAACTACGGTTTGCGCATCACGCTACGGTTCGCGAGAAGCAACACACAAAAAAGGTCATAAAAGCGTTCATTAATTTATGCTAATATTACTCATTGGTATTATTATTGGTAGTATGTGATATAAAATTTCAATTCCTAGCGTCTTTTTATCCTTTCATGCAAAGGCGTAGTAACTTTGATGACTGGCTTTTGATAGTATAAAAACTATTACGTTTAATCATGCCCTAATGAACTCCATGTGCGATCCTCGAAATAGCAATTTAAAAAAAAAAACTTCGGTGCACAACAACAGCTACAGCAATTAATACTGTGGTTGTTCATGACAGCGGTGAAATATATGAGCCTGATGCATCTAATTTTACTCCAAATACATCTTTTGAGAAAATAAAAATTGATATATTTGCTCAGATCCCATCATCAAGCTGATGTGTTTGTTCCGTGCCTTATTATATAGTCAAATCTTATCTTGTTTTTTTTATTTGCCACAATTCGAATGCTTCCATCTCGACTTAACATTTTTCGTAATTTTTATTTTGCAGTGCCGGCTAGATACATTGAGAAACTACAAAGACGCATCGAAATGAAATAGAGCGTGTCCACTGTTACATTCCGCGAGGTAGTCATTCTTACTACTGCACTTCGCATGCATTACGCGACCATGCATGCGCCCTGTGTAGTTTTACGAATCCTCTTCGAGCATTAAAACTTGGCACGTTCATATGTAGGACCGGGTACATGCAAATTTGAGCCCGTTGGCATCGAAAAGACTTTTCTCGCCCTGTACATCATTCTAACTTCGCACTCTCCAAAAACTGGCCCTACCAGTCGGGGTACAGTTGAAAAAATTTGGAGCCACATAGAAAGCTCTCACGCGCACCCCATTGTTCCTCGCAGCCCCCATTTAGGGAGTTTGGATAGCCCTAACAGGCACTGCCAACAGAACTGCGCGACGAGCTTGCGGTTAAGTCTGTTTGAGTGCACAGCGTAAGCACCTCGGACGTCCCCATTTTACGTTGCTAGCGACGTAGGATGTCATTCCAAGGATATTTTCGGCGAGATACATCAGGCAGAACTTTCAGTGCTCAAGGCGATTGTCGTAAGTGAAGTCAGCAACAGGTTTCCTAAGAGAGGCTGTCGCAAACAATTTATAGGACGATTCTCTGCGTTTGCTGGGCGTGAATTTTAGTATCGCATAAAAAAAAAGCTTGCCGTTCTCAGAAGAAAAAAATGACGAATGGCAAAGTCTTGCGTTACTCAGCACGAGTGCATTTTCTCGTCTTCGCGGATTATGCAAAGCGAAAAGAGCTTCTTTTGTTGCCAGACGTTGTATTTCACTGCAGTGGCGTATGTACGACGGATGCACCTGGTGTCCTTTGATTTTTCATAGAGAGTGGTTAGCATGCGTTAACACCAATTAAAACTATTTTTGCGTGACCTCATAGTTTCATGGACTGGAAAACTCAGCAGCGTTTAAAATTTTGTCGTGATACGTTGTGTACTAAACACATTTATCGTATAACCTTAAGAAGAGGGATCTGGGCCGATGACAGGGTGACTTCTGAAGAAGCTTGGTGCCACCAGTGGCTCCATGCCACTGCTGCTACTCGAACTGACCGCAACTTAAATCTATGGCAGCCGAGAACGCTGAACTAAAGAAGTCAAAGGTGCGTTGTAATACAGCACCATTTAATGGCAATACATGGTTTTGTAAATACAATAGAACAGAATGTAATTACAATACCAATGCTGGCCAAAAATAAACATACGAAGAATCAATTGAAACCTAACCTACTATGGCGAGGGTACCTCCAGCGGAGGGTAGCTCATCTCCTTACTTATTCAAACAAAACACAGGTTACTATGCTTTTGCTCCAGGAAAGATATTTCTTACCTCTTCTCACAAACCCCCTACTTTTGTTTCATTAACACGAAGGAGGTAATGATGAATGTTCATCCCCATTGAAAAAAGTGCAAAGCTCTCGTCAGCAGTTCAGGCAGACACGTGAAGCCCGTAATAAGGCCGGCAAGCCAAATTATGGGGCCGTATTTCCTGCTAAATTATTGCTTTATTATTCTCTGTTTGCCTCTGTTTTTAAGTAGGGCTGCCTTTTATACCTCAACTATCGAATGATATCGCTGACTAGCTGACAACCTGCAGCTGCAGCCACGAATGGTAGAAGGTAAACATAACCAGCAATAGAAGTATTTGAAATGTATGCCCTAGTGCGAACTACCTAAATCAATCTGTCATTATTTCCCCCTTCAGCAGAGATTAACCCCAAAATTATTTCGAGCGCTGATCAACTTATATGTATGAGAAAAGCAATAGCAAAGTGGTTGTAACATCATGCGAAGTACCCGCTTTTAGTGCGAGTCCATAACTATTATTCTAAATAGGGAAGAGAACCTTGCTTCGCATCCAATATGTAATTATCGGACAGATTACATTAATAAGTACGTATTTGAGTACAAATTATAGGGAGCCGGTGCTGCCCTGGGCTTTTTTTTT
Source organism: Amblyomma americanum (assembly GCF_052857255.1). Taxonomy (NCBI): domain Eukaryota; kingdom Metazoa; phylum Arthropoda; class Arachnida; order Ixodida; family Ixodidae; genus Amblyomma; species Amblyomma americanum. The sequence goes on along the minus strand of NC_135497.1, from coordinate 384,984,642 downwards.
AAATGATACCAGTATCCGCTGGGCGCGCAATAATAAAATGGTCTATAGACAGTCTATAGACTTCTTATACACAATATTGCCTTCCTATAGAGATTTCTTTTTGTCCATTCAAATCCTATAGAGTGTCTATAGACAAAAGTCTACTAATAGTGTATGGCCATAAATCTATAGATTGTCTGTAGACCGTCTATAGCATTTGTGTTGCCTGTAAACTGTTCTCTACGATTTGTCTATAGATAGTCTATAGACATTGTAAACGTAAGTCTATGGACAGTATACAGACTGTTTAAAAAAATTTAAGGGGGGCGGTAAGGTGTTCAGGCCGATATCAGTAGTCTGCTCTCGAGGAAAGGCGTTATTCAGCCACTCCCCAAGAATAAACATTAACAGTGAGCCAATAGTATTTTACCACACTTCAAACACTCCTCTTCTTTCACACTGTTTTGAGATGCCAGTTCAGCCTCGCTCAGGCAGAGTCTGCTGAGAAGCTTTTTCACTCGACAATAACTCTGAGGATATAACTTTCTATCCTCTCGAAGCACAAAGCTCTCCGCAACAAAGCCGCACTTCCAACCCAAGTCACAACACTTCGGGCGGAGAGTCGCTCGGGTTCCATTTATGCATGAGGAAACACAAGGGAGAAGTCAACAACATTTCCACAAACTGCTCAGTAATACTAACCGCAACAAGGACATCCGGAGAGGACCGGCCGCCACATGATTTAGCGCTGGCCATAGTGAAGATAAAACTGCGATGACAACGACAGGAACTGGCGCAATACTTCAGAGGTGGTCTACGACGCAGGCTTTCACCCTGTAATTGTGTGTGCCTACCAGCGCAAATAGAAGCTGCCTGCGCGGAGGGCCAAAGTGTGATGGCCTCTGCGTGGTGCGTAGCAAAAAGGCGTTTAACCATGCCGCGTTCCCGACTGATACTCTTACACAGGCCGCTAGACAGCAAAGATCACAGAGCAGCGGCAAATGCAGCTTCGCGAATGGTTTCTCGAGTGGGGGAAATGAGGTCATGCTGCTTGCTTCTTTATCTCCGCCCTTGTAGAGAAACAAGAGTGCAGCCTTTCTTTTTGGCGGAAAAGACCTTAAACTGTCTCGCTGGGATGATAAAAACATTTACTTAATGTATACGTAGAAAAGTAAAACAAAACTACAGGCAGATATTGGAGAAGACTGCGAAGGTCGTGTGTTTGCCTCAGAAAAAAGAGCAAAAAAATACGATCAACTCCGCTATAAGGCCCTTTCGTCCTATTTGAACGAAATTGAGAGGACCATAAGGTTCGTTCAGGACTCGTATCGCGTGTTAAATTGCGTCTGAAGAAAAGCGCCTTGCACTTAACTATTTTGGGAGTGCAAGTTACAACTTTAGTTTTTAGTGTATGTCGCATTTCGTCCATGTAGAAAAAAAATTTGAGGGGACAGTCGCGCTTCACCTTAAGGGTGTGACGCGATAGCGTAATGGGTTAATTCTCTTAAAAGCAGAAGATCATTCTTTATTCATAGATCCCGGGGAGTCTTCATACCCCTCATGGCGCAGGGGTGCAGCGGTTAAGCGATGCGCCCCTACCCTGCGATGGCAGGTGCTCCCAGCAGTGTGAAATGTGCGCCCCGGGTTGCTCTTCCGGAGCGATCAGTCATTAATTTATCTGCCACCTGCCATGGTGGGCACTTTTTTCACTATCCGGTGGCCAGGTTGTGGTGATGCCGCAACGTCACGTGACCTAGGTGGCCCACCGGCCTCCAAGGTTGCTCTCCGGGGACCACTTGCCAGAGCCACGCACGAGGTTTTTCGCTCACAACGCTGACGCCTACAGCGCCGACACCGGATTTTCTGCAGAATGGGGCCTTTAACGCGATTGCGTTTAAATGCACACATCACCTTACTGTGAGACAGTTACTTGACCAGGAGTGGAAAGTATCAACTGGCAGTTTTAAACAGTTCTGGAATATGCTGGTGCTTGGTTCTCCACACGTAAAACAGCTGCTCCCGTTCCGCTCCCGTGATCTATACACTCCAGCTGATGCAGCAAGCAAAACTGTTCATTGGAACTCGGCAGCACTGGCGACGTTCAAAGCACATCGCTCGTGCTCACTGCATACGGCTGAGGAGGGCGAGCGCCTTTCTGTAAATACCGGCACTGCGTGAAGCTTTTCCTAGGCTGAAAAATTCCCATGCGTTCTCATAAAGCGTGTGGCTGTTGCCTGTTAGCAGTGTTCGACAAAACGCGGTCTTGCGCCGCTGTGCAAATACTTGATCAGCGTAATCCTCTTCCCGCAAATTTTCTTTTAACGTCGGAAAGCTCTGTACCAATCCTAAAAACACGCCTGAAGGTTGTCTGTTTGGAACTCTCGCTGAATCGTCACGAAAGTAAACTTCAGGTGGCGTTTGTTTGCCTCGAAGAAGGCTTGAATACCAACGGTGGTCTTTGTAGAGACAAGAGCACCAGAAACATTTCAGCCTTCTTATCATCCTTCACTGCAAAAAGGCAGTAATACTCTACTACGCCGTCACCATCATCATCATTCTTAGGCAGCATGCGCTTCGGCCGAATATGTACCGGAATAAGATCTACTAAAATGGTTTAAAGGTGCACTAAACAACGTTCTGGAGAAATCTGTTTTCGCTTTTGTTTGATTTTTATTAGCGTTTCCGTGAATAAATAGTCTGGATCGTAAACGCGATAGCCGCGAATTAAGTACGGAAACAGAAAATACGCGCGGACTATTTACTTTCGCGAAACTCGACAGCATCACTCCGCGATGCCCAACGAAAGTATTGTAATCTGAGAAGACAGTCAAGGTAATTTTTATCTCTCTTTTCGGGTACGATATATGCATTATTTTCACAAAACTGCAAGGTATTGGTGGTTCAGAGAACATATCTCAGAAATGACAAGCCCGAAGTAAGCGGACTGTTTCGTCCTCGTTTGCTCCTGCGGGGGCGTTGCGCCTGACTATCTGCTGCGTCCGAACATACCCCGACTAATAATCCGCAGATTTTCGAAGATCACTCCGTGTAATACACCGCCTACGGCAAAGCGGCAAGCCGCAATGTGATTGGCTGGAAGGCATTGCGCGCGTGCTTTTCGCCGTGGCATCCACGTTGCTTTACCCATCCTACTCTCAGTGGTGAATTCAGGAAAAAAGGGCGGGAGCCGATATGTTAAATAATGTAACAGGTAAATCGGGTACACAGGATAACAATTCAAAGCTCTTAACAACCGTCGGAGCTTGTAGATCGAGTTTAAACTATAAAAAGACCAACTTAAGAACTTCTTCAGTCACATTTAAGTACTTGTGCTTCAGCTTCTTTATCAAGCATAGAGCTTCCAGCGGTAGGATAAACAATTTTTGGCGGCGCACGACGCGAAGGGTGGTAGGAGGAACATGCTTCTGAGCTGCCATTGCATATTCTTCAAATCTTTGGGGAAAATGAAAATTCGCAGAAAAAATAGCCCGCGAAGGTTATAGCCATCTGTATCTGAAATAGTAGTCGTATTCACTAGCTGCATGTATCAGCTTGTTATACGTGCACACGTACACTTATGCAGCAAAGCTTGAATGTCGAAGGCATCTATTCCCGTGGCGAGTCTAAGGACTAGTGAGTTAAGTGATCATCTAGTAGAATTCCCAATAGGCTGCGCCATGGTGTACTGCTGTTCATGACTGCAAGAATACTCACTAACTATGGTGCGCAACATGTAAATTATCAATTCCATCTTCTGTTTAGCGATTTAGGAAGTAGTAGACATTCTAGCTTGCGTGGAGCAAATAGTATACCAATAAAGTGGCTGTTAAAAATTATTATCGACATTTCTGACTATCGAGATGTTTTCATGCTGTTTTGTAGCTGTATAAATCTAAAATTTTATTCATACTACCTGCTCTTTTGTGATGTCTTTTTATGTAATATGTATGTAAGAGGCATTTATTCTATATTTTTTAAAAACATAGCGCAAAAAAGACACGAATGACACAGGTATAGACGGGACAGATGACTACATCTGTGTCATCCGTGTGTTTTTGGCGCTATGCCTGGAAAAAACTGTTACCAACTAGACCAAACAAAACTGCTGTTGCATCAAATATTCTATATGCGCCCTGCTATTATAACCTATGTGCATATATGCATTGTGTTTGCTGAGGCTGTAGGGTGAAGAAATAGCTCTCGTCAGGTTGCGCCTTTAGCTCTTGCTTTATTGGAACCTTCCCCTGTATTGGCAGGACGAATAAGATTCGAACTTGAAAAAGAAAAATATATTGCGCATTCCTTCTCATCACGGGCCCAGACCGCATATTATGAATCGTCGGACGAGGGTGTTGTTGCGGGCTAGTTGGTCGGATGCTAGTTGGTTGGTCGCTCATCGTCGGACGATGAGCGGCTCTGCGTAGCACAACACTGTTTCATGTCGCTTTGTTGCCTCGAGCTTTGGCTCCCAAGGGTTTAAAAAGAAAAGCCTGACCTTTGTGCCGTGTCAGGTGATTAACGCCCCAGCTTGTACTCTCGAGCGCAAGCAAGTTGTTTTCAAACCCAGATGACGCCCGAAGAGACAAATCCTAAATTCCAAGTATTAACCTAATTGTCGTGTCTGATAGAGATTTTCAAAAACGAAAAAAAAACAAGATGTATTTAAATGCACGAATTTTGTACAGATTCTAAGGTTTAGAAGTACTTGCTTAACGTTGGTAACGGACAGATATATGAACTACAGTTTATTGCTATATCGTTGGATCGAATTTTGTTTCTGACGCGAGATAACTCTGGTTTTACCTCCTGTCAGATACAAAGTTATAAAGCTGCAAGTCGCACTTGCATCTCCATTGTCTTCATCATGATATTCATTATTATTTATCTTTATTATCGTGGAGACAGAACAGGTTCGTAGCATTCACTATATAAGCAAGGAAATGATGTTAATGGCCCATGGAAATATTTATATAAAGCTCGCAAAGTGTACAAAAAAATTGAAAACAGTATTCTTTTCTAGAAGGTCGCGCAGTCTGTTTAAAAAAAATCTATTTGTTGTTTTATATATAAAACCATGACATTGCACTGAAATAGTATTTTGTATGGCTGCGTTCTCACCAACCGGGCTTCATGCATTTATTGATATATTGGTTGAGATTATTGCAAAGAATAAATAATCCCTTATCAAGCCAGGTTGGGTCAACGACATGATGATCACTTTTGACAAAAATAAGAGAGAAAGTTCTTTAATGGAGGGTCTATATTCACCAAGCCACACAAAACTAGTTTGTTTACCAAAGGTTTTCAGTTTCATCAGCCACGTCTATACCTCATCTGAAAGATTGATGCGCGGATCGTTCTCTAAAGCGGCGCTGGGAAAAGAAAATAGGCTTTAAGCAAGCGAAAAAGGGGCAAGATGTGCCATTCTTTCTTGTTGCCAGCTGTTGCAGAAAGCTGCAGTCATTTCGAAGGGCCTTCATGAGGCAGAATCTTAGACGATGTGTAGTTGGCGTCACCATAAAAGCACCCCAGTGAAGAAATCAACACATCCGAATCACGATCCATATCACAACCAACTCCTAAGGCCAAATTGCTCCATGTTCGCTGCCTGCGAGCGTAGTGAACGGGTGCCTATGTACTTTGCCTATTGGCTCAGCGGGCGCTTCCAATTCCTGCGGAACGTCGATAGGTAGTCAGTATTGATGGAAGTGTGCCGAGAGTGAGCGACCAACTGAAAGTTGCACCGTAATTCCATCTCGGTCTCTTGCATTTCTTCTGAAGCTTCCGGCTTGTAGTTGCGCCAGTCGTGTTCGGAGATTTCTCACCCATTGGCATTGTCAACGTGCAAAGATGTAACAGTGGTGGCTTTATCAAACTGCAATCCACTAGAAACTTCAGAGAACGGGGACACGCTGAAATTGGACGCGTTACCTATTTCTATTTTTTCCGGCAATACAATTTGTTCAGTTCAGAAAAAGGCTATTAACAGGACGCTACGTATTAACAGGACGCTATGTTAATAGGAAGCTATGCAGGAGCAATGACGCGTGCAAGAGCTCTTCTCTCGACGTATGCGTTAAGAAACTTAAAATTGCGGAATCTTCGTGCGCGCTAAAAGAAACAGCCCAAGGGTGGACATATATATCGAGCATACGTTTAAGCTATTTGATTTTCCGACTGCTTTCGAAACTAAAAAAGTGCAAATACAGGCAAAAGCAGCTGCATATAAAATATGCGTACGACAGGAACTAATTTACTTCTAGTGTTAACCGGTCTCTCCAAGTGGCAGAAAAAAGGTATCTCTGCAACAACATGGGGTCTCCAACGTGGTATCAACTCAGTGCAGAGATGAACACCTAATGTTGACGTAATCAATAGGATTCACTGTCCCGCAGCAAAGTAATATACTCAATACGCTAGAGCAATTTCACTACACCTCTAAAAAAAGTAACTTCTTTCATTCACAAAGCCACCGCGGTAGCTCAGTGATTATGGCACTCGGCTGCTGACCTGAAAGACGCAGGTTCGATCCTGCCGCGGCGGTGGAATTTCGATGGAGGCGAAATTCTAGAGGCCCGTGTGCTGTGCGATGTCAGTGCACGTTAAAAAACCCCAGGTGGTCGAAATTTCCGGAACCCTTCATTGCGGCGTCCCTCATAGCCCGAGTCGCTTCGGGACGTTAAACGTCCTAAACCAAACCAAACCTTTCATTCAGACAGCGCAAAGAGGAAGAGTGGTAGATCGGGCTAGTTGGTAATTTTCCATAATGCGATACAGCGCGAATAAAGACGGGGACTGTGGTGTCTTGTCTCGCTTCGTCCCCGTCTTTATTCGCGCTGTATCGCATTAAGCAAAGAGGAACACGGACAAGAGGGGAGACACCACAAAGCGCTGAACTTCAACAACGTTTACTGCTGTGCGCAGCGAATACATATAGAGCAGAGCGGGCGTGCGCAGCAACGAAAAGGAAAGTCATGCTAAGACTGGTAGAAGCGCCAAACCGCAAGGAAACACATTATCGTCGGTACGAGAAAGAAAACATAAAGCTAAAACCTAAAAGGCAAGACGCAAACAAGAAAAAAATCTCCATACTCTAGTTCGAAATTCCCAAGGCACGACGCACCTTATCACTTAACAACACCGATGGTGTGCTGACACAGTCACCTTCTTTTTCGGCGATCTCACCAGCCTCAGCTATCTCCACGGCTGTTTTGCTGACATACTTATGAAGGATTGTGGTTCTTCCCAAAAAGGGACCACGTTCCTTACACTGTTGGCAATCAAGGTAGTGTATGCCGAGATGACGAGATGCCCCGATGAAACTGTTGCTATCCTCCATGAGCCTCTCGTTGAGACATCTGCCCGTTTGGCCAATGTAGGCTCGGCCACAGGGCAAAGGTATATAGTAGACTACGTCTTTCGCGCACTCTACAAATAGTTGCCGGTGCCTAACAGTCCAGTAATTGCTCACAGTGACGGTGGAATTCACCTTATTGCACAGTATTGATAGCTTCTCTGGTGCGGAAAACACATGTACATCTGCCCTTTTTCCTATTTTCTTGAGCTGGTGCGCAATGTTGTGCATGTAACGTAATACCGTTGCGTTCTTTCTCCAATCTGTGTCAGCCCCGCCGTTGTTTCGAACCACTTTCCTGCTTTCTTCGTGCATGGACTCGGCAACCGACAAGAAGAGTGTACTACATATGCAGCCGGGGCACCTTGCTAGTGAACGCAGAATCCATTCGATGCTCACACGATTTCGCGAGAGCATTATAAAAGCAAGACTTTACAATTGCTCGTTTAACTAGTTTGGAGTGGGCTGAGCCAAAAGGAAGTACAGGTTTGTTTCCTCGCAGTTCATAAGCCCAACGCACATGGTCAGCAGAAAAAGAAATACCCAGGCCAAGAAATCTTATGAACTTGTTCACAACCACTTAATGCGTCAAGATTAGTGGTTCAAGGCTTACTGAAAACAAACAAAAGATATTAGACATATTTGCCTGATCGAACATATCTTGTACCTTGGTAAATTCAGAAAACATCAACATATCTGAAAATGCCTGCAACACTGGACCCTTCACTTCTGCCTTTCAACTCTGGGTCCCGCTCCGCTAAAAAATGTCGCTCAAAACAGGAGCAACGCAGGAGCCAATGCATATTCCGTTTTTTCAGTGACGATAGTACCTTCCAACACTGCCAACGTAGATTTCAAGTAAGCTGCAAACAATTCCAGGAAGTTATCGACGGGTAAACCAATACTGCTCTTAAACTAATCACCCCGCGTCTGTCTATGGAGTTCCTAACACTGAGCAATAGATTTTCCTGCGGAATAGAATAATAAAGGTCTTTAATTTCGACTGAGAAACCGACAGGTTTGCTTTTGGCCTTTCCTTAAGACGTCAGGTCACCTCTTCAGAGTTGTTCGCCTTGAAAGGTTCATCAATTGTAAGACAATTTAAATTTTGCTACACAAAACCTTGCAAGCGACTTTTTCCATGTTCTATTTTCAGAGATAATTACCCGAATAGGGCAGTCCATTTTATGAGTTTTTGCAGCGCAGAAAAGTTCCAAGCCGACCTTCTCCGCCTTGTCTAAGGATTTAACAATCTTATCCAAATTCATCGCGGTGCATATTCGTTTTACCGCACTTTTTATACGCTCCAGACGTACCTCATTTCTTCTATCAAACATCGAGAACAGAGCTTCCTCTGCCTTCGCTTTATACGTGACCTCCGAAAGCACCACAAAGCCTCCTTCCTTGTCGGCGGTAAGAAGCGCTAAAGAATTATCTCGCAAATAAGGACAGTTCTCTAGATGGGTAATCTATGACAATGAAGTTTACAACAAAAGACAACGTCTGCACCCTCTGAAAGGCATATCCCACTCTCTTAGCCAAGGGCAAGAATTGACACCTGCCTCACCATCGCCAAACGTTCTGCGGCAGTCTTCCTCGGCTCCACGGTGAACTTGTGTCCGCAGCTGAGCACCTGCCGCACATGCGATGGTAACTGTACATCACCGACGATGTGGACAGTGTTTCTATGGACCGGCGCCCTTAGTGGAAGCATCCGGCGAAGCGTAGGAAGCGCTTGTTGCCATAAAAAGTTTGTTCTTTCGACGTCCCGAGAAAGATCCCGCCAATGAAAAGCAGTGCTCTTGTTTGTGTTCCTCTTGTCCGTGATCATCTTTGTGCTGCGTGAACGAAAGCATAAAATACTAACTCGCCCAACATCTGATTTCAAGGAAGTTCTTTTTTTCTCTCAGGGATCTGTCACTCTTAGCGGTAATGTCGCAGTGTATCTTTCGTAGCGGTGGACTCGTGCAAGGCAAACTCGGTTTCTGCATCCGCCACAGGATAACCCCGCCCGATTTTGTGGCACCGTTCGGCATCTTGGCACAGCCGAATAACCATAGCTTTCGGATGGGCAAACTCTTGCGCTCGGAATGGCAACGACAAGCCCGTGTCCTCAAAGGCCAACTTCGGCTGTAGGCTGACTTTGGCGTCAGTCCTGCGAGCGCTGCTTTCTGTTCGCGGGAACTTTCCCGGGTAGTTTACAGGACAACACAATTTTTATGGAAGCAAGTGCTTCCTATAGTTTGCCGGATGCTTCCACAAAGGGCACCGATCAATGGAAACATTGTCCACATCGTCGGTGATATCCAGGTACCGTCTTATGTGCGACAGGTGCTCAGCTGCGGACCCAAGTTCGCCGTGGAGCCGAGGAAGACTGCCGCAGAACGTTTGGCGATGGTGCGGCAGGTGTCAATGCTTGCCCTTGGCTAAGAGAGCGGGAGATGCCTTTCAGAAGGTGTAGACGTTGTCTTTCGTTGTAAACTTTATTGTCATAGATTACCCATCCAGAGAACTGTCTCTTATTTGCGGGATAATTGTTTAGCGCTTCTTACCGCCGACAAGGAAGGAGGCATTGTGGTGCTTTCGGAGGTCACGTATAAAGCGAAAGCAGAGGAAGCTCTTTTCTCGTGTTTTGATAGAAGAAATGAGGTACGTCTGAAGCATATAAAACGTGCGGTAAAACGATTATGCACCGCGATGAATTTGGATAAGCTTGTTCAGTCCTTAGAGAAGGCGGAAAAGGTCGGCTTGGAAATTTTCTTCGCTGCAAAAACTCATAAAGTGGACTGCCCTATTCGGGTAATTATCTCTGAAAATGGAACATGGAAAAAGTCGCTTGCAAGGTTTCTGTAGCAAAATTTAAATGGTCTTACAAGTGACGACCCTATCAAGGTGAACTCTGACGAGGTTTTCCGATTTCTTAAGGAAAGGCCCAAGGCAAACCTGTCGCTTTCTCAGTCGACGTTAAAGATCTTTATTATTCTATTCCGCTGGACAATCTATTGATCAGTGTTAGGAACTGCATAGACAGACACGGGGTGATTTATTTTCAGAACAGTAGTGGTTTACCCCTCGACATAACTTCCTAGAATTGTTTGCAACTTACTTGAAATCTACCTTCGCAGTGCAGGAAGGTATCATCGTCACTGAAAAAAACGGAATATGCCTTGGCTCCTGCGTTGCTCCTCTTTTGAGTAACATTTTTTTAGCAGAGCGGGACCGAGAGTTGAAACGCGGAAGTGAAGGGTCCAGTGTTGCAGGCATTTTCAGATATGTTGCAGATTTGCTCGTTTTTACCAACGCACAAGATATGTCCGATCAGGCAAATATGTCTAATATCTTGTCTTTGTTTTCAGTAAGCCTTGAGACACTAATCTTGACGCATTAAGTTATTGTGAACAAGTTCATAAGATTTATTGGCCTGGGTATTTATTTTTCTGCTGACCATGTGTTTTGGGCTTATGAACAGAGAGGAAACAAACCTGTACTTCCCACTCAAAACTAGTTAAACGAGCAATTGTAAAAACTTGCTTTTGGAATGCTCTCGCGAAATCGTGTGACCATCGATTGGCTTCTGCGTTCAGTAGTCAGGTGCCCCGGCTGCCCATATAGTACACTCTTCTTGTCGGGTGCTGAGACCATGCTTGAAGAAAGCAGGAAAGTGGTTCGAAACAACGGCGGGGCTGACACAGATTGGAGAAATAATGCGACGGTATTACGTTACATGCACACCATCGCCCACCAGCCCATAAAGATAGGAAAAAGAGCAGGTGTACATGTCGTGTTTTCTGCACCAGAGAAGCTATCAAAACTGTGCAATAAAGTTAATTCCACCGTCACTGTGCTCAATTACTGCGCTGTTAGGCACCGGCAACCATTTGTAGAGTGCGCGAAAGACGTAGTCTACTCTATACCTTTCCCTTGTGTCCGAGCCTACATTGGCCAAACGGGCAGATGTCTCAACGAGAGGCTCATGGGGCATAGCAACAGCGTTGTCAGGGAATCTCGTCATCTCGGCATACAGTACCGTGATTGCCAACAGTGTAAGGAACGTGGTTCCTTTTTGAGAGGAACCACAATCCTTCATAAGTATGTCAGCAAAACAGCCATGGAGATGGCTGAGGTTGGTGAGATCGCCGAAAAAGATGACTGTGTCAGCACACCACTGGTGTTGTTCAGTGATAAGGAGCGTCGTGTCTTGGCAATTTCGAACTAGAGTATTATGTTTTTCGTTCTTGTTCGCGTCTTGCCTTTCAGGTTTTAGCTTTATGTTTTCTTTCTCGTGCCGATGATAATGTGTTCCCTTGCGGTCTGGCGCTGCTACCAGTCTTAGCATGACATTAATTTCGTTGCTGCGCATGCCCGCTGTGCTCTATATGTATTCGCTGCGCACAGCAGTAAACGTTGTTGAAGTTCATCGCTTTGTGGTGTCTCCCCTCTTGTCCGTGTTCCTCTTTGCGCTGTGTGAATGAAAGCATGAAATACCATTTCGGTCCAGCAACTGCTTTTAAGCAAGTAACTTCTGCATGCCGACGAAAACGTATACCGTACAGTGTTTTAACTCCCGTTTTGCAAGTTTAACTGATGAGCTCATATTTCTCAGCAACAAGGGCCCCATCGATAGCTGAGATAGCTTAGTGGCACCCGCACTGTCGCTACTACGACCACGGTGATGCGCCGAGCAGCCACCTTTGGCCAATGCACAGCGCTAAAGGGACTTCTTTCCAATGCGTTGCATTACGTTTTCTCATCAGTAGCTCTTTTAGAAAAGGGACGGCTGTTCAAGCCCCTTGAAACCATTGGTTATGGCGAGAGATGACAGGTGTTTCTGAATTGTGAGACACTCCCACCACTACGTATATAAGGAATCACGCTGGTGGAAAGACTCCAAAGAGTCTTGCCTTTAACCATGTTTCGCAAGGACCACGCGGTTACTTTTACATGTACATTTTTGCACGATGGTGCAAGAAGTGGCGTGTGAGCACAAATTATAGCGGGAGAAAAAAATATAAATAGCTTCAGCTTCAGAGCACGGCTTCAAGATTTCCCTGTGTGCAATTAAACACTACTGCACTTTAACTGTTTCTTTGCGTCGTCCATCCTTTAGTCGGCGGCTGATTGTTACATGACGCCTTTTTGATTCACAGCCAATGTCAAAGCAAAAACATAGTGCACATAGGCCGCTGTTTTAAAATGAAGCCTTGTGGTTTGCGGCAGTGTTTTTCATGCAACATTTTAAAAATTCTGCCGTCATTAAAAAATACATTCAACAATGAAAGGAAGTGTATACATGCCACTACTTTAATGATAGTTCTGTGGCTCACGTCAGTGTTATTTCTAGAACTTCTTCATATTATGTTGCCGCAGAAAATAGGACGAACAAAGGATATAAATATCTTTCCGTTTTTCTCGCAAGATTCTCATTGTTGAAGTTTAATAACTCGATCAAAAATTCACGAAGCAAAAGAGTGCAACACAAAACTTTTCCGAGTAACCGCTTGCTCATTACAAACAATGCCGCAGTACCAGTGACGGTCATTCTTGCAGCGGTCATTGTTCCTCCGACTGCGTGGTTATGATAATACTTTTTGCCGCGGGGCTGCGGGTGCTTTTTTCGCCTGAAGTACTGCGCACATACTCTTACTGCGCTGACTCATACTGCAGGTTCCCAGTCTGAAGAGCGCGTTTCACCACAACTGGTGCACCGCCTTCGAAAAAATGCTTGTGTCGAGTGAAGAAGCCAGAGCGCGAGTTTCTTGGGAAACGTTTGAGTGACTATCCTCGTCCTGTGCCTCTTAGCGCATACAATACTTTGCTCGCGTTTTTTTTTGTTTTCATGCCAAAAAGAAAGGTTAAATTACTCAGACTTGGTGGCTTAAAAACCGACGCTATTTCAGCTATGCAAAGCTCTTTTTCACTGCCTGCGTTTTGCATTGCTGCTTGCTTTTTTATAGAGTGTCGTCCAGTACCTCGGCCTCCTGGGGATGCCTCTGCAGCGTCGAGATAGCGGGACGCGCCAGTTTCTTAAAAGGCTTCTTCAAGAATTGAATGCGTCATCGCGGCACAAGGTACCACTTGGAGAGCGAGCTCGGATCGTTCTTGGGGTGCGTACTTTTTATCCTTTCGTAATGAATGCCTTGGGAGGTAGAAAACCTTTCCCCTCTTTGTGTCCATGCATGTTTTTTGGAGTTTTTTCTTTTTCATCTTTTCAGAGGCCACGAAATAGTAGCCACCTCAGTACCACTCAGCTCCAGCCGTTCATACCGCCGCTCATTGTTTGATGACTCAATAACTTTTGACGACTCTAAATTAGCAAGCTAGAATCGACAAGTACGGTCGGTTACTGGCTCTTATCTTTCAACGTGGAATGCTAATGTGACCTCATGATGATATTCAAAAGGCTAAGCTCGATTGCTAATATGTTTGCGTCTAAATCCACGTGAAGCGCCGATGTAAATTGAGAAAGAGATATGAAAGAGAAAATCTTCAATGCTCTAGCCCAAAAAACACGATAGAAACAAAATCTGCGCAAGCTGCCCACTTCTGCATGAACGTCGTCGTGAATGCGCGACAAGGATTGCATCAGGAAGACAACAGCTGCCGCATACAAACTTTTTCTTAATGTTTAGCCACTGTTTCTCACGTTGCTTAAAGTTCGCTCACATGTTTTCACTCTATTTCGCTGTTTAGCGAATGGCATGCGGGGACGAGGGGCAGCAGACATGGCTTGTCGACCGCGTGCGTGTCTTGCTCAAGTGCCCCGTGATCAGCGATCCTGTCGCTTGCCGCTACAATCTTACAGATTTCACTGCGTTTGTCAGCTGTGTTGTCTTTGTCTACAAACGCTAAAATAAGGCTCTACTGAGGTGTTCGCTCCAATATTCCTTGATAATATCGATCGATGTGCCCGCTGACGCAAAACGCAATCTCTCGGCGATGTCATGGCGACAGCTGCGCTAAACGCGGTAAAAAAACCATGATTGCTTCCCAAGGACCCTCATTTTTTGAGGGGGAAATCACAAGGAAGCCACCTGAGAACGTTTGGCGCAGCACAAGGTTTTTTTACAGCCTGAGGCTGAATTTGGATTCTTTGGGCGTTCTGACCCAAGATCTGGCATTCTCTACTCAACACTGGTGCACGTAGCGCGGAAGAGCTTACACGCAAACGGATATATCTCACTTGAAGAAACGAATTTCTGTCACAAGGCTCCGGCTGACGCAAGTCGTCTAAAGTGCCACACTATTCAGCAATGCAGGCCGTGAGAAAAATATCTCAGTCCTCAACGTCTCTGTTGACACGTGTAGCGTATCTTCATTGTCGATACTTGTAACGGTCACTAATGCGTGGTTTATATTTGCGGACTATAAACTTTACTTTCTCTCAGCTTCCTTTGTTGCTCATTCTTTCGAAGGAGGACCGAACTATCTTCTTTTCTCGAGATTAGATTAACAGCTGCTGAAAAGTAGACTTTTGTCCCATACATGAGCGCGAATTTTTAAAGAATTTATGCGCCCCAAATTGAATTGCTGGGAAAAAAATCACGGAAGTGCGCAGAAAAACAATAAGAAGGCTGTTCGCTCTGGCACCAGGCATTAGAGAGAAATGTAGAGAAATTTTCAATCGATTTAATACCTAATGAGACAACTAACGGGCCGCAAGAAGTTAAAAACTATCCAAGAGAAGAGCAGGGAGGGAGGGGGTACCATGAAATTATATCACGCCGTCAACTCAACAGAAGAGTATCTGGCACTTTCTGAGGCCGCATATTGAAGCAAAACGTCCGTTAACTGAAAGCGCGCCTTCTTGCACGAATTTTTACCTTACCTTAGTCAGGCCGCGTAACAGTATGCGCGAGTGCAAGAATGTGCTGTCACAAGCTCTTGTGACATATATTAGAAAGGGTCAGAGAAAGAAAAAATAAAAGTGCCCTGCCCGCGCCAGATCGCTGCGTCAGCGAGAGCCACCACGCGTTTCAGATACGGGCAAGACTTGATGCAATTGACGTAGCCGAGGGCTAAGGCCCTCATTCAGCAATCTTCTCGGAAGAAGCCCAAAATGTCATTACTTGCATGACCAGCTTCTCCCTCCTTTCTTAGCCTCTGGCGTCAATAGTTGCGGTCCACTGCTTCAACATGAACCTATGAATCGGCAATAGCAGAGAGGTGAATTTTAAGGGGGCTTACGATGTCCGACAAGACTGCACCAACTTCGGCGTTGGTTTCAAGCCGTGACAACATTATGTTTTGACAGCTCTCTATTTTTTTTATGCGGCTCTGGTGTACCGCTGACCTGTCTTTAGCGTCAAGTTACCAAGCTAATTTAGAGCTGTACAAGCCCGTGTTGCTACTACAGCCTCTGCCACAAAATGTTGGCTGCAACTCCGAACTGTCTTTCTGATGAGTGCGTCTGTTGGCAGCCAGCTTGCCCTGTACTAGAGCATTCGCCTCGTAGGCAAGGGCAGATTTCTGTTCTAGCCAGTACCTCGCTCAACGTGGCCGCTACGATTCACCACTTGGACATCTCATGGCCGCCTCCTGCAAATCTGTGATATACCTCTTTCTTAAGTAGTTATTGAGCTACTGTTATTGCTTTGAATTTGCGAAATTAAATTCCTAAGGTGAAAACGGGTGCGCGTATCTTGATAAAGGTTCACCTAGAACTTTTAGCGCAAATTATCTTCTTGCTGCAAGCTGTACTTTGCCCATTCAGTGATGAATTGATATATGCAGCAGTAGTTGCGTTGCCCGTTTTCGTGACAAGTAAAGCAGGATCGGTTCCAGCCAATCTCTTTCAGTCGAGCTGGCAAAGCAGGTGTGATCACAGCATCACTAAGTTGTGCTTATTAACGAGCTTATATTCTGGCACCTGCACATTTACGGTGGCAAGACAGCCAGCCATTCGGTTTTCTCCCAAGGAACTTGAATGTGTTTTCTATTCTGGTCCAACACAGCCGCCGAGACGTTAAGAAGAGCAGTCGCTCTTGACGCATGATAAGTGATCAAGAACAAGAACTCGCGCAGTGACAATTTTGCTTCTTAGCTGCCTTCCCAGCAACCACCTCTCTTTCCTGCATTTTTCCTCCACACACAGAGGCGAAGAACTGTCGACTGATCCGTCACCGCAAGGTCGTTAAGCGCAGAGGAGATTAATCACTGACACGAGCACGCTCTCGCCCACTTTATCGCCGCACCCGGCTGCCCGACGACGGAAAACATAATGACGAGAAACGGTGCATCCGCAAAAGGAAAATGGGCTGGAGAGGAAGAGCCCGACAATAAAAACGAAATTATATCTCGAGCGTTCGTTGTACATTGCTGCACCCCACCCCCCAAAAAAAGCAAAAAAAAAACAAGAGGAATAATAGAGCGCAGCAATTTGGAACACAGCGATGAGAAAATGAACGACGAGGGCCCTGGAGAAGTCACTTTAGGGAGGCTCGACAAGCAGAGAGTAACAAAACAGCCCGGTTGATGTGCCCGACCAAACAGAGCGAGCCCTAGTGCCTGCCTCAAAGTTCTGTATAGCGATCTTCTGACGACCTTGGGAACTTCCATGGCATGTTTAGCGGGTTTAATGCCGTTGGTTTCTTCCCTCTTGAGCCGTGATCGTACATTACCCCCCAGTGCTCAGACCCTCCTCGTAACCGCGGAGTCATGTTTTCTTACTCCGTCGTAGGCGTTTTTGTATAGAGCTGTCTATTTTTTATATATATAATTGGTTTTTTGGGGAAAGGAAGTGGCGCAGTATCTGTCTCATATATCGTTGGACACCTGAACCGCGCCGTAAGGGAAGGGATAAAGGAGGGAGTGAAAGAAGAAAGGAACAAGAGGTGCCGTAGTGGAGGGCTCCGGAATAATTTCGACCACCTGGGGATCTTTAACGTGCACTGACATCGCACAGCACACGGGCGCCTTAGCATTTTTCCTCTATTTTTTTTCCAAACCACGATAATGCTCCCGAGCAAAAAAAAAAAGAAAAAGCGCACTCTCATTGCGATTTATGTAGCAAATCAAGGTATAATGGCATCACGGCAAGTAAAACTGCACGATGCGCACCGCTGAGTCTTTCCACCTTCTCTGTTTATTTGAGTGTAACGAAAGTAAGCAGCCACAAAAAAAGTTATACCAACATTGCATAATGGGCGAATTAGTAATTCATCTTGGAGCCCCAAACAGCGCAACTAAAAAGAACCAGGGAAAGGAAACACACGCACCAGCGCTGAAATTATAACTGGCTGTTTAATCAAGAAAAAAAATAAACACTGCTCAATATCAAGCAGCCGCCGGACAAGCTCATGTCATCCTAAACAAAGAAAGACGCTGAAATGGTAATGCTTGAAAAATGAGCCACCATATCTTGCTCAGTTAGGTTGTTGCAAGTAGACACCAGCACGTTCTCCGGAAATCCAGCCGTTCTGCATCGAGACCACTGTGCTTCGAAGCTCGAGCGGTCCTCGTGTTTACAGTACTTCTTAATTGCCGCTCCAAGGCGAGCCATGGCGAACACGTTTTTGAGAAGCTTAGAATTGTTTGATTCAAAATCAAGGAGTGGTTTTTGAGTCCTTAGCAAGTGGAGCCAACACACGTGATCACGATGAAGCATGATCGGTTGCAAGAAAAACTCAGTGTTTGCCGCGCCAAATGAACTGAGGAAGATCCCGGCTTCATTGAAACTCGGGACAGATAATGATAAAGCCACGGAAGGATGTAAAATGTGTCCCGGCATTCAGAACGTGCAGTGCAAGGTTTGCGTGGTGCACGGGATCCCGTTCTCGTGCCAAACAGGCAGGTGCCTAAACGAACACCTGTCAGAACACGAAAATTCGTTGGGAGCATTAGGTTTCTCGAAACTGGCCACACATTGCAAAACCTCCCAGTGCAGTCAGTATTTCGGCAACACTGCTGTGTTGAATCGCCACAAAGAACGACTTGTGCGGGAAATAATGGAATCATATCATAACTTCCAAGAAGCAGACACGTGTGTGAGCAGCACTTCCGTGGCTTTGACTAAGCGCGAGATAGGACTATTAGAACGAGATGACCTCCTGTAGAAGTTTACGAATCAGCAAATAAATTATCACTCTAATGTTTTTTTTTAAGCTGGCATGAGCTTTGCCTCGGCGCCTTGATATTGAACTGTGTATTCCGATTAAACAGATTGTTGTGAGTTCAGCTCTTGTGTGTGCCTTGTGTGTGCCTTTTCCTGGTTTTTCATTTTAGATACGCTGTTTCGTTCTTTAAAAAATAAAGTTTTTAGGTTGTTGCCTACCGAAACGACAATTCGTTCTTTGAAAAAAAAAACAGGTTGTTAGGTTGTTGTCTACCTAAACGGCAATGATACCAGCAGAAGAAAAAGCAATTTCTGTTGTAGTTTGAAATCCTTAGTGGGCAATTCTGCTCGTACTACTTTCACAAAGCAATGTGAGATAATTTCACAGTGGTGTTTATGCCAACACCCGGTTGCTAAATTTGCTTCTTGCCTTCCTTCCCGATAATCTTTGTGTGTCAAATGCAAAACGTGATTAACCAAGCGCTGTTTTCTCGTAGCCACAGGCGTTCCGTTGTTTCTTATTTATGGTATTAAGCATACTGACAGCCTGCAGGGGTCCGTCGCTCGCGACAGTAAAATATTTATCGCCTCGCTGCAGGCATTATACGCGGAAGCATTCATTCTTAACTAACAAGACTCCGCCGCTTTTTGGAGCCCAGAATTTACTAGCTATACAAGGCATCCAAATTAGATTCTCATAATTTTTTACCAACGATACAGTGAGCTTTACAGGACGGGAATTTTTACACATAGGTTTTCCTACAAAGTGGGCACAAAGTGAGAGGGATTCCGACCGCCAAATAAATTGAAATCAATTAATGAACTTTTACTCATTCAGCGAGCGTGGACGTTTTTATTGGTAACTTACAGGGAGTCGAATTCATAATTTCGAAGAAATCTCACATCATGCGCAAGTTTCAGATCATCTTTCTTTTGGCTTTCAATTAAACCCGCGTAAATGAGCACACCAGGCGGTGCCGATCGGTGGAAACACTGGAGGGGACATTTAAGCTCCGTCATAAAGGTATGACGCGATAGCGTCAAGGGGTTAATGTCCATTTATGCGAAATTCGTAATTCTCCAGTTTAGATTCAAAGTACCCTGGGAGTTCACATACCTCTCCTGGCGCAATGGTGCAGCGGTTAAGCGATGCGCCGCTGCCCTGCGCTGGCAGGTGCTGCCAACGGTGGGGCTTGTGCGACCCAGATTGGTCTTCCCTAGCAACCCCTCTCGACCAATCTTTAACTGCCGTCTGCCACGGTGGTCAGTTTCCTCACAATCCGGTGGGCAGGTATTTGATGATGCCACAAGGTTACGTGACCTAGATGGCCCACCTAGGTTGCCGGAACGGCCGGCTTCTCCGGACGCTCCGGCTGGGGAGCTTCAAACGGTGGCCACCGCCGACGACGATGCCGGAGAACGTTGACCGATATGGGGGTACTAATGCTCTCGTGTTAAAAACCCTGCGGCGTGAAGCACATGGGCCCGGAATTTCTTCTGCCATCGGCGTTGGGTAACATGTAAAGCTGATATTTGTTTCTTTTGCATTTATAAAAGGCTGGCAAATTGGGAGTAACACCTTGCGCGTTAGGTGTATCACACCGGGGATAGAGCTTCGCGCCGAACGGCATCGCATTGCACGCGTATTTACACATAATTATTCAAAAATTTGAGAGTATCTCAGCTATGAATAATTGGACCAAGTGGACCTTACAGGGATGCAACCACTTCTATGTTTCCGGTATAAGCATACGAGCTGGCTAAGTTTAATATTTCATTACTTTTATTGCGACAATGACCACACAAGTTGATCCCTCAATTTTTGTCTTCCTCATCGCATTATCTAAATTCAGAAACGTCTTTGTTTTTTCTATATATGATTGCTTGTATAAGAAAAATTCTTAAGTGTACTTTTTACTATCACTTAGGTAATGTTGAGCAAAGTAGATATAAAGACAACAATTGAACAAATAAAACTTAACTCTGATGTTGAACATTTATTAAGCGGCTTCTTTTGTCTGTTTATGGTATTCTTTACGACATATTGGAAAAATTATGAGCAATGTCGTTCTGCATAAAACGTCGGTGATGACGATGAGGGTAATTACATCTTTCTCTTACTGCATAGATGTAAAAAAATTGAAATGATGAACGGAGCGACAATGTGCAGTAAAATCACAGCTAAAAGCAGAGAATAATGTCCTTGTACATTGTAGCGGTCTAAACAATTTTGTATGCCTCCTTTTAATTGCATCTTTATGCCCTTATTCACCTTGTTCACACAGCGCCGATATCTGTTTTTAAAACACTATTATAAGCTTGCAGAGAACGCAGCAAGATGGGATACTTGGCAACAAAACTCGAAGTGAACAAAGTTCCACAGGCAGCCGCAGTCGCGTCAGCCAACACTTCTACCAGATGACTTGCGTTCTTCCTCACTCAGACAAATACAAGTTGTCTTGTCGAAGCGTTGGCTAGCAGACTCATGGTCCAACTCTGCCCTCGTTCACTTTGTTTTGTGATATCTAAGGCATGCTGCCCTAAGCATCCTTGTCCCTTATTTTTTTTTTCTACCCATCTCTCGTAGATAGTGAATGCAGTCCAGGAAACTCTCACAGAGCTGTTTATTATATATGTCTGATGATCCATCGTTATTTCTCACGCCAAATGCACCCGTTTACTGAT
Source organism: Amblyomma americanum (assembly GCF_052857255.1). NCBI lineage: Eukaryota > Metazoa > Arthropoda > Arachnida > Ixodida > Ixodidae > Amblyomma > Amblyomma americanum. The sequence goes on along the minus strand of NC_135497.1, from coordinate 384,963,574 downwards.
GTACAAACGAAATGAATGTTTCGGAGACGCGCATACTTTAGCACGATCCAGCACATTTCAGTTTAAAGTAGGGGAAAGCGAAAATGCAGAAGTAAGTCTGCCAGGCGTTGAAAATGAAAGAGCACCGCGCGAAGCTTCCCAGGATCAACGCAATGGCTGCGCAGAGTAAAACAACATGGTCTGCTAATCTCCAGTGATTAGCAGTTTGCATGCACGCGAAGAGCACACGCCAGGACCCAGCGACTGAAATCTATAAAATCAAATGCACGCTTCGTCGGCTCAGCGAATAGTGTGATTAGTGTAAGCCGCTTAAATCCTATAATCGCTGTTTATTTTCTTGCCGAGGCATGGGGTTTAAAATGGATTTTTTTTTCCGCTACAAAAATTTCAACTTCGAATCCTCGCGTTACCAGACATGTGAGTGATGTTCTTCTTAATCTGACAGCGCAAATCAGTTTGCTCAGAGTAACTCGAACAAAATATACAACACTTGTACCTTGCTAACATTCGCCCATGCGGTATAAATCTGGGTGCTAACGAGAAGGTTTGAAATTAGGTTGCGTAAGGGAACAAGATTGAGCTATTGATATTCTATGAAGAGGTGTGGAAGCGCAAAAACACCAGGACACAGCAGAGAAGTTGACGGGAGGAGCGCTGACTTTCAACACGTTCATTGAAGCTGGCATTTCTTAACGGGCTAGCACTCGCGCATGCGCAAAGCCTTCTCATTCGAAACAGCACTGAAAACCAGAGGACAAGAGTGGTTGGTGGAGAGGGGAGACAAGGAATAAGTAAAGGCGAAAAAGGTTCTTTTCTTTTTCTAAGATATCGGAAAACGCTGCCCTTTTTGAGTCACATGCACTGAGGATGTGCTAATACATCGGTGGCTCTGAGCTATATTTGCCGCTTCAAATGACTCACGTTCGAGCCTTACTTTGTGCCGTCCGATTACCGAAGTATTTGTTAGCAGTCGATAGCGTTTGCAGGCATTTTCTGCAGACATTGTCTGCCCTACAGAACACGTAGTTCGGCTCATTATGATGACCCTGAGGAGAAATCCATTACGCACTAAGGTCCTGGCAAAAATGTCAGCAAAACATTTTCATTCCACAGCTACGTGGAGGAGCGCATCACCTTGGCGGCTTCAAAATTAGAAGCTTCATTTACGGACAGGCACGGCCAAACCTTTTGCAATTACAGAGTAATTGCCGGAGCGAAATGCTCACGTAAGCCGCATTTTGTGCCGTTTCGCTTTATTTACCTCTTTGTTTTGTCAAAGAAACTGTAAGTTGCTCCAATCAACCAGCAATCGCGATTGCCGTCATCCATTTTTCTGTTTTTTTTTTAAACCCTGCTTTACGCATGGCACATCCGACGTCTGCTCACTTGCTCGTCCGCGTCAGCCCCTGTAGTGCAGCACGCTTCCCGTAGCCGCAACTGCACCACAGACTATATTGTTATGAATTAAATCTAGCCGTTGTCATCCAGTAAAACTCAATTTGATTTTCTTAACCACGCCAGTAAACAGGAGAATGGGAGTGATTACGCAATTATCAATTATAAGCGCAACGTCGTCCACCCGCTGAGAAGCCCCGACCAATGACAGAATACCTATATAAAAGAGAATTATTGGGTACATGCTGCAATTTCCTATTTTTAATTAATATATGCAACTTCTACTTAACGGCAAATGACGCTTTGCTTTCGGAGCTCCCGTGAAATTGATGACACCCGCACGGTCTCTCCGCGAATTCGGCGTTGACTGTTTGCGTTCCCCTCCTTCTGTCTTAATCAGTAATATTATCATTAGGTCATCCGTGCGAGCCGGGCGAGAGCATAGTCTGACTCCCGCTAATAGACCACGCCCTGTTAGAAGGGACTGACACACGTCTGCCACCGGCTGTCTCTACAAGTCGTGGTTTTCTCCCTTCGTCACATCATCCCACGCGGCCGTTGGTTATTTAGGACTCGTCGTTAGGCACGCCACATCCTTGTCCGCAGCCCGAGGTCATTAAATCTCTACTGTAATGAGGTTGCGAGAAATTTGCCCAAGCTAATGACGCTGGACGTGCAAGATTTATCGCCACCACGCACGCTTCACAAACGACCATATTCAGGTCCTGGACGTCGGATATGAAGACAGGGTAGAACTTACAGCACGTTTCTTAAACTTTTGTTGGGTGATTTCTTCGCGAGAACTGTGGAGTGATTTTCGGTGGACACCGCGGATACTGCTTCTGCTACGAACAAAGCTTCAAGAGATTGTCTAGTTTATGTTTTCAAGAACACCAAAATACGCTGACTTGGCGTCTAAACTTCGACATTCTTATACTGGTCGTCTTGATCGAAGGTAACCGCGGCTCATTTCCACTTCAGCGAAACTGAATGACCACAACGCAAAGCCCCGGGAAAGGCCATCTGCGAGCTTAATATTGAAAAGAATACGATACAGTTGATATATCAAAAAGCATGCCGCGGAAAGCAAATGTCCAACCTGCTCGCATAAAAAGAGCCTTGAACATGAGATTGCCACTTACATATAAGGCTGCTCAGTTTTGAGCACTCCGCTTAGAAGGCACATTATGGGAACCTAAATACTTTATGCCATCCCGACTAATAACAAGAACATAAAATGTTTAAGGAAGCGCTCAGAAGCTCATGTAGTGCACTTTTCATTAGCCTTCGTTCAATTTAATTCTTCCTGTTGGAAATGAACGGCGCAGGTTTTACAGTTTTTGTAGAAAAGAGGAGAATGGGCCGTGTGCTTGCGTTTTTTTCTATTTTTTAAATGTTACTATGGCTTCTATCGAAAGTTATGAGTTGCATGAAAACGAGCGGACTAACGAAACGTTTTCTATTGACCACTGGGACTGGGGTACGACTACAATGTTCCGTGGTTCGCCATTGTGCCTTGTTTTCGCCAGGAGGCACGAAGCTCCACTTAACACAACTTTTGGTCCGCTGGGTTCAATACAACAGCTTTTTGCAATGGCTTAGCCTGATTTAACGTTTAAGCCTTTTTTGGCAATTGAACTCAAACCACCGAAAAAAATGCTCTTCCTTTCACTTTTCTCTCAGAAGAAGCAGAAAATGCTTATGCTCAGCAATTCATATGCGCACAAGTGAGAGTTTTATCAAAGTAAAATTTATGACTAACTTACCTACCGTATATGATGACATACTGGTAACTCCACAAAACTCCAATGCTACGTGTAATACATTGATTGCGGAAACAAAGTATTACTTGCCGAAAACTGCAGGTGTTCACGGGTGGTATATGGAAAACAGTTGAAATTGTCAACAAAATTCCAACAGCAACACATACATTCAAGTGGCTGTAAGAAATAGGCCGCCTTGAACTGCTATCTCTATTCTACTCCAAAGGTTTTGCTGGCTGCACTCTACTAAAGCAAGTTGGAATGCAGCTCCAGTGAACTCTTGCAGTGTGTGGCACGACCTGACTACGGTTTCGTTTCTATAACAGATGTACCTCCTTTTTTAGGCCTGTCAAAGTAAGCGGACAAGTTCATTTCCTCAGAATCGAGTATACTGTGCTAGAAACAAGTCTTTGGGCTTCTGCTTAACCTCTAGATGATATTAGGGTTGTACTTCAGTCCTGTTTTATTTAATTTTCTCTGTTTTTAGTGTTCCTCATACTTCCATAGAACACAGACGAAAGAAAATACAGAGCAAAAATATTCGGCAGTATTCACAAGAAGGCGGCCAATGCGCCCACTAGGCATTGGCGAAAAAACAATATCACTCCGCAAATTTTTTGAGCGCTCCTAATGCATTGAAGAAGGCAGCGTCAACCCGCTGAAATGCAAAGATATTCAAGTGAGAGCCTACAATTCGGGTCAAGCGTCATTGGTCTGTGTGCATACACTGTCTTCATTTATTTTCATGTTTTTTTTACTTTCCGCAGGAGTCTGATGTTTTAGAACTCGGCTTAGGTGTCGATAAGCACACGTTCTCATGCCGAAAGCGTGAGGGCCACATGGGATGAAAGAACATGAAAAGAAATCGGAAGGAGGGGGGTGGGGGAAAGAAACGCGATACGAAGGAAAGACTTTTACTACAGCGCACTACAAAAAGTGTGAAACAGCGCGACCATAAATCGCAAATAATGTGACGCAATAAAACCGGCAATTGTGATCGCAGTCGGTGCTTTAAGGAATGGCATCCAACAGTGAGGAGCGGCTTTGACCAAAACGGCGGCGCCATTTCGCTTGACGCGGACAAATATAGGAGTTCTTTGTATCTATTTGCTCCCTGGTAAAGTTGTCTTGAAAGTGCCGCTGCAGAGTGCCTTCCGACTTTGTTCGGCTTGTCCAAGATTGCTCTGCGCTGTTTCCTAGTGTCGTAGGAAAATGGACGCACTTGCCTCTACATTTTTTCTTGTTCCTTTTGTGGCCATCGTCGCTGTGCACTTTCGATTGAGTGACAGCATTGCTATGGAGGAGACGTGTGCACCAGCCCTATTACAGGATTTTAGCGTCTATTGTGAGGCCCTAGGTGATGGAGATTAAAGTGGGGCTCTCCACCGAGGCGCTCTCAATAGTTGAGGTGTGCACTTTTGCAGGCAAAAGTTCGTCTATTTACTTTAAAAAAACTGATCCGACTTTCATGGGATGCTATCAGGGCTGGTGGGGCACACTGCTTGGCGCTCGGGAAACACTGTCCAGTGCTAGACTTCTGCTCGATGGATGCAAGTATGAAAGTCAGAAACAGCTGCTGATCTAACATAGCATATTAGCTTTTATTCATCGCAAGTTTTTGGGGGGGAATTGATATATGTGGAAAGAGTAGAAATAATTGCAACAACCTGTTTAGACGCACCGCAAAAAATCACCAAGTTGCTGATCGCGTTTTTCTTCTAAGAAACTCAGCAATGAATCTCAGCACAAGACTGAAGACGCGACCCTCAACAAGAGCCTTAAACGACAGTCTTCCAGGAAACGAGGTGCCGGAACTAGCGGGGAAATCGCAAAAATGTAGGGAAAATATAGAGCGTAGATTAAGACAATGAGAATTAAAGAAAAGGAAAATAGGAATTTGTTCGAGTCCATTTCTCTTGCACAGTGAAGGTAACATCAGCTTGCCGATATCTCCCAAATGAATAGTGGCTGTCAGTAGTCATTGTACCTTGCCAGAAGTCATCTATAGAACTACAGAACACAGTTCCAGAAAGAAATCCCGAGATCGGATTGGGGACGAGGAAAGAAGCAATAGTAATAAGAGTGGCAGTTGGCACGTTAAAAAAGAAACAGAGCATGCAGTGTGTATTTTCAAGGTAATCTTGAGTTGACGATATTCTGGCGAAATAAAGCGGGAGAAATTGACTTGGGCCAGCAATTCGGAGATAAGAAGAAATGTGATAGGGTGCCGAAATTAACTCCATGCAACGGGGAAAATAGCCGTGGGCGACAGAGTCAGGTGGCTTGAAGTGATAAAGTGGTCGCGGCTAGTGACGAAGAGGCCTCTTTGAAGAAAGTGTCAGGGTCTTTTTCGGGCAATTAACGCCCTCCGAATGGTAGTGAATGTTTCTAGCGCAAAAGAGTAAACGTTGCACTTCGCCAGGGTGTCAAAGGTCTAACTTGGCTTTATAGGGAGAAAAAACAGAGCACGTGTGCCCGCCTCCAAACCCAAGCGCGATCTACGTTTTCATGCGCCACAAACATGCACGCCTTTTCGAACGCGCCAAATGAACCCATGCTACGTCTGAAATAAATTATCGTGTTTGCCGCCGTCGAAACCGGAACCGTGAGTTCGAATTTTTCGCTCCCGCGTATTTATTCTACCTGCGGCACGCGTAAACTGGACGAGGCGGGGATTTATTACATTTTTTCTGTCTTTCTTCCTACGAACGGCATCCGCCAGTAGAATCGCTCTCCCCGCATGCGACGCTAACACATACGCAAGAATCTCTAATGGAAAGCCTTGCATTCTGCGAAAGGTGTTTTGGCTCAGGAGAAAGAAAGAGAAACTGATGAAACCAGGAATGCGGCGCGGTCGTCGCTTCAAGGATTTTACAGCGATACCCGAGTGAACGCCCACTCCCCGCCGAAAACTGGCTTCTACTTGGGCGCCGTGTTAACGTCGGAAAACACACCTTTCACAGATTTTCTCAGCCCTCCCGGGATTCTCCAGATTTCCTAATTTCAGCAGCTGATTTAGTCGGTTTCGACCAGCGAAATGTCTGCACCACCAGCTTAAAATTATTTCTTTCTGTTTGACTTTATGCAGTGTTTTATACAGGCACCCTGGAGCGGGAGTAATGTGCCAGTCAGAAGCACTGCGCCCTGCTCTGATTATTTTGACGTCTTCATGCCAACTGGGTGAGTGCAGGCTGCGGGAGATGACACGGGACCTGAGCTCGGCGCTTTGTAACTCATATGCAACGGCTCATGTGTACACAACCAAGACGAGTATACTGCGGTCAGTTTCTGTAGCAGTTAAGAAAACTCGGGCACGGATGCACTTCGCAGTTACTCCCGTGGCGCTCCAGTGAGTTCGGTCATCGTCGTCCTGCTACGGTTCCATGTTTTCTTCGGTTTCGAAACCAAAGATACCGAAGGCACACAACTACACGAATCGCCTCTACATGAGCGCGAAAAGTAATGCTTTGTTTTTAGACTGCCACGGTGATGGGAAAAACACCCGGAAAAAATTGTGAAGGCATCGCTCTTCGAGCAACATAGCAACTGAAGGAGAGAGGGCGGATAACGCTGATCGTATGCGCGTGAAAAGCGTCGCAGGTAGCGAGCATCGCGCAGCTCAGAGGCCCTACCGAGCACGCTATTCGGCTGAAATTTCTGGGCTCCCCGTTTGGAGTGGACCAGTAGAGACTGGCCATGGTGATTAGCTACCACCATGCATACACGCATTGCTCTTGATCCATTTCAATGCGTAAACCCAGAACAAAGCAGCTTAAATGACCAATTCCTTTAAAAATAGATGCTTGACAAAACTCACGCAGCTGAATCTTGGATGTACAGGGTCTTTCGCCTAAGACTTTACGCAATTAAAAAAAAAGGATTTTGAGTTAGAAGACCGCATTTTTTTGGCGTGGCATTTTCAGCCGTGTAGTGCTTTAAATGCAGCTTTGACTTGCTAACGAGCAAGTTGGTTAACTAATACTGAAGTGTTAGCTTTCTAACTATTACTTTTAGGATCCTTACTTATTGAGACACGTGTAGCCCACCATTAGTAATATCCATATCTGTTTTTTTGGAATTTTGAAAACGCGGCTATCCTTCATGTCATATTCATGTCTTCTGGCTTGCCAAATGGTCACGGACTGTTTTTACTCTAAATGAAAGAAAAAAAAACTGCAAGAAGTTTGCAGCTATTAATGAGAAAGGACTTTACGGCTCATCGGCAAATAAACACGATGTGAGAAAAAACATGGCGTCCCAAAATCCAGGCAAAGAAAAATAAAACTTCTTCCAGAGGTGCGGGGAACAGAACCCAGGACTTTCAGATTTCGAAGCGGGCATGCAATCCAAGGCCTCATAACCACGTTGAATTTTGGTAAACAATGGTGAGTGCATGCTTTGCCTCACGGCTATGTGCTAATGAGTAGGTGTGGTTAGAATGGAAGAGAGAAAACGAGGAGAAAAGATTTAATGAAAAAAATGCCTTCGCATTCAAACCACGTAAGTAGTCCTAAGTGTCCTCCGTAATTTTTTTATTAAGGCAAAAAAGATGTTACACAGTGTACATACTTTTTGACTTTGCTCAACCTCGGCAAAACGCAAGAGCGGAAACTACATTGAAGCGGGCAATAAGAAAGCACAGTGCCAACCAGATTTCCTCAACGTCCAGAAAAATTCTCACGAAATTCACACCTGCTCCTGAACGGTATGACGCATTCCGCAAAGTAAGCCGAAGCATAATGTATTTCCTTTCTTCGTGCTGGTTTCTCCTCTTTCGGTTCCATTAGCGCAATCAAGACGGTTCTTTCTTGCTGTTCCCTCTTTTTTTTCCTCTTTTTCTGACTACACCCAACACGGGGAGCAGGGCCACACGAGATGGATTAGATAGGAAGAGGTTGGTCTGCCAGTTTTCTATTCCCCTCAGTAGAGGAAGACACCGCGCCGGGGACGAGCCAATATGGAGAGGATTAATGGTGGCGCTCGGAGCACGGTCGCGAATTAACACAGAGAGGAAAAAAGCCAGCCCAAATAATCACGTATTGTATTGACAGGCGGCAGTTTTTTTCTGTTGTTGTTGCAGTGGCAGAGGAAGTCGCGGGAGCACATCTGACACTTTTTCCACTTCCACGAGTGACGATTTGCTATTTCGCTCGTCCGAGATTGGCGACTGGATCGAAAAGGAATACCTTTTCGACCGTTCGCGATTTCATTTCTTCTTTCCCGCCTCGGTATTACGTCCTATCCAAGCCAGCTGTCATCCCGGTCTCACTTTAGCTCCTGTCGCGAGCCCTCCGTCAGGGGAGGAGCGACGCACGTCACATTCGGCGGGGAAAGCGAAATCCTCGCTTCCTTACACATTCACTTCAATTCAACCCGGACGGGACATTCAGCGATGGCGGACTGCGCCGGCAGCGCGGTGGGAGCACAAGGTTCGGCCGTCGCCTCCAATAGCGGTAGCCATTCGTTCTCGGCTTCCCGCTATCGCTTAGATTGACTCTACGGAGAGCGGCGAAAACCGGAGTATTCGCTCTAATTAGCTACGCGAGCGACGGTCTGCTCCCGCAATCTGACAGGTTATTTTCTTTCGGTCTATGCTCTCCCACCGGAACCCTGGACGATTCCGGACAATGGCTGGAAGCTTCTTTGTCTCCGCGCTTATCCTTGCAAGACGAGTCACAGCCGATCGGGGGATTGGGAAAACGACTGCCCGGCTTCTTCGCCGCTGTGTTTACACGGTTCGTTGCCGCTGTACTGGCGACCTTACCTCGCGTCTATTTGGGGGTGTTTGTTTCGATTTGCGGCCGAGAGACTGCCCGCGTCAGTCAGCACACGGGCACGCGGCCCTGTGCGAAATGACGCCCATAAAGCGGAAAGCTCTTCAGCTGGTTCATAACCGATGACTGCGTATTTACAAGGAATTCTAGCCTTCGTCAAGAATTTTGTACTCTTGTCATTGAATGCATAAAAAGGGTGGGGCGCCCAACTGCAGGCACAAATAAAGTTTGCTCCAATCCAATCGCGTGCGTTAGGAATGCACCACTTCGAGGAGCCCAAAAGCACAGGCTGAGAACGTACAAAATTGGAATGTCGGCTTTGTGCTTTAGGGTTTCTGTTTCCTCGTGGCTTAATGAAGGCGCCCATTCTGACCTGCTGTAATAGGAGAAATTATAGTGACAGGAAGCCGAAAATATGATGTCAGCGGCCTCGAAAAGAATCTCAGGACGAAATAAACAAGCAGGGCACTTGTGTTTACGTTTCCGTTTCGTTTCAGTAATGCTGAGAAGGGACAGGAAAAAAAAGAGTGCGCAGTTGTTTCTATGCCGGCTAAGGTTTTCTGTTCTTCGATCAGAAACACATGTAGCTGAGATTCTCTAAATTGAGCGGTATTGAGGGCATACGTTTTATATTTAAGCGGCGGGAAACCCAGTCCACTCCAGCCTTAGAAATTCCGCATAATCCCGATGTCAGGAAAACTCATTGCGTAGCTAGAACCTCTGATTTGCATACTATGCTTGGAGTAAATCCTCCTTCTTGTACTGTTTTGTGCCAAGTAGACTACAAAATCGGTCACAGCAGTGAAAGAAGCGCAGTTTTAGAACAAGCGTTAGGGGAATGCCACTTGTCTAGCATGAAAATAAAAAGGAATAAAAACTTCGCTTCCACATGCAAAGATGTCCCTAGTTGCCAAGAACAAGAAAAAAATTTGCTTGAACTTGAGACAGGTAATGAAGTTACCGAATGAACGAGTGCCTTTGGTGTCAACTTCGTTTCTTATTATTAAGTCATACATATCCATTGCCGTCAAAATACAAAGATCGTGAATGATTAGGCGGCGCGAAGAGCCTCTTGGAGTGGTACCTATGACGGCTAACATGGGAGGCTGTGACCGCGTAGTATTTACTCGCGTAAGATGTGCGATTAAGCGTTGACATATCATGGAACGACGGGAGAATATATGAAATCTCCGCAAGGTTTGCGAAATTCTTGTGCGAAAAAAAAGAAATGACCATAAAGTGACCCTCTCAATATAAGAGGACATCGCAATTTATTGGGTTGAGTGTGATGTGCTATCATTCTCTTTATTCAGGTTATACAACTTTTATTTTTTAAATACTGCAGGCCAGTACATGGACAGAGAAAGATCAATCGTCAAGAAAAAAACGCACAAAAGATGCAGGTTTATTAGCATGAAACTAATTTCTGTACTACCATAGGAAAAAATACCAGCATTTCGTATATCTTAAACTTTCACCTGCGTCGCGTTTTAAGCGCCAGCTTTGCGCTCATATTATCAATTCCTTCTTTGCTACTATATCATTTCCCTAGCTTACTGAGCTTTATTGTAATTCTTTACGCAGTATCTGTATTTCGTGTGATATCTCGGCCATTTTTTTTTTGCCTTTCAGAACAGCTGCTGCGAAGTGTCGTCATTTATATTATTAACTTCTAATGTTGTTTGTGTTGTCATTAAAATAAAAAAAATATGCATATGCATTCTGCCCATTTTTTAAGTCTTCCGCAGCGCTAGTACTCCAATATCATCGTCAACATTAATTTGAGGGAAACTGGAAACGCGATTGGCATAAACAGCCATAATCCCCATTGTGCTCAGACATCTTGCATAACGCGGCCCTTAGCAATATTTCTCAGCCAATTAAGGCACCACACACACGGCTGTCAGTTTTGGTCCCCTTTGAGACTCGCCATTGATTTGCTAGGTTCAATAACATTTACGGCACTGCCGTAATGTCTAGGGAACTCTTCCGCACTAAAAGGAAAAGAATTTATTTCTCCTGTTCAAGAACTGACAGCCTTAGCTAGTGACGTTAGATATAATGCGTATCAATCAGTGTGAGTACCAAAGGGCGCTGGTCGCAACCATCCCCCTGATTTGTTGTTTTTCCTCTCCACTACTGGCAATCCCCACTCGCCCTTTGCACTGGAGCCGGCAACTGACATCGCTCTGCTAGCTATGAGGCCTAGATTTAGAGCTGGCAGTTACCAATGGCTGAAAGTAAGAAAATAAAAGAATCATGACAAGGACTATCGCGAGATGGGGCTTGGGTTGTCAGCTAACCAGGGCTCACTTTGCGATGCTGTTGAGTGCAAACAGGAGCTTCAGAACAGCATGGGGCTTGGGAGCTCCACAATCGTAATAACCAGTGCTACAAAAGCGAATGGGATCATCAATCGAGTATTTTTCTGGAGCATGAATGTCTTTGTGAGTTCGGCCTGGCAATCAGCTGGCTGCAGCTGTATAGCGTTCTCAAGACGGCGACTTTCTTTAGAACTGCAGTATTTGCTCACTTAATTGCTAGAAATATTTATCGTCGATATTGTAGTAGTTACTGTGGCAGAGTGCGAGCTTGTGTACATTTTGATTTCATCAACATTATAAAATTTATTTTTCTCTAATTAGAGCAGCACACTGCTGTCGCTGTCCTTATTGCAGTTTAATCTGATAAAATGCTGTCATCTCCGCTATGCAGTTTGTCGGTTATGCATGTTTAAATGGTTAAATTTTGTGATATGTCGACTATCTAGAGATACGGAATACCAGAAGCTTATTTACTTGTTTTATTTATTTATTTATTTGTTATATCTACCGCGGCCGAACATGCATGATTGTAGGCGGCCAGAGATTAAAAAAAACGGGAATAAGCAGTAATAATCCCAACATGCATACATACACAATATTCTGAAGTCGCTGGCAGTTCGACAATGCTCTCAGTAAAGTAAACAAAAAGAAAGGCGTCAACGCATATTTATCTTGCATGCGCAGCTGTACATAAAATCGCATCGAAGCAAAATCGAAGGGGACACCCAGCTGCATACAATGGGTTGGTGACCAATCAAAATCGCTTATTGTAATATGCCATATCCAGACCAGTTCTGACTTTCAAAGGGCTTTTTACGGTAGTCCTTTCAGTGCCTTTATGTTTTTTCTCACCACACAGTTTACTGATTTTTCTTCTGGTTACAAGCACTATACACTCCAAACACTAATTACCCTATATGGGACTAAAAATGAACTAAGCTGTCCTCTCGCACAATACTTTTTAGGGCCCGGGGTTCTGCCCAAGTCCTGGTGTAGATTTCGACCATTTAATAAATCAAATTCCTACTCTTGGCAAGAGAGAGATACCTTGATTTGGTTTAGGGGGGTTTAACGTCCCAAACTGACTCACGCTATGATGGACGCCGTAATGAAGTGCTTGTAAAATTTGGACTACCTGGGGCTCTTTAACGTGCACTGACATCGCACAACACATGGGCCTCTAGAATTTGGCCCCATCGAAATTCGACCGCCGCGGCCGGAATAGAACCCACGCCTTTTGGGTCAGCAGCCGAGCGCCATACCCACTGTGCGACCACGTGGCAGGGGCATACCTTAACCGCAAGGAATGGTAACTTGATGCCGTTAGCAATGGGGGAAGGGGGAGCCTTTAAACGCGGTACCATAGGTCATCAGGTTAGAAATAGAAAAGACTGAACCTTCTGGGTGAAACCTTCGAAACTGCTAGAGCGTCCCAAGTTTTGAAGAGGGAATTTGTTTGCGTCGCCAACCGTAAGTTTTCCGTTTATTTAGTGATGGAAGCCTATCTTTGAGCTCGAGGTGAATACCCTGCTGATAAAAGGGCGTACGCTAGAAGAAAGCTTACTGTCGTTTCACTTCCATATGGGCTAATTCGAGTTTATAGTGTAGCAGCGAACTCCATTCTAAGAATATTGCACGTCTTCTTCCTGCAACCCACTTTGAAAAAATACAGGTGGCTGATCATCGGCGTCTGACTTTGAAGCCCTGTGCGTAGCCAGGCTGGCGTTACCAGCGGCGAACGCAGTGTGCTGCTGCACGCTTTTCCTCGCGGAGTGTGAAGTATGCGCCACAAACGTTGCCTCTCTAAAAAAGATTCAAGGGACACTGAGGAGAACTTTATAATTTTTTTTGTTAGCAAAATCTGATAGGTCGTCATTTTATGGCTTTGTTGCCGCTTGTCCGGGAGCGAAAGACGCATTTATATCAAAGAAATTTGGACTCGAAGTTGAAAAAGTTTTTCCCGCCGCTCCGATTCAAACTCGAGAACTCTTATCACGTCACGGAGAACTCTTTAGACGTCATAGGACTGAGTGACGTGAAACATGTCGTAAACGCAGACTCCATGATTTATGGAAGCCAGCGGTGCGGTCTAGCAGCTACAGAAATGAAGGCTACCGCCGCCGCACGTTGAAGGCTTCTATCGGGGGTCGCTACCGTCACTTCGTTTACGTTTGCACCGGCATCTTGCCAGCGTTACGATGGATCCCGTTCCCGAACCCGACTACGTAGTTCTCGCAAAAACTCCGGCCTGCATTTCAGCGACCTCAGCCCCACAGAGCGTGCGGTGTTTTTGAGGGAGCACGGTTAGGTTAGGCGCCGGCGGGTCGTTTCCCTCTTCCGCCGAGAGCAGCCGTTGCAAACTAAATTTCATAACCCCAGTGCGGGGAGTCGCGAGGCGCCAGGACAAGGTCGGCGCGTTGCGCCCATCGGAGGCTGGCCGGGGCTTTGGGGCAAACGGATTGTGATTCCTTGAACGGCGCGATTTCACGGTGCAGCAGGCGGCGTCGAGGTCTCCCACGGTTGCAAGGGCCAACTTATTTATTTATTTTTTGCCAGAAAAAACGGAGAGGTGCTCAAGGGCGGTCGCGTTTAAAGTTGGCGGCTTCCGCTAGATCCAACGGGTCCACTGGATCGGGCTCTCTCTCCCACTTGCATGTACCTTCAGATGTGTACTGTGAATGGATTAAATTAGCCGATAGCTCGAAAAGAACAGCTTCGCCCGCCCAACTGCCTTAGCTATTGAATTACGTCACTTCGCGCACCTCGCCGCAGAGCCGAATCAGTCTGGCCGGGCCGGCGGCGGCTGGCGCATTCGGCGCGAGAGCCATGCTCCAAGTCTCCGCCAGTGCGGTCAGAGTGTGCCGAAGCCGCCGAATGCGTCGGCGGTCAAGCGCAGTTGGAGCATGCGTTACGCCGCAGCATAAACGCACCTTAACAGAGCCTGCGCTTAACCGCTAACTAACGTATTCGGTGGCGGCATCTATGGGAGCCACTGAAACCTCCCGCCCTTTCAATGAATAAAAAAAAATTCCGTGCCGAGGCTGGGAATCGAATCATTGTCTTCGGCACTTGAGGTGGAGACGCTACCACTCCGCCGTGGCGGCTCAAGGCACCGCCATCAATAAAAGCGCATCTAGTGAATGCACTCTTCCGATGCAGAAATCGCCGCGCTTTCGCTACGTATATCCCGGCCTAACAGAGCTAGGCCATCAGCAATTTTTCTTAATTGCCTTGTACCTTGTCTCCCGTCCCTAATAAACGATTTCCGTTCAGTAGTTTGAAGTTCACTGGCACAGGCGGGAATGTTTCGCCGGGCTTACGTGCGAAGACACAAGTGTTCTTTATACTGCGAACTGCCTTGTACGATCACCGACCATCGTGCCATCATAGTTTTTTATCGACCGTGGCGATCATCTGACAAGCCTTAACAGGCTCCTTCAAAGGTTAACTAGCACTTGAAGCGGCACTTGGAGTTCCTCTGCTGTTCGGCGCTTGTATATCGAGGCGCGTCAAAAACAAAACCACGGGGCACGCAAAGCTCTAGACGCGAAGCGCCATAAAAAACTGAAACTCTCCTGGCCGCCTGTGGCGCCGTCAAGCATCGGTTTTCTTTGCTTCCACCATTCAGGTTGTCTTTTGTCTGCCTTCCTTGTGTTATAAAAGTGCACTATCGGTTTTAAAACAAAACTTACTTCAATATTGAACATCGCAACCTTGCTTTGTCAGCCTCAGAGATTCGTGGCTCAATGTAGGAAGGAAAATTCGTCCAAGGTGGCGTCTCTTGTCCTATGACGTCACCACGCTTGTCCTTGCGAGATTGGCCTGTGGCGGCGATACCTGTATTTTGGTTCTTGCTATTTTCTACCTTATAAGAGCTTCGTTTTCAGTAAAAGCA
Source organism: Amblyomma americanum (assembly GCF_052857255.1). Classification (NCBI taxonomy): domain Eukaryota; kingdom Metazoa; phylum Arthropoda; class Arachnida; order Ixodida; family Ixodidae; genus Amblyomma; species Amblyomma americanum. The sequence goes on along the minus strand of NC_135497.1, from coordinate 384,948,423 downwards.
GCGTTTTGGTGATCAGGAATTGGTATTCTATCGATACAAGCCAACTTCAACTTCTCCTCAGTGTCCCTTTAATGCGAAGACATGCCTTCTGTCGATATAAAATAGCTTGTTCGCTCCAACAGCCGGGATACTGCTTACCATGAGGTGTTAATTATTAATTACTTCATTTTTAAATAAATAATTATATATTTATTATATAATTATTAATTTATTTATTTAAAATACCCTCAGGGTACAGATATACGTTACAGAGGGGAGGAGTTGATACAGGTTAAACAATGTCAAGAAAAAAGGCTTAGATAACAAATGTATAGAAAATTCTAAAACACAAGTTCGCTGCGAAAGTTGGTGTATGAAGAAAATATATAAAACAAAAGAAAAAATGAACAACGAGGTACAAACTCTAATTTATAGAAGGCGGCATTGGTGTGAAAAATATAACAAAATAAAAAGTTAACAAGGAACACAGTACACAATGAATATAAATAAATGAAATAGGGTTTAACACTAGGAAAAAAAGATTTGTAAGGCGGATTTCAAGTTTTCTTCTCCAGTTACACTTCTTATTGATGAAGACAGGTTATTTCCATCATTACAGGTCCGAAGAAGAAACGAGTTAGAATAGGCAACCGTGTTTAAGTGTGGAATGTTGACCTTTTCACTGTGGTTACGGCGATATGAAATATATGATGGCGGTTCAACCCAGAAGGAGCGCAATGTTGAGTTATGGTGGTACATTTTTAGAAAAAGTGAGAGGCGAGATAGTTTTCTTCGAGTTGATAAGTGCGGGAGATGCATACGAACGCGAGATTGATAAGATCGGGAGGTTGTCGTGCTGCGTGTTTTTTTTTTTCACCGACTTATAATTCTCGAATTTAGATTCATAGATCCCTGGGAGTTCTCATACAACTCCTAACTCAGTGGTGCAACGGTTAAGCATTGCGCCACTGCCTTGCGATGGCAGGTGTTGCCACCGGTGGGGCTTCTGCAACCAAGGTGTCTTCCGAACGTACCTCTCGCCACTATTCATTAATTTAACTGCCACCGGTCATGGTGGACAGTTTGCTCACAATACGGTGGGCAGGTTGAGATGACGTAACAAGGTCATGTGATCTAGGTAGCCTACCTGTCACTTAGGTTGTTTCTCTGGAGATTCTTCAATCACGGCCAACGACGCCGGCTTTTCTGCGACTTGGCAATAACGCTATCGCGGTAAAAAGTGCGCTATTCAAATAAACCAGAAAGGAAAACGCAGACGTGGCGGCACCCTTAAGAGATCGCAGTCGGTACACTTTAACCCTGCTGACTATTAACTGGGTGCAGTCACATCAGCACAAAAACACCGAATAAGTTAAACTCATGGCTTAGTTTGGTTCAGGGAGAGCAGATGCCCAACCGGGCAGTTCTTTGCGAGACGCGAGAAGGGGCCTGTGGGTGAGTCAAAGAAGACTGCTACCGCATTTCTTGCGCATCAAACCAATTGATGGCTCCTAATTTTTTTATCACTTTCCCACGTAAAGACACAGCTACCGACTGTGCACTCCATCGGCGGGCGCTGCTTGCCGCGTTACGTGAAGGTGAAGCCTCAAGCGCATAGATGAGCCCCCAATCCTTAAGCTGATCAACAAAGGCAAGTGAAAAGGTTTTTGACTCATGGTTTGCAGGGTTTATCGTCCGAAAGCGACCCAGATTATAGGGGACGCCGTAGTGGAGGGTTCAAGGTAATTTTGACCACCTAGGGTTTTAAAGTGATTTGACATCGCACAGTACACACGCCTCTCGCAAGTGCCCTCCCTCAAAATGCGACCGCGGCGGCTGGGATCGGGCCCCGGTCTTTCGGCTCAGCAACGGAGAACAATATCCACTGAGCCACCCCGGCGGCTGGTAAATATAAAAGCTCTCACCGTAAAATTGAATAGCACCATTGGTATGGAGGTTATTAGAGCGATTAAATCATGTCGAAAATTTAGAAAGGCTTAGAGTGATCCTTATGACTTTTGCGGAATGTTGTTCCACTACATCATTTGAGGTATTAGCCAGAATATAGATAACATAAGGACACTGCCTATTTTAGAAGGTTTTGCTCGCTTGTGGCCCATTGCTTTAGCGTTTTGAACTTAATATATTTTCTGGAAACAACTGGCAATTGCTTTTCCTTATGGTGCTGACATCGGTGCTGCCTGCACGTAGAAATCATTACTTCTAATTATACGATAGTAATGACGGGCTTAATGTAAAAACAAATCTTTCACCTGCATTAAGCACAGCAGTAAATATACAAGCAATATAAAGGCAGGAACGTTAGCAGGCTTATAATGATTATTGTGCCGTACAAAGCATTACTGCCAGTACTAAGCAAATGTTGCGCGATTTTTAAGAAACCAGCAAAAACGTGCTACTTGGTATGCATTGTAAGCTATTTCAGTAAGAAGAAATGTGCTATGTTTAATTAAATTAGTGTGTTTCAGGAATATTGTATTTAGCTGCCTACCTTCTCCAGCATCATTCCGCGCCGGTTGCGGTAAATGACACTTCTAACATTGCTCTCACAATAATGTTGGCATTTGGTGATCTTGAAATACGGGCGAGATTCCCCGTCATCATGTGAGTACTAGTGGGCGCAAGAACTTAATACTTTAGGCGCTCAATATGCGCTGGAGAGACGTATATAACTTCTGAATAAAAGCTGACAATTTCAGCGCACGACCATAAATTTCTACGCGTCGTACCCTTTTTAAAAACCCGCCTCCTTTGACGCACTGCATTGTTATCTTCAACATGTTTTGCGCGCAGCTCCTAATTGAAACGAATATATCAGACGTTTGGTGGGAAGCATAAATAACGTGGTGTTATTCTTTCCGTTGAAAATTAAAAAGCGAGAATATGTTATAATCTCGCGCGGAACTTGCACGTGAACTTAAAAATCATATTGCAAAAGGCCATAATTTCTTGAAGGGGCGAAACCGCAGACTTTTTGAGCGATGGTTATTATGTGAAGCCTTAAAAGAACTCGAGATTTCCAAACACTTGTGTCTGTATTGGTGCTATTTCTGGAGGACAGCGCATCAGTATGGGATAACGATTATGCGTGTGCGTGTGCAATACAAAAAATAAGAAAAATGCTGTTGTAGGACAAGAAAAAGTGGGTTCCGGCCGGTGCCACTCAGTATGATGGGCTAACAACTTATGAAAGGGTGAAATTGTGGAAACAGAATAAGATCTCAAGAAAACACAGAAGAAAACAAGAATGGCTTAGAGTCTCGAAGACACTGTCGACAACGATAACAGCCAAGTGATCTATGAAAAAAACAGAGAAACCGCACCAAATATAATGATGCCCTATAAACTGCTCATACAACCATAAGTACAGCTGTTTCTGTAACGTCTATACTTAAATATCTGCACAAAACGCCGCCTACCATTGGTTGCACATAGAGCTCAACACAAACCCAGGTTCCTCATTCTTTCCAGAACCTTCGCTTGATTAGTAATTTTCTTGGAAAATGCAAAGTATTTCAAAGCTGGAGAGCATACGCCATGATATTTTTTCTTTTTTTACGCAGTCTGTTTGCTTTATGAACAATTTTTGCATAGAAAATTGGTTTTTACCTTTCTTCAGTATAAACAGTAGAACGTGTTTTTTTTTTAAATTGTAGCAAATTTCTCGACCACTCAGATACTTGCGCCGCACTTTGCGTGTTTCTCCAGTAGATACCAAGTTATATACAAAACCAGTGAATTACTTACTCAAGTTGTTCGCACACAAAACCCTGCTTTGCCCGATCATAGAATACGGCTGCGTTGTTTGAAATCGTCATCAGCTTGTTTACTGGAACAAATTTTGATGGGTTCAACAAACGCAGTGTTTTATATTTCGCCCACATGAATAATTTTTTAACTTCTCGTCTGTCTTATCTTGGGCTCGCTGACTTTCCTTACTTCGTGTTCATTGTTTGAATGTCTTGTAGAGGTCAATTACTCTCCCCTATTACACCACTTGGCAGCCATTTAAAAAAAGTTAACCCATCATCATTAAGGGTATGTGACAAACTGCTGATTTCACCTTTAAATTCTGATACTTACGCGTTCAAAGACAGTTGCTTCCGTGAACAATATAAATCTTGTAACTCCCTTCCTAGTCCTATTCGTGCATTGCCTTTGCAATCATTTTTAAATTCTGCACTTTCTAGCTGATACGTTCTTACAGTGCGTTTCCGTGCGCTTTCCCAGAATCTCATGTACGGCTGATAGTTAAGTCTTGTTTCTGCATTTGTCGTCTTCTCAAGCCATAGCCTTTGGCCAGGATGCAGGATGAGGTAATGTTAATAAATAAATTGCCCCAAATAACCGACCTTAATTTTCAATTCCTTATTATATAAGAGCAGCAAAAAAGAAAGCAAGACTGTCGACCTTAATTTTCTATTCCTTATTATATAAGGTCATTAAAAAAAGAAACAAGATAGACAATAGGGCTGCTCAGCCATAGATATCCTAGCGTAAGAGGAATGTTTGCAAGCTATACGTAGAAGGTCAAAGCCATAGCCTTAGGCCAAGATGCAGGATGAGATAATGTTAATAAATAAATTGCCCCAAATAATCGACCTTAACTTTCTATTCATTATTATATAAGAGCAGTAAAAAAAGGAAACAAGGCTGTCGACCTTAATTTTCTATTCCCTTTTATATATGAGCATTAAAGAAAGAAACAAGATAGACAATAGGGCCGCTCAGCCATAGATATCCTAGCGTAACAGGAATGTTTGCAAGCTAAACGTAGAAGGTGAACAGGAGGTGCACTATCAGTACGGTTCCATTTGTTTCTGGTTGCATAAAAACCACCTCCGGCACTGTGAGACATTTTGTGAATGCAAACTCGGAGGTAGGAAACTGCATTAAAACAGTATTGAGCAAGAACGATAGAAGCAAGCGGCTTTAACGAGCCCAAGAAAGCGAGTTTGTTGATTACAGAAAAAAAAAACGCGTTTTCACGATGACATGAGTAGAAACGGAATGCACGCCATTTATTTTTTTTTGGACATCGTGTGCATTTCTATTCGTTTGGAGGGTTTGCGTTTTTTTTAAACTTGTTTTCGTATTAAACCTGGGGCAGTCAGGATCTTCATTGCCCACGTGCGCTCGCTCCTCTGACGCAAGGCGCTGGGTGGACGCGGATTTCATTCTGATCCACCTTCAGTTCCTTTCGCGCTGAAGGCGTCGCACGATAGCCAAGGCTTTGCCTCTGTCCACGGTTGAAAGAGAAAATAAAACAGGTCACGGAATCAAGGGGAAGTGAAAACAGAGAAAGGATGACGCGAAAAATGGCAAAAGAAACCAAACGACGTGAGCGAAATGACAGCATCGCTTTTAAAAACGTAAAGCCCCTCACCGTCCGCTCTTGTGCTTCGGACCCACTACCCAAGGCCCGCTGCTTCGCACCGCCGTGCAACCGATGCGCTGCGAGGATATGCGGCCACCGCGCTACTGCAGCCCCAACGGCACCCTCTCCCCTGAGATGGGTGGTGGCCATTGGGACTGGAGGGGGAAAAAACTGCTCGGCAATGGAAATCCCTGTCATAAATCCTTATATTTACGAGGTAGCTTACATATACGTTCGTAGCCAAGAAAGCGCTACGAAAAGAGTGACCCAGACAAAGCATCCTACTTTTGCGTTTATTTTTGTGCGTGCGAGAGGCAGCTAAGCGTTTGGCACAAATTCCATTCTCCCGAAGATGAATTCGTATAAAGAGACGCCGTGAGCAGAGTAATGCCTGCGACAGCAACCTTATGAAAGTTTTGAGGACGGCTCAGCTATGGAAAGAAGTAAAGAGCTCAGCTGCTTTGTTTTACCGCCTATATGTTTAAAAATTCGGTATTTTGATATGTCTTGCAGTTGTAGCAGCATATTTATGAGCAGTGTGGAAAATGAAGCACAACTTACACGACAGCCTAGAAAACCATAGCCACTTTTCTGCACACGTCCATCGTAGCTGGGTTTGGCGTAACAAATGACGTCATTTTGTATGAACCCATACGTTCTGTTCGCGCTAGTAATTTCGGTGGTCAAGTGCTCGACAAGGACAACGATGGTCAAAGTCTAAGCTACCAACGCGTGAGCGGACTGCTAGAAAATAAAGGCGCTAAAAAATAATTCACTTGAGTGCGCATACTTAAAAATTTCTGTGGTCGTTATGCTACCATGGGCGGCGATAGAGAAGTTATAGATTTCGCTGTCGATTTACTCTACATGCCAGAAAACTGACGGGTAGCTTTATATTCCTCATAAAATCAGAAATGACCGAAATTAGCAACAATTATTAGTGCTATAATAATTATATTTTTAAAAAATTATGTTTTGTTTACATAGTTCTAAAGTAGGGACACTTACTGATGAAATCTTGCAAGCTCGTAACTTTCATATGACACTTTAAATGCATGACAAAAAACAGGGAATAGAATCATTATATTCCTATAAATGACCTTAACGTATTGCTCGTGATCTCCGACCGGAAGCTTGTGAACGCATTTGTGCTATTGTCTTTAGATTTGGCAGTAGGAAACACGGAGAAACCCAGGCATATTACAAAGCAATGCTCAATCATGCCTTGCACATTGTCGGCGTGCGAAAGTGTCGACTTGGGCATGACCAAGAAGCTTTGAACCTTGAGAGAGGGAGCTGAGAAGACAGACACGTTAGTATAGTAGTATGGGATAGTATTGCTTCGATTAATCTATCGCTTAAAGAAAATTACCTATAAAGCAGCAGAAAAACAATTATGCCGACGGTGGGATCCGAACCCACGACCTCCGAATATCGCGTCCGTTGATCTACCAACTGAGCTACGGCGACGGCTGTCCAATCTGCTCTTCTTGTGGGTATTTATGTTTATTGGCTGTAAGCGAACCTTGAGAGTGTTCACCAGCGCCCCCCTCGTCTATAGCGGCGGACGTAGCACGTCCTGGATTACCGCGAGTGTGACGTGGAACGTCATCTAACGGCGAGGGCGGATACTGTGCGAGAGCCCTCTTATGCTACCTATGGCATCAAGACTGCCAGAACCCAGACCCTCGTTAAGCTAATAGCAGACAAAGTTCAGAAAATAAGGGACTCGTCTGATAAATTTATGAAATGAGCCAACAATCACCGAAACCAAGGTGCATAGGGGAATGTCTAATTTTTTTTAAATGTGTATAGCTGATCAGTGGGATAATATTACTTCGACTAATCTATCGCTTAAAGAATATTACTTATGAAGCAGCAGAAAACACACACACACACACACACACACACACACACACACACACACGCGCGCGCGCGCACGCACGCACACACACACACACACACACACACACACACACACACACACACACACACACACACACACACACACACACACACACACACACACACACACACACACACACACACACATATATATATATATATATATATATATATATATATATATATATATATATATATATATATATATATATATATATATATATATATATATATCGATGCTTCACACGGGCGCCACAAAGTTTCATAGCAGCACGCCATTCTCGTGTTTCGCCTCTTATAACTGGCGGGATCTTTCCTGCACGTCCGGTTCGTGTCGTGTGTGGTCTATTGTTCTTGAACACGATGACGCTCACTATCCAGTTCAAATAGAATGGGAACTACAGTGTGCCGTGACTGCATGCAGGCCGCCAGCAACAAGATCTTGCTGCTCGCTGTATTGATCCACCCATATGGTACACACACGCGAGAATACCGTCTGTCGAGATGAACACGCGTGTCCAATCCTGCAGGTACGTTTACAGGGGAAAAAATTTCGATTCGCGGCGGCCATTGCGTTTTGTAGCTGCAAAAACTATGGCATCCTGATGCCGGGGGCGTGGTCTCGATCTGGTATTCAGCTCTCGATTTGCAGGCACGCCATCATGTTCGTGCTGCGGTGAGATCAACAGCTCCAAGTGATTTATTTCAAGCTTGCTAGGTGGCGTAAAACACTAGAGCGGTGCCATGGTATTCCTTGTTTTTTGTGGCATGTGTTCGAAGGGGCCGAGTGTCGAACTTAATTTGTGTGTATATCTTGGCGCTGTTGAAAGAATTTTTTTCCGTTTCCTCTATAACTTCCAGTGGTAGATACCAGGCTAAAAGAGAAAACATGAATGATAAGGCCGATTTGAAATGAAATTTCAGCTGTGAATAGTGTCGCCCTAACATGCAACTCTACCAGGGTTTTTCTTGCTCGCTCAGTTTAACAAGAACGTTTGATGTCACTGCGCTAACCCGCACTAGAGGAATGCGAGAGCATTGACGCCTCCTCGTTTATCTTTGCCCCTCTTTTCTTCCCTCGTTGCCTCTCATTGCCTTACTTGTCGCTTCTCCTCACATTCACATAATTAGGCACTAATGTAAATTCATCCAATTTTTTTATTGCCACATTTAATTGTCTGAATTAATCAAGTTCCATCAATTGCCCATTTTGAGTTTTCAAACGTGGCGTTACATGTTGGCTGCGCTCACACTTCCGATTTTTCAAATTTGGCGCCCCGCGTTGCCTTGGCTCCGCCCACTTTTTTGGACATTTTTGGCTCTAATTAATGAAGTAATCAACTTATCGACATAATCCTTTTTTCGACATACACCTCACATCATCCTCTTTTGATTACCACCATTTCTTTGGCGCTACCTCTTCTAAGTTCCACACAACTGCTGCGGACACGTCTTGCGGACACGTTTTGCGGACAGGTTTTGCGGACACCACCTTATCAACATAGACTAGTAATAGATTCGCATTAATAACATATTATTTGCTTATACTTGTTTTATTACTGGATGTGCCGCCCTGTTGCGGCGTCTGTGGCGCAAGCGCACCGAGATGATGCTGTGGGAAATATCTATTCTGTTTACAGTCATGGTTTGGTTCAACGTCATGCTGAGTATCTTCATTATAAGGGTGAATAATTTTACTGTTAGAGAAAAAAAAATACAGAGGACTGTGGCTGCCAGGCCCTCCTCTAAGTGCGTTGTACTATCCGCTCAATGGTGACACGCACCCAAAGTGGCGTAAGCAGGTCAGCGACTGTTTTCTCGCATCCTTACAGAGGAAAACAATCAGTTCACCTTGGAAAATCAGTGATCGATTAACATTTTTCTCAACGCAATGAGCCTGATGACATAAGCCTTGCTAATTCTGGATTTACTGAAATCTAGCGTGCCGTAGAGTTTTGTTATGACTCTGTTATAGCGACCTACAGCTAATACATACAGAAGGGGGTGCTGACTTCCTTTGCCTACACTTTGCTTTGAACGGTGGCGCTTCTACTTTTTTCAGGGTCACAGGACCTCGTAAACGATAGGAAATGAAGTTTGGTTGTCATGTTGGAGTACAAACGCATTAATGCGTGTATTTGCTCACTGTCTACGTACAATACGTGCCCGTATATTAGAAGTTTTTTCTAACAACGCGAATCTTTATGTTTGATGTGAAACATGAGTGTCATGTGTGAGGTCAACGTTCGTTGTAATTATTTTCCTCGCCTATTTATCTCATAATGAGAGTGCAGACAGAATGCTTTAGTTATACGGGGGTGTTATATGACGCCCAACTAAAATTGCGTTCTCGCACTCCGGTGGCATTCATGCACGAAACTTCCCAGGAAAAAATATAGAAGTGAATTCCCTCTGAGCTGACCTAATATTAACACGCGACCACCCTACGGACACAGGGTTACAGTGACGGCCTTGAAAACAACTGAAAAACGTCGGCACCTTTGTTACGTATCACTTCTCTCTCTTTCTACTTTCTTGATGGCAGCTCAGCCGACTGCGCACTAAACACAGGGCAAAGTGGGTTGTGCGTGCACTTTTGACTTTGAGTTGCGGTAAATTATTACGACTAATAAAAATGACACTAAGCAGTACGGCTAGAAACGTGGATGTCGCTAGTTTATTTCATGATGGTGCAGAAATTACTCGAAAGAAAAAAAACGACGTGAATTCTAGTTGCTGTACAATACCCTCAGTTAAATTCTCTTTAGCAAACAAACGATTGCTTTTTGTTAAAGAGACATTCACAGTTCTCGTTCAGGCTGGTTCTCGCAACTAAACGGCTCAATCAGCGCATTCAAACTCATTTTCTTAAACCGTCCTTCCCCTTAATGGAGCGTCCAGAAAAATGCAACTTAATATGCGACGTTGGTTTCGGTAACATATTCGTGGTTGTATTTATGACCTTAATGGTTATTTTTCATGCAAAAGAGTATGCTACTAATTGACAGACGAAGCAATTGGTTAATCAGGTGGTATCGCATGACATGCTCTTAGCTTCCATTTACGGTAATCTCAGTTCAACATCGTCTCGTAAATGCGCAACCGAACACCAAAACTGACGCTGAATAAAAAGCTTTTCCCGCCAAAAGCATTTTTCATTCCAGCAAAAAAAAAAAAAAAAGAAACTTTCCCAGCGCTTCTGCTTGAATTCAAACCACGATGGCACTCAGCAGCAGGTCTTATAGTCGCCTAAATCCACAGGGTCATCCCATTCGCTAGAGACTAATTAGCCCAAATGATAACGGAAAGCGCAACGCAAACAATGCCACTTCTTTTGGAAACGAGTCTGGGGCACTGGTAACAAATGGCGTTGTTTTTGAGGGCAGTTATACAGGAACATCAGGGAACTAGTAAGTATAGCCTGAAAGCACTGGTGAAAACGTCTATCATAGTGACAAACAAAAAACTGTCACCACCAAACCGAGCTGTCACTTAGAAGCCAATGTAAGTGATCGCGAAAGAAAGAACGCCAAGTGGGCTGAAACCAACCGGCAGCGACATCAGTGTGGGCGATTAAAGTGACGTATAGGTGAGGTGACGTAAAGAATCAACGAGCTTAGTGCATAAGCGCTGTTTCGATTGGTCATTTCGAGATCAGGCTGAACACAGTAATCGGCCCTGAGTTCGAGAAAATCTGTGAAGATCTTACATTTTCCTCTAATGTATTCACGTATATAGGAAAAACAAGCATGTTTTGCTATCATTGTGAGCGAAGAAACGTATTGTCTATCTATAACAAAGTGAAGAAAATTGAACATTTACATCAAAGGTTTCCTCTTAAGCCCTGTTCCAGAGGAAATGGTAGCAGTGGTATGAATGCAATGCTGCCGGTCGGACTTTCCGCAAACCAGGAAGACGAAGGAACCCGGGCCGAATTAGGAAACGCTGCCATGCTGAAGAGAGCCTCAAAACTGTCTTAAAGCCCACCTCCTATTCCTGGGCCCTGACGACGGTCAGTGTGTGGTGAGGGCCGACAAATAAGAGCGGGGCTTTGATGCTGCCTTCAGGCTGAGAGCGTTCCGAAATTTCGCCCTTGGCCGGGGCACACTGCATCAGAGTGGGATCCCTAGAGCATGAGGAAGGCTTGACGGGAATGGTTTGAATAAATTTACGAGCCGTTCCATGTTGTTCCTCTACAAATATCTGGTAGAATTTGTGGCTCAAACGCCAGCGATTTTCAAGACAGTTCCTTTCACTAGTAACGTTGCGTAACATCATACCAAGTCGCAATTTTCTCCGGCATTATGGTATCCAGAGTATTGCCGCACGTTGGGTCCTTTCTGGCCGAAGTGGACATACGCTTCCGCACCTCTCGGGGCGAAGAAAGAAACCTTCATTCGACCAAGCTCAAAAGAAATCAAAGGAACACAAGCCCACGTAAAATCTGTGAGCTGCCTTACTCAGTTCTTGGGAAACTGATCACAGTGGCTTGCTCGGTACATTTATCTCCTCCTCCTGTCCCCCAGAGCAGAGTAGCAGGCCAGATATTTATTTTTCAGGCCAACCTCTCTGCCTTTCCTATCAATAAACCCTCTCTCTCTAATGCAGAGGCGTTCCCTGGAGCAGCCATTTCGACGAACCTAGACGAGATAGTGTGTCCCGTGGGTTCTACATCTATTCGCCTATAATACTAACAAATGAGGTTCCTTTTTTCTACAAGTACTCATTTTGGTTTTCCTTATCTTTACATCATCCGAACACCGTACTTTCGTTGTCGTCTTTCTCCCTTTATAGCTCCAATGTCTACCTGATATTCGCAAGATGTTTCGGACTGTAAATCTCTGGAGAACAGTGTTCTTTTTGGGCTTTTTACTCTGCATCAGTGTTACTGAGAAATTCGGCAAAAAAAGTGCTGAAATATCACAAATGTTAAGTTTCGTGATGTACTCACACTCTTTTAGCAAAACCAAGTAAAGATCGGTTAAATTTTCTTGAAGACGTACGTTGACAGATTGTTAGCCGCTGTTGTACGCAAACGCATTTTGTTACGGAAAGTGCTCGCGCCCTGGTATTTGCGTAAAGCAGTATATATTGAGTGGAAGACTGGCATGAATAGACTCTCTTTTCAGGTATACGCAAGCCGTGATACAAGGAGCTGCGTGTTCGGTGTGCGTTACGCAATTCGCAATGACCAAAACAAAACAGCAAATATTACAATGCGATAAAGTGTCGCTTAGCCAGGCTACGAAGCGATAATACAGAACCGAACACTATATAAAAGAAACAACCAAATTCAAAGATTTCTAAGATAGTGTTACGAGTCAGTAAGGTTGGAATATATATATATATATATTTCCACCTCTTTTTTATTACCGGTGCTTCTCTCAAGTTGTCGAAATTATGCCTTTAGCTTGACCTTTTGTTGTGTAAAAAGCTTGAAAGAAATGGTGTAAGAGACCTTGCATTACAATTTTTCAAGCCCTATCTCACACGCAGGCGGAAATTTGTATCAATAAATGAATTTCAGTCGCATATGAAGGCAATAGATTCCGGCATCTCTCAACTGAGCATTCTTGGTCCGTTGCTCTTCAACCTGTACATAAATCACGTAGCCTACCTACATAAAAAAGCAAAGCTCATAATGCATGCTGACGACATCACCATATTCATTCCCTTCTTCCTATCCTGCTAAGTTGGGTAAGAAAGCGAATGCATTTCTTCGTAAGTTGCGCACTTGGTCCGTGCAGAATTTCCTCAAAGTTAGCAACAAAACCAAAGCTGTTATTTTTCCTAATAAAGGTACACATATTTCAAAAGATAGAAACACAACATTAAACTCGGCACAGACTGAAACTGTTAAAACTATTAAGACCCTTGGTGTGTATTTTTGATGCCATCTATTTTGGGACGATGAAGTTAATTTTGTTGCTCAAAAATTTAGTCGCACTGTAGGCCTGTTGAACAGGAATAGATACACCGTTTGTGCGTAAGAAAAGCTTTTAAGTTATAATACATTATTTGGCTCCCATATACAGTATTGCCATTTGGTACGGGGCTCGACAACGCAATCCAATATCAACAAAGGTATATTATTGCAAAAACAAAATCTTGCACAATATTTAAAACCTACCCCATATAAAGCATACTGAACCTGTCCTTGAAAATTATGATCTTCTTAAAACTCAGCATATATACAACCAAAGACTATTAAATCATGTTTATTTCAGTTCTCGAAGACATCGTAAGACATTCACTGAAATAGCAAACATGGAGCAGTCTGCACACCACGACTAACTCGTCATGCAGATAAGTGGAAAGTTCCCAGGTCTCGAGCTAATTATGTTGATCAAATGCCTCAGTGCCGCCTGCCCAAACTTATAAATAGTTTTCACAGAAGTGGCACAGAAATTCTTGACCAAAACACATGAGAATTTAAGTTTCTGGTGAAATGTTACCTCTAATGAATATGTTCCACCACTTGCTATACATTTTACGCGGCCCCTTATTATATGGCTCTCTCTTTTTTAAAGCAGACATGTCTTTTTGTTCCTTGCATTATATAGCTTTTTATTTCATTGTATTATACCACTTATGATCTGTCACCCTGTATAAGTGCTCCATAAACTGTGTATATTCCTTCAGCTGCTGTTGCTTGTACGGTAGGCGAGGGTTCCTCAAGCTGCTTGCATGCACCTTTCACCTCGGCTTAATCCATCCGTAACAATAGTAAATAATGAGAAAATGAATGAAAGCCTTACAAGCAGATCAATATATAATAACTTCATAGCTTCACTTTATTGTTGCCGCAACATAATAGCACCGTCATTCGTCAAAAGTATATTTAAGAACATTAACGCAGCAAGCAAAGGTATTCCTTTCTCTGAATATTTCAGTCGTAAACTGCCAGCTGCTTTTCTGAGCAACCAAGCAAGAAGCATGCATGAAAATTCTGAATCTCCTCGAGTCCTGTGGGACCTAAACATAAGGACTCGCCGAAACTGCCGTAGACAACATGAGTGGCTACGTGCTGTGCAGTGGAGACTGCATGTCTGAATGCGATGCCGTGCACGCTTCGGCTGCCCCACTTGGTTGTGTTTTTTTTTTTTCATGAGCTTTTGCTGTCCTCAATTATCAGCGGCCGGCAGAGCATGTCCTGATCTGCAACATAATAGGACTGTCAGGATAGCGAAGGAAGCACGCTGGTTGCTATACTGTAAACAGGAAGGAGTAAAAAAGAAGTAAACTCACCTCTAACGCACTCTCTTTTATAAAAGGAAGTGCACTAAAGGGCAGCTTAATTGCTTCCTTTTTACTCACATATAGGCGTAGTCATCTTTCGCGTGTCTTACCCCAACAGCACACCAATCAGCCTTCCCCACACGAGCACGCGATAAGAAGGTGACGAAGGCCTTAGATGCAGTAACACCTCCCCTGTCTATCCGAGCCGGAGTACATCGGAGAGGTCCTGTCGAGAGGCACTGTATGTTTGGGCTATAAGGCTCCTTATAGGTATGCGGGTAAAATGTGCAGACTTTTCAAGCGCCCTCGTTGATACTGGCCTATAGCAAAATCTTGGGAGGAGTGTGGGAAAATTCTCTAACCGAGCCTACAACAATGCAGACATATGAAACTGCTCGAGCTCTGCAAACGAGCCCATCGAAAGGATTTTACCGGCCTAGAGGGACTATACTTCCAAGAGTTGCAAACAAAAAAGTGTTGTTGCCATATCAGAGATACCTGGTGGCACACATCACGAACTAATCATGTCAGAGGTTGGCAGAACTGCCAAAGGCTCGCCGCCCGACAGGTGAGCTTCTCTGAAATGTTTGGAGATTTTAAGCGCGTATATCTCTGGGGGCGCATACGGGCAAGAACAATGAAGGTTGGTTTCCAGCCACTTGAAATTCAAGGAAGCCGGTAAGGACAGGGGCAAGAATAATGCCAGAGGGTGCGAAGTGAGAAACATGTGCAGGGCGCTTGGGAACGCGTTGATCAACTGCGTGGTCATAAAGAAACACGATTGCAGTGAAGGTATTCACACTGACAACAGTTCTGATTCCTCTGTAGCAGAGGTCTTCGCTTATCCGGGTCGACGTGTGATTTTTGCGTTTTGGAAAAATAAAGCCTGGATTAAGAAGGGGAGCTATCCCAGCAGTAAAATGCCAAAATGACCAAAGAACAAGGTAGTTTGGCACCCTGACCGCCATAGTTGATTTCGTGCATAGGATGACTTGCATTCATTGTTTAGGCATGAACCACCACCTAACCCCGACGTGGTTTTCACGACTACGGCAGCTCTTTCCGAGAATCAGTCAACACAGCGTGGCAGAGCAGCTGACAAGACCTACGCAGATGCGGTAAAAAAGAAGCGTGGGAAGTCCGTTGGTTCTTCTCCTTCATCAAAGCTACTGCAACGCACTACACAAAACCCGACAAACAGCGTCGCTTGCTCTGACCCTAGGGCGCCACAACATGACAAGAAGATCAGCGGCAGGCAGCAAACCGGAAGCTCTGAACAAGATGTCACATGCCTACTGATTCCGATGCTGTTTGCAGCCATCAAGGCTCTTATCCGTGCAAACCCCTCATCAGGAGGACTCCCAGAAGTAGAAGCTGCCCTTGCAATGGAGCCGTTGGTGTCGGTCTCCTACGCTCCGCAGGGGCGTAATACCACACTTCAGTAATCATGGCTTCCACAGCGAGAACTTCACCGCAGCTGACAATCCACAACATCTTTCGTACATGCACCATTTTCCATTGGAACGCTCGCGGGCTACGCTCTAAACTCTCAGATTTCCGACAGCTCGTGCGAGCGTACCGCTTCCCCTTCATAGGCATCTGTGAATCACGCGTCGAGGAAACTTTCCGACTCAATGGATACTATTTCCATCATTCACAACGACCAGATAACGTCAGCAGATTGCTGATAGGCTTTCGCAAGGATATCCCGGCCTCACCGGTTGATGTCCCGCCTCACAGCGACAATGAATACGTATGCGCTGTCACAGTTATTGCCGGACAACAGTACACTCTGATTGGAGTATATCTTGAGCCAGGCACGCCATTTGATGCTTTGAGACTTGAAGACTTGATAGCAAGGACGCCCTCTCCGCATATTATTTGCGGAGACTTCAATGCTCATAATGAAATTTGGGGCAGCTCACATACATGTGCCCGAGGTGACAAGCTTGCAAAACGTCTCTCCAAGCATTCAGTTCAGCCATTAAATGACGGCAGCATCACCTACCTCCGAGGCCCGACGACTACCAGCAGCATCGACGTGACATTTGTCACAAGTTCATTCGCCCACAACTTTGGCTGGTGCACTGATTTGGAGACACGTGTAAGCGACCATTACCCAATCCTCATATCGGCTTTCCATGCGCAGAGGAACCCAAAGAACTTCCTTAAAAAATCTACAGACTGGGACGCATACAAGGACGCTGTAAGCAGAGGAGTTACTGCGGCAACTCGCAATGAGGAATTAGCATCGACAATTGCGTATTGCCTGAGGGCGAGTACACAACTTACAGCTAAAAATGATAACCTACCTTCAAATGATGACACATTCCAAAGGCTTTGCGCTATACGCAGGCGAGCTGAAAGGAAAGCTCTGCGCACAAAAAGCCTCGATGACCTACGTGCATGCCGACGGGCACAACGTCACATTCGACGCTACATGGATAAACTCAGTCGGCAAAAGTGGCGTGACTTTTGTTCTACGCTGGATGTGCGCAAACCAGTAACCAATATTTGGCGGAAAGTTAGAGGTATGCGCACGCCACTTCAACAACTCCACCCCTTCGCTGCACTCTCCCTTCACGAACAAAAATCTGTAAAAGAAGTCTCAGAAGAATACTGCAAGCTGCTGTCGGCAGGGTCAGGACATTCGACACTCTCCGCAGATGGTCAAACAGGCATCCCAAAGGCGGCAGTGCCAGCGTTAGACCTGCCTTTCACAATGGAAGAACTATCCACAGCTATCGCGGAGACAAACAGGCACACGTCTCCGGGTCATGATGAGGTGACCTATGACGCCATTGCAAAGCTACCCCACACCTCCCGTCTTCGACTCCTGGAGTATTACAATTCTTCCTGGATGGCTGGTGAGGTCCCCACGGAATGGAAGCTGGCGAAAATCGTGCCCGTTTTGAAACCCTGTAAGCAGCCAACAAGCTACGCATCATTCCGGCCCATTGCCCTACTGAGCTGTGTAGGTAAGCTCATGGAGCGCATGATCTGCAAGCGCATAACTTGGTTCCTTGAAAGCCGAAATGAGTTCCCCCTAGAAATGAACGGATTCCGTCAAAACAGGTCTGCGACTGACAATATCATTGCCCTCGTCTCATCAATTGAGAAGTACCTTCATGCTGGGTGCATCCCAACAGCCGTTTTCCTAGACGTCAAGGCCGCTTTTGACTCCGTCTTTCACCATGCAATTCTCGCAGCCTTTGGCAGTCTTGGCCTTGGAGGAAGGCTATACAAGTGGATTGGGCATTATTTAAAAGAACGACCAATTTTTACTACCACTCCAAACGGCCCAACACGCTTTCACGCAGTGGAGAGGTGCGTACCACAGGGAGCGGTGCTCAGCCCTCTCCTGTTCAATATTGTCCTTATTCACATAAGAAGACACCTTCCGCGAGGGGTCCGCATAACAATTTATGCTGATGATATCTGCATCTGGACCGCGTCACGTTCGCGCTATATTACCCAGCAACGTCTTCAGAGAGCACTATTGCACATTTAGATGTACCTGGCTTCCAGAGGTCTTCGTCTCTCGCCAGAAAAGAGTGTTGCAATGGCGTTTACAAGAAAAACGATGACCCGATATCCGCTGCTCCTAGGCGGACGATCGCTGCCATATGTACGATCTCAGCGATTCCTGGGTGTTGTAATCGACTATAATCTGTCATGGTCATCTCAGATCAAAACACTCCGTGCGAGGATTACTGCAGCATCGCAAGTATTCAGGTTCATGGCGGGAACAAGGTGGGGTAGCAACTGCCGATCAATACTTCTGCTTGAAAAAGCCTACGTTGAAGGAACCTTGCGCTACTGTCTACCAGTGCTTCAAAGATTATCTACATCAAGCAATAAGTCTCTCAATGCCGCACGGAACAACTGCCTGCGAATATGTCTTGGCCTCCCAAAGGGTTCCTCTGCATCAGGAACAGTAGCGGAGGCAGGATGTCTCCCACTAGAGGTAATTGCCGCCCAGGAAACTATGCGTACCCATCTCCGCCATGTCCTGCAAGAGAAGAAGCACTTCCTACACCGTGTCCACCTAACTCACAGCAACTCTAGCTTTGGCCAGGCAGTGCAGCTCCAGCCCCTTCCTACTTTTAATCAGCCTCAGAAACTACTACCTCTGGCCTTTCCTCCATGGACACTCTCTCCTCTAAAGGTGAAGAAGTCTGTTCCAGGTGTGAATGCAAAGAGCCGCATGCCACAGGCAGCACTTCTGCAAGCTACTCTCGCCTACTTAATCGAAGAATATACGCAGCACACCCATATCTTCACCGATGGTTCAACTACTGAAGAAACTTCTTCTTGTGGTCTTTATGTGCCCTTAACAGGCCATGCCCTTTCTTACCGGCTGCAGCGGAGGACCTCCTCTACAACAGCTGAGCTTCACGGCATTAAGGAAGCTGTTTCTTACATCCTACGCCGAACCGCCGGCCGTTGGGTTATCTTCACCGATTCAAAAGCATCTCTGCAGATCCTGGCCAACCTGCTGAAGAAAACAAATCACCAGCCAGTTTCCCTGGACATTGAGTATATCCATCATTTAGCTATTGCCGCAGGCCACTGCATAACATTTCAGTGTGTACCTGCTCACTGTGGCATTATGGCTAATGAAAAAGCAGATGAAGCGGCCCGTAAGGGCCATCAACATCAGAGATACATTCGAAGTTTTCTCACGAAATTTGATGCGTCCCAAATGGCTAAAAGTTTTGCGTACGAAGAAACGTATCGGCTTTGGAGTTTGCCGACACATCAGTACCAATTTCTTCACTCAATCGACCCACATCTTAGATCAAGACTCTCACTCAGAATTCCTCGACAACTCGAAACACTTTATCACCGACTTCGTCTGAATGCTGCATATACAAATGGCCTGCGATACCGTTTTGGACAAATGAACAGTCCGCATTGTGACAACTGTGCTTCGATAGAAACTGTGGAACATATCCTGCTTGAGTGCCCTGCGTATGCTAACGAGCGTGCGTACTATGAACATTGCATGCAGAAGCTCTGCCCAGTGCCCCCAACAATGGACAAAGTTTTAGGCCCCTTAGCCTGCTTCAGGCAGCAGAGACTTGCAATGAACTTTCTTTTTACATATTTAAAAGACATTGGACATCTCGATAAGCTCTAAATTCACTTGCAGGTTACCTTCATGCATTCTTCTTTCAGTGAACTTCGTCAGCCTATTCGTCGGACTATGCACTCCATCATTCCATAGGTTACATCAATACTCGCCACTGCATCCTTAGTACCCATTTCATGGCTGCATTTTATCTTCGTTTTTTTCCACCTCTTCCACGCTGCTCTCCTTCAGTCTCTATCTCCCAAATTCCCCTCCCTACGCAGAGTAGCATGCCAGCGATATTGAAACGCCGGCTAAATTCTCTGTTTCTTCATTAAAGAGTCTCTCTCTCTCTCTGTCTCTCGCAATCATAGCAAAACTGCCTGCGAAAGAGGCTAAGAGTTGATGCTTTCACGTCTTGATGCGTTCTTGGGTTGGCTTGTTTCATTCTTCGTGTCAAGAACGTGGAAGCTAATGCAATGAGTGTAGGTAGCTACGGACAGAAACACCGCTATATTAAATCCAAACCACACGTTGCGTTACATGGTACAAATTCGACAATTGCATTAACAGGTGGCGATCTTTACTGCCAACAAAGTCGTGTTTATCAAAAGGGATAAAAATTGGGGGAGTTTTTATCCACTCAGACTAAGGCGAGATATCCGATCTAAATCACATGGTCTGGGATGTAATGAAAATCACTCAGCTCTAGAAAGCAGCTGAAGATGTCGCGAGCATGGCAGACGGTATTGGCGAGCTCGGACCATCTAGACCAGCCTGGCTGCTCGCTACCGCCCTTGGAGTCCCGGACCTCGGAGAACCAGTCATCTATCTTAAAAGGAACCAATAAAATTTTTTCTCTCTCTATCGGCTACTTCGCGTTGGCCTGCAGTGTTCGACGTCGAGACAATCGTCCATGTAAATGGCTGCGCCTCACGCTGTTGAATTTAACACCATCGTCACACGTACATGAACCGTTAGTTACTCTGTTGCTATCTGCAGCCACTCGTTGGCCTGGCAGACAACTTCATTTTCTGGATGCATTTGTTGGCGTTAAGGTAAAAATTTGTTTGATACCGCATCGTGTGTATTTTTATCAAAGGGAAGGTTGTAATTATGCAACAAACGTGCATGATACAAGCAACCGTTACCTTGGTGACATTGAATCACATACGGACGTGATAAGAGTGCCCTGATGCGCTGGATCGAGCAATGCGAATTTCGCGGAAATAACCGTGATGAGCGCGGATAGTCCCAGAACACAATGCCGCATCCGCAGTAGCAATGCACGCCTAGCGGGAGGGTGCAATTAGACTTCTGCAGGGCCCGGGGGCGTGAACGAGATGGCCGCTTAACCCCGAATCCCTGGGGCAACAGGGGGAACCTCTTTTCTGGCTCTGAATAGGAGCGTGGCAAGACGTGTGTCTGTTGCTTCTTCCGTGCCCTCGCATCTTCCTTCTGCTGCAGAAGAACAAGAAAAGAATAGCGGCACTCATTGCGGCCACTAAGGGTGGGCTTGCTCAACGGTAATCACTGCCGGCGGAAAGACCTGCGCACAATCATTAGAGGGAAATCTAGGAGGCTGAGAATAATATATATAGCGACACGGAAAAAACTCTGAAAGATACAAGAACTCTCCTTCTCGCTCTTTGACCGCATCCATTAGGATTGCATTGTGCCGAGCGAGAAAAGAAACCTATCAGCAGCGGGCACAATTTCAAGTTGCGCAACAACGCGACTGCAAACCGCACTGTACAGAGTGCGGTGCAGGGCGAGGGAAAGCAACAATGCAGTCCTCAAAACGAAGCTCGGTTACGAGAATGCCGCACACAATGCACAATTCAAATGCACCACTGGCATTTTTCCTGCTCTACGTTGTTGAATTTAAAAAAATTCGCATTAGCAGTTGCATTTTATCCGACAGTGTTGGCTCCACGCTCGGTAAAGGCTAAGGTTACTTTCGTCACTTAATGCGCGTGCATAAGAAAGTACTATACGACGTCTCATAAAGACATCGTACGGCGATGTCGGCTTCTGGAGCAAGTTTTGCCGCTGAACAATGTCAAAACGCTCATCATCAATGTCAAAACGCCTCATCCACATTGCGTAAAATACACACTGCAGTTCTTATTGCCCCACTAACTTTAATTCATTGTTCTCTTACTCCTGCAATGTTTGCCGTTGAACTATGAATGCATTCCATGTATACAGAGTCCCAAGATATGTCACGCAATAGGCAGCGATATATTTAGGCGCTTACGTTGATTGTTCCTTATCTGTTACATGAATTTAGCCACATTCGCAAAAAATCAATACGATGTTGCAGCGTTAAAGCGCGCATGAAAGCTCTTTGACGTGCTTTCGCAGGGGTGAGTGGCACAGTGGGAAACCATTACAGAAATAGTTTGCCCGACAATAAAGTCTCGGCATCGCGCGGTGATCAGAATCTCATGTGACCGGAGAAGTTTAAAGAAACAATATGGCAAATATACTTTAGCAGTTAATATCCCGATAGAAGCTTAAATTTAGTTCTGCCAAAAAGACTCTGGTTCTCCGCAGCTGCGCAGTCTTTCAGCATTGAAAAACTCTTGACAGCCGTGCCGAACAACGGGCGTCTTCAATGGCAAAATATCGTCGCGGGATCCTTTGAGGCAAACCGTGCGAATAGAAAAATTATTCGTGTTAAAGTATGATAGAAACTGCTGGCGGATGCCAGCCAGAGCAGTGCAGAAAGCGTAGCGTATAAGCAAAAAAAAAGGAACGACACTACATATATTTAGGCGGGAACATCGCGCACAGCTTGAGCACATGTTTTTTATGATCAAGAGCGTTGCACTATACTTTCACGCTATGGAATGTCAAAGACAACGACTCGGGTGTGGGCGGGGAACACTGTCCAAACAAAGATGAACCGAACGCGCCTGAGAGGAAAGCACACAAAGCAAGAGCGCTGCATAACGAGAAATTGCGTGGAAAACTGACGGGCCGTGAAATAAAGCCCTGATGCAGGAATAAAACAGGGGAGAACCTAAACAAGCACTTGAGAAGATTGAGTAAGAAGAAGCAAGTAAAACGGAGCACTCAGCATCCCAACTCCCTCAACGGGCCAACCTCTTCTGCCTTCCACGAAGACAGATTGAGCGAAAGCCACTGGGAGAAATCGCCTCGAGGGCATCAGTGTAAGTGATTTCTAGTCCTCGGGGGCAGTTCGATGCAAGCCGCCGGAGAGGGCCGGGGAAAAGGAGAGGAGGAGGGAGAGCGTAGAATTATACTCATGGTCTTCGTTCATCACAGGTCGGATAAAGGGGGTCTCGGGATTTCCACGAACGCTGTGGAAAATGCTGCGTGCACCTATTTCGTGCCTTTATGCGGCATGGTTTATTTTGAGCTTCATTCATAGCTGATAAAGTAGAAGCTCGTGCAGCGCTAGATGCAGTCAGAGAGCCGCACGGACGTTCGATCACTGTGGCAGCACGGCGTTCCCGTGCGGGCGGCAGGGCATATCCCCGAGCAAGTCCTCCAGTTCGATTTCGAGCACGCAGTAGGCGATGCGAGAGATAATCGCAATATACTGGGACTTCTGAGAGCATTGCGCAATCCCGCAGACGTGGTGAAGTAATTCGGCTTCGTCATAGCTGCAGAGCAGGATGCGGGTGAGGCATACTATGATCACGCATCCCTTATTACAATTTCATGTCATCGCCTTTCGGGGAGTGGGTTGTTAAAGTCTGTTCTCTCAGGGAGAACCTAGGTCGCATGTACAATGAGAGCTCACGCTATTACACAAAATGGCAGCTGTAAGCGACCGACAGTACATAACGTCAATCCTTGCAACACGAACTGAGAGAGCTATAGCTGAATGCGTGCGGTAGAAATAAACTTTATGGAGATGACAAAGAGCTTGTACAACAGATCAAAATTACAACGTTCAATTGCATTCCTGCCTACAGACGCCTATTAACTTGCCAGGAAGTGACACGGATGCTTTCTTTTTATGCTCGTTGATCAGACGCAGCAGGCTAACGTGTCATTTCAGCGAGGCTGCCGAACTGCAAGAGGGTCACAGCTGATATCTTCAGGTGGCGCTTATGCTGGGAAACGGAAACTCGTTTCGTAATGCTGCAGAAAAGCCTTGCAGAAAGCAAAGAACTGGCACTAAATCTGTTTGGGAACGAAATACTTTCAGGGCATGAAGAAAAGCGAAGAGGATGTGAATAAATCAGTATGCTTCGAAAAGAAAGGGTGCAAGCAAAAAGGCTGCAGCTAGTGGACATGCCCGTAAAGCTCATTCTACGCAGCGCGCCTGGGGCGGGCACTCATTTATAAGGGAACAGAGTATATCTAGTGCATGGCCCTTTTTCTTGGCGGGCCTTTCATTTGTCAGTGTCGTTTTCATTTTCATGCGATGGCGACTCCCCTTTGGACTTCGTGCGTCTGGAGCATAAATGTATAAGGCAAAATACACCCGGAGCCGCTTGGCTGCCTCCGTTTCCTGCGATTCGGAGCACATCAATGCCAACTCGAGTTTCTTTGCTCGTTTTGCATCTGTCATTGAACGGCGGTTAAAAGGACCATCGGAGCAGGAAGAGTGCGAGATGGTAGGCGGAGGTTGATGGAGGACTGCGGCGATGGTTTCCTCTGTAGACCTGAACGACGACCGGCGAATTTGGTGGGAAATCAAATCAGGAGCGGCCATTTTAAATACACGCTAAAAACACTTGTTTGGAATTTAAATACATCTAAAGAGTCAACGCAATATAGAAGTCTGTTCAGAATGTTTGAGTGATGCTTTTTCTTGTTGCACTGCGATCTAGTGGAGCAAGTACTGAGCCCTAAGCAGTCAAGCAAAGCTCGGGACCTCTAGACAAGAGTAAATCTGCGATTCTGGAAAGTAACGACGCTCCGAACTTTGCAGCCGTGGCTATCGTGGTACATCCTTCTCCTCGCTCACCTCCTGTAAAACAGCCATCGTATGCGCATCCCAGGCTCAAACTCGTCGTCACGATCGAGTGCTGCGTCGGCTGAGTTACTTGTGACATACGTCAAAAACATTTCTTTTTGTTGCGTTGCATTCACATCCTTATAAGGGACCTCCACAGGAGCAAACGGTGGAGTATATTGTCTCCAAAATCTACGGTGTCCTCAGTGCACAGCAGATGTCTTATTGTGCCTCTCACCGCACACACGCGACTCAGCGAAATGGCTTGCTTCTACTGAGTAATCGCGTGCACTTCTAAGCAGCCGGACTCAGCGGACCTTTTGCTGGTTTTCCGGGACCGAAACATCCTGGTTCTAGAATGCTGTATGGCTACTGTCAAATGCAGATACAGAGAAGCTGCAAGTAATGGCTTGCACTGGATTTTTGCCCACTGGAGAAGAAGAGAGTTGAGAAAAAAAAAGCAGAACAAAATTTTCACAACCAATACGGGACTATCGGCTTCATTATATATTAGTCAGGTCTAGAAGTTAGTGGTGCTATGGGTTCAGTGAAATGCATTGTTTGATTATAAACCGGTCGTTTTAGCCTCCGTTGCCTTATGTATTGACATGGCTAATATTTAATATAATTCGTACAGTTTTACACGTAAATAAAAGAAGAAAACAGGCCAGATTTCCTAAACGATCAACTCTAATAGACCTTCGTTAAAACAATCAATGGAATTAAAGAGCCACCCGAAGATTATAACCATCTCCTGTAAGTGGCCTTCACACATTACAAAAAAGGCTTTGATGGAATCGAAGCGTCAGCAGTCATGCAGGGATTGCGTACACAGAGTACGTAGAGAGGAAATCTAAAGGAGCTGAAAAATATCTTTATAGACTCCACGGCGTCGATAGTCCTCAGGAGGTGTCGAGACATTCACCATATAGAGTGAATAACCTCTCCGGTGCTACCCACTAATCGTTTTTAAGGACCGTTAAGAATGCTGCATGTGTAACATCTGCTGATTATAGAGTTGATAGAAAACATTCTAGTTATCTCCAGTTTCCTGGTGACATTGCGTAGCTAAATAACCCAGGGAAGCAACTGCAACCCGTGACTTAGGAAATAAACAATGAAAGCAGAATGGTGCAATTGTGGGTGCTGCATGTCTAACTTGTGTGTTCCTGTGCACCAAATAAACCAAAGCATGGGCAGTTGTTGCAATTGTATGGTGAAACGCTATGAGCTGCTTTAAAAACAATGCGTGTACACCATAATAGGGAAGCTTATATCTAGGAGCAGGCAACTGTTCATTGCGAGGCACTGCGTTTTGCTTGACCTTCGGCATTTCGCGAAGGCTTCTGTTTAAAAGCCAGAGCTTTTATCCTCTTTCGTTGCGTAGCTGGTATACTTCAGAGCCCGCGGTCCATACTGACACAGTGCTTGTGATTTCTTTTTTCACTGTACCAAAGCTTTAAGATCGATTTGTTCTTCTTAAGGAATTACTGCGCTGTTCTTTGGACAGTACACAATGTGCCTTTGTATACATTTCACATTCTCCCGCCATATTTTTTCATAGGCGCTGTACGCACACTTGATTAGAGCGGACGTTATCTTTAGGGATGTTTGGAAATAAAATATGAGCGCAACTTGTCCTAGGTTTCAAAACATTACTGCGCAATCACTTAATTTTACCACGTATAAATTGCTAGAAAAATGTGTTCCTTCCAAGTGATCATCAGTGAAATCAACTTGAGCACCTCCTACTGGTTGGCCACGTACAGTGCCGATGTTTAAGTACAGTGCCGATGTTAACGTTGCGATTGACTTAGGTCACATAACTTTTAACCTTCTGTTTAAGCACTCGGCGACTACTGTGATTGCAGGAATGCAATTATAGTTTGGGCGAGACACATTTTTCTTGGCTATCAACAATACATTTACCTCATTGCGCATGTAGTTGTCCAATACACGTACATGACACAGAGAAATTGCACTGCATTTGTGCCTTCATTTCAAAACAGATTTCCTATTCTGCATACTGCGGGAATTCTGAATCATCGACACCATATCCTCTTAGTCGACATGGGTTTTGTATGGTAGCAGCAGCTTAATGTGGAGCCAGATTTCACTCAGCGTCCCTTGAAGACCTGCCAGCGAGAACATTGTGCAGGTTCACGTAACACCCCTCTTTGCCACAAGAACCTTGTGAAGCTAAAAGCAATCGCTTTTAATTCAACAATTAAAAACATGCAAGAAGGCAGCAGAAACAACGTTTTTCAGTAATAATAACAAAAATATTATGTGGTAAACGGTTGCCTGAATGTCAGCAAATGATGCCATAGGGTTTTTGTGATGCTACATTTCGTGCTCAGCACCATTGAGCGTAATCCTTGCACCTCTTGACCAGCGATTTAGGCAGCCAAGCATGCAAAAGATAACTTAAAATAACCGTGAAGCGCGAAAGTGCTGCTCTCAGTTCTCTCTTTTGCTAGCAATGATCGTAAAAACCCCGACGAAAGACAGAGGCTGCCCTCTGATGGGTTTTCACCGTTCAGAGTGCACCCGCTGTCTCTCGTCTCTGTTTCCTGAGGAGAACTGGCAGTCCTACTTGGCATGAAGAAGCCCATCCTAGCGACTATTCACTATATTCCCTGAAGCAACGCTTGAGGCAGGAAACACAACAGGCACGTTCACTGACTCGGTTTTCTGGATAGCATGACAGGACAACAACCAGGAGGCAGACCTCTTCTGTTTCAATGAAGTCTCTCCTCCTCCTCCTCCTCCTCCTCCTCCTCCTCCTCCTCCTCCTCCTCCTCCTCCTCCTCCTCCTCCTCCTCCTCCTCCTCTGTTTGCAGATCGACGGGCGCGGTCCTAGAAAGCGGTCCCTGTGGGTGGGGAAAGTTGGTGCAGATATGTGCAAAGAAAATATGAACAACGACTTGCGCATTTTAATTAGCTTCACCATTATTGTCTTCTACGCAATCGGCATGAAGAAAAATGACATGCCGTAGATACAAGGTATATTATTGTTACTATATAATATAAAATTGCCACTGACCAGCTGGATAGCTACTAAGTCCAGTGTAGTCTTTTATTTTGAATTTCTGCCTTGAATTATTCCTTAAATCTGAGAATAGTTTCGAGGAAACAATAAAAAGAGTTTTACTGTTGATTACTCAATGAATATATGCATGCTCGAATTCCCTTGCAGCGAATGATGGAAGAAAAACGAACAAGCAGATTATTTACAGTGGCGGCACCGCATTTAGATATATGTTTTTCAAATCTTATGAAACAAAAAATTAAAAAGAAAGCCTCCTCTTATTAAAAGAGTGCAGCAAAAACTAAGTTATGCGTTTATTTTTTTTTTGCCACCAGTTTTTCTTCTCTTGGAGAGCGCTTGAGATTTAGTCCAACGTACTTTAATTTCTAATTTAAACTATTGGGCACAAAAGTGCCAAGCATGCGCGAGCGCTGGCCGAAATGCATCGCTGCGTCACCTGGCGGCTTGGCCCTCTGCTATCGAAATTGCACATGGCGAATAATAATACTAATTGCTTTTTGGGGAAAGGAAATGGCGCAGTATCTGTCTAATATATCGTTGGACACCTGAACCGCGCCGTAAGGGAAGGGATAAAGGAGGGAGTGAAGAAAGAAAGGAAGAAAGAGGTGCCGTTGGGGAGGGCTCCGGAATAATTTCGACCACCTGGGGATCTTTAACGTGCACTGACATCACACAGCACACGGGCGCCTCAGCGTTTTGCCTCCATAAAAACAACGCCGCCGCAGTCGATTTCGAACCCGGCTGCGTTTTTATGGAGGCAAAACGCTGAGGCGCCCGTGTGCTTTTGCGATGGCACATGGCGAATCCGTTTCTGATCTAAGGAATGGGCGTGAGTGAAATTCTAATTCCACTTTTTGAAAGCAGAGATTGTGATCGCGACAGCGTCCAGTGGCGGCTGCTAGTGCATTCAAAAACATTGTTTCTTACCACATGACATAATGTTGGCGGAATATTATCAGAACATTGGTACGCTGGCCGCCACACAAACTTTTCCACCCGTCGCATCGATCGTTTCTATCACAAATAGCCAAGAAACCATGCCGTACGCTTCTAGGTGAGAACCCCAATGCGCGGGGAGCGGGCGCGCCATGCGCAGTTACCATCACGGATTTCGGGCTATCAGTGCCAGGTAACCGCCGCATATAACGCGGCCGGCGCTCCTGCGTCCTGGGCCCCGCTGCTCCCTTTAGTTCGCCATAAATCCCGTATCTCATTTAAGGCTCACGTTTGCGACACATGGATGTGCAGTTTCTTCCTCGGACGAAGGCTCCATGGCGTTGATACGGGGTGTTTTACCTAAGACTTTACGCAACTGTTAAAATAGTCTTTTAGAGTCAGAATAGCGCTTTTTCGGCATAGGATTGTCAGCGGTGTAGTACAACAGAATACACCTAGAGGTGCTAACTAGCAGGATGGTTAACATAATGAATAGTTAACTTTTTAAATATTACTGTTAGCTCCTTAATCATTGAGAGGCGTGTAGCCTACCGCAACTAATATCCATATGAGTTTTTAGATTATTGAAAGCGCGGTTACCCTCGGCGCTGTAGCTCAACAAAATTTGCCCAGATCGCGCCAGAATACATGCGCTTTCGAGAAGCTTGCAGGCAAAGAAACCTCTCAAGCGCTCGTAACTCGTCGAAATAGCCAAAAGTTTTTGGTTCACAACGTGGAGGGTAACCGCTGTTTCGAAATTTACAAACAAATGGATATTCCTTACAGTGTGCGCACGCATCTCGGCACTTAGACTCTAACTCTAATAAATAAAAGTTAACTATCGAATATTAGTCAATCAGCCTGCTAGTTAGCATTTGTTAGCTGTTTTCTGATGTACTGCACCGCTGACAATGCTACTCCTAAAAAGCGCTCTTCTAACTCAAAAACCCTATTTTTTAAATTGTGTAAAGTCTTAGGTGAAACGGCCTGTATATCGGCAGCTTGTAAAAAAAAAAACCTTCATCAACCATAACGGCAAGCGCATCTTGTTGTCTTTTCCAGTGACAGGTACACGCACATGCAATGCGTCATATAGAGACTCCTGAAACTCTTTCTAAACTAGCCCAAAAAGGGAAAGCAAAAGTAAACATGTTATTGATGACGATGGCTTATCAAAGTATGGTTGCAACAGCGAAGGGGCTGTGATCACCGCGGGGCATATCAATGGCATACGACGCGGCTGACGTCTGTCGCTAAGCATCAGGAGTATGTTGATTATTTGTTTTTGCTCCAGGGCAGCAGTGACAGCTCGAGGGATCTTGCACATTTTCCTTTTTTTACGCATAAGGATTCCTTTGATTTATTGCGCTACGCATCCCCTGAGGTACGTACGTACTAGACATTGCGTCTCGTGTTGCAGGGAAGCGCCAATTGCAACGACTCGCTCGCTTTTGGCCTTACGCGCCGGCATGAAAGCCGCACCTATAAGAAAAATTTATTGTACGTCCTAGCCTCCATTACGTTCAAGTATATCGGCAGACAGAATAGACTTCAGTACCCTTCTGTTGTAGTTAAAAAGCCTCACGGGCATCACTACTGCGCCCGAGTGCACGCGTTCTAACAGTGCCCTGAAATTCTTCCTTTCGTCACGTATCTTTCAGGTATGTTGAGTCTTGTGTGTGTCTGTGGGTGTTCGTAGTGTCCTGGCGGGCGCACATGCATGTACAGTTAGCGGCAGTGTGAATAGATACACATTATCTGCCGTCACTGAATTATTACTCAGTACGTATGAGTGAAAACTTTCTCTCTTCTTCTCTCTCTTCACGACTCTGGGAAAAAGCCTATCGTAGCGACTATTCACTCTTCCTCGGACAACAGATTTTACAATTTACAGTTGAAGTAACAACGTAATGCAACGTGCGCAAACTGATTCTTCTCTTTCATATTGAGGCTACCTGTACCCGCAATACCTTCTAGGCGACCCATTTGGCCAGTTACCAAACTCAATTTTCAGCGGTAGCATGTGGCATCAACCGATGCTTGTAAGCCTCGAACTTGCTCTAGTGTGCACGTTTGCAGAACTCCTTTAAAAACTTTACATTCCGCAGGCCCTGGCGGCATTTCAGTTCTTTTCCGCAGTGCGTATGCGCAGTGTCTGAACCTTCGTCTCTCTTTTTAAACCCTAAACGCTACCGCTGGTCTCGTCGTTTTTAACGATATCCAACCGAAAACTCTCCTCAACCGACGCCTTTTTTTTTCTCGCAAATTCATTGAGCGTTGAGGCAGTGCATCTCCCCATTACT
Organism: Amblyomma americanum; assembly: GCF_052857255.1. NCBI lineage: Eukaryota > Metazoa > Arthropoda > Arachnida > Ixodida > Ixodidae > Amblyomma > Amblyomma americanum. Next base: position 384,917,598 of record NC_135497.1, on the reverse strand, counting down.
TTATGTTTTCGCCCATGGTGGCGAAAGCGGAGAAAGAAAGGGTAGACAAGCTGAGGAGAAATATATATTGACCCAGCTGACACTGAGCAGTGCGACCAAATTTAATTTGGATGCCTGGGAATCTTGGACACACGCTCTATGAAAAAACCGCCGTCATATTCAAAATTTGAGTGAAGGGCGCAATAATTCAGCCTTCGCTATATTAGCTAATAGAAAGCAGGAGCGGGGATGAGACCAGACAAGTGAAATATTACTACCACTGACCTTGTGTTGCGAAACACGGGACCTTGAATAGATATATTTATTAGGATCCGTATTCGGGCTGGACCTAGTTGCATTTTGTGTACGCCACTCGTTTTCGAACCTTCCACTCGTGCATAATAAGGTGACATTTTATTAGAAATAAGCGTTATCAACATAAATAAAGATGAATTGAAATATTTAACCACGTGAACTAGGAATTCAAAAGGCCACCAACTAAACCAAATGCGTAGTTGATATTTACTTCTGACCGTCGTGTCAAATATGCTTCATTGAATGTTAAGCTGGTTTATTACGCTAAAAAGTAATTAAATCTCGGGCCAATTATAGAGCATCTTTTATTTTTGCTAGCCTTACCCCTAACAACTCTTGATAGTGGAGGGAATAAGAAGAAATAAAAGAAATAAATTGCACGCTTTGATTATTTGGTTCCGAAAATATGCCACTTTTCTTTCAAAGATTTAGTCGCGCCAGTCTACGCTTGATTCCAGGTAAATACGTTCCTGGCAGAGCCATTTATTTTATTTCCCATTTGCAGCTCCGACCAAAAATACATCCCAGCTTTCACTAAAAAACCTAAGACTCCTTGCCGTAGCCTGCAATTGTATTCAATAGCGATCTCTCATCCGTCGTTTTGCTTCCTCTCTGGCTTTCTTCTTCATCAAAGTAATCTTTCTCTGGTTTTCTTATCTCTAAAATTCATGGTGCGCTTTTCACTGGAATTATTCAAGTATTATCACACGAAGCGAAGGAAAACTCTGTCTAAAGCGTCGTTTCGTATACAGAGTTTGGTATAACTGCTCCAAGAATCAAGAAGACGTATGTTGTCCATTGAACGGTACCTGCCTCCCTCTTGCATTTACAACATGCAAAAACGAAGCCACGAGTATCATAACTTTCAGTTCATACACCAGCAGGGCATTTTCTCTTCTTCATGTTCATCGCATTTTCCTAGTTCGCTCCTTAGTGCAATACAAACTTTTAATCATTATTTTTAAATCCACTTGCAATTCTGCCAAATAATTTATTCGACACTTTGGAGCTCATTGATAACAATTCAACAAGGTAGCAATTATTTCGTGTAAAGGGGTGAACTATATTGCGGGAAACAAATGCGTCCTTTTTCACCATTATCAGTTTTGAATCGGCTTTCTCCTAGCATAGACACTATCCATCATTTGGCATTTTTAAACGTTATCTAGTGCCATTTTTATAGCTTTACCAAGGCTTATTTTTCATACTCAATAGCTTTTCTTCCTTTGATAATTTATAACCTTGGTCTTGCTTTCTTTTATGTAGTTTATATACGGGGTTTGACGTCCTCAAAGAACTCAGACTATAAGGGACGCCGTAGTGATGGTCTCCGGCATTTTCGATCACCTAGGGTTCTTTAACGTGCACTGATATCGCACAGTACACGGGCCTCTAGCATTTCGCCTCCATTCAAATACGACCGCCGCGGCCGGGATTCAACTTTATTTCTATTCACGCTGATTTTTCTGCCCGTTCACTCTGAACTGCATCTGTTTTGCAATTGTTTACACTTCAATGCTTATAATTACCGCTAGGTGGTCGCGATAAACTTTTCGTGCTCTGAGACCTCTTTCTGCATATTCATTGATATAAACATTTACGATTAATTAAACCTTCTCCTTCTGGCCACAACCTTCACTTTAAAAGCTAACGCTGTGAAAGACCCTCAGAACGCTAATAAGTAATCAGAAAATGTTATTTTAGAAACTTAAGGGCAGAGGAACACTCCAAACACATGAAATATTCAGTCAACGCCAAAGAACGTTCCAGCGCAGAAGGAAACTCTCAGAAATAATAATTCCACCTACACCCTAGACTACTCGGTCCATCAAAGTGTCTGCTACTGGCCGTTGCCACCGTGGCTGTAGACAGACGATAAAAGCTACAGGCACGCTGCGTCAGCCCCGAAGGCTCACTCCCCCGCCCCTTCCGATTCCCAAGAAAAAAGGCTAGCCTTTTTCCTGTTTTGCGCGGAGAAGTATCAACTGAGGATAACAAAGGCCAGCGGTGAAACGTTTGCTGAAGGAAACGTCACTTAGTTCCGCACAAAGCCTAAGGCGCGTACCTTATTCTCTCGTCTTCGGTCCGTTATTCCTCCTTACTTGTAGTTATTTTCGGCGCAGTACTCACTCAACTTGACTGCAAGTTCATAATAAAAAGCTGCGTTGTAAACCGTACAATTATGAGCATCGTGCTTCCGATACAAACACCCGGGACTAAAGGTACAAAATCAACAATATTCGCAGCTCTGTCTAACAAGATGTTCTTTGTGTGGTCACTTGTTCTTCGTGTGTTTCTGGCGCATCAGACAGCAAAAAAAATTAGCTTGCGCCGCGAGGAAACCTGGTGTGACTATAAGAATATCTGGCTCCAGATCCCCTTTTCGCTAGACGCTGGGAACCTAATCTGCGCCCGCGTGAAGGCAGTGCCTTGAAAAGACACCCACTAGTCCAGCGTCCTTGCAAGAGACATTAAGCTCTGACGCAGATAAAATGTAGTGCCACGTCCTCAAACCACACGGTGCATTGCGCTGCGAGTGGCTGTGTTACGGTCACAGAATGAGGTCACTAAGGAGCAGTTTCTTCGAAGTGAAGTTACGTCATTGCAGCAGTCAGAAAAGGAAAAAAAGACCACGTAAAGAGAAGTCGGTTCTAAATCTTGTCCTATTTACCGAGGCACAGTTCACCAGAGTGCTTGAATCCTGCTCAGAGTGAGACCTTCTCTGCGCTCCGCCCGTCTGGCGTCGGCTGCCAATGACAGATTGCCGCGGCCACCGAGGGGGCATGCAACGCTCCAGTAGACACGTGTGTTGCTAGGCCTTAAAGATTATAGGCCGACTGCCCGGTGACGTCAAGCAGCACCCTGCCTACACGAAAGAACGATAAAAAAACATGACGAGAAGGACGTTGACCCTCTCGACTGCAAACATCAAGAGCCGCCGCAGCGGCGCACGTGCAGAAGCGCGTGTGCATCAAATATACGATCTGCGCATCTGTCCTGATAGCATCTATTTTCCCACGACATTAACATAAGGGCCGCCTTTTATAAACGCGTAGTGATGCCCACCCTCTTTATTATTGGCGATTACGCGGTAATATTTGGAGATCTTTACAACAAATTTCTGTGTAGCAGACGGCTTGTGCTTCACTGTCTTAGCAATAGCAGTTAATAGCATGCCATATATGTTTATTCCGGCAATATGACTCTCACTTTATTCTCTCTTATGCTAATACTCTTCAGAATCCCAGGTCAAGAAGGTGCGTAATGTACGTCGCATATCTCATCGTCTTTTCTAGGATGCTCTAGACCCCGGACTTCGGGGTCCAGGATTTAAATGACTAAGATGCGGTGAGATATAAAGTGAGAAATGAGTAATTTATAACACATGTGAACACCCAAATCGCGAATAACAGCAGAAAATTTCGTGGAAGAAAGACGCTCAATTTTCAGCGTGTGGCTGAAGTAATAATTTCAAATCACATGCGCTTTGGTGTGTTCAGTATGATAAGGCATGGATCGTAGAGCTTTGTTCCGTCTCTCCTCTTTAATGTTCCTGAGATAGACGCAATGAGGATTCCCTAAGGTGAATGCGTATCCAAAACAAGGTAGTTGTATGTACCTGCTTGGCGAGCTATCACAGGGTTTTAAGAGGTTTTGTTTTTAAGGACTGTTGATGAGAAAAAGAGAATATAACCTAGTTGTTTCCTCTTGAAGTGATATGTTCAATATGGATGGTGCAACATAAACTGCAAGTGCGTTTAGAAACATAGAATAGCCTCCATAAAGGGAAGTTGATTATAGAATTAATTATTGTATAGGCCTTAGAAATGGTCTTCTCTATAGATGTCATATTGAAGTGCTTAGTTTCATCCCCTTCAATATACGTTACAAGTGCAAGACTGTTTTTTAGCTTGTCAAGGACTAACTGCAGGGAAATGGCGTCAATATGATTACATACATTTCTCTAAATTACCCAATCCCGGGCAAAAATTCGATTTTTCAGGATCTAATAGATGAACTATCATCGATATGGACTAAAAAATGATGCGGACAATGTACAAACTCTGAGCAGCTAAAAATGTAATCTTGCAGTTTACCTATTCCAAGCAGTTATTAGGGATGATTCAATCCACGAAGTTCTTTTTAATTTTTTCTCTAGTTTGGTTGCTACTACTGGATGATGTTGGAAAGGTAGATTTCTCGCCCACAATTATGAAAAGGGAAGTGAGCACAAAACGGTACGCAAGGCTCGCTTAAAAGAAAAAAAGATGACTCGTGCGTAGCAGTCGCCGTCGGGATTCCAAGAAGAATTGTAGCGTTCAGTAATTTTGTAGCCTCGGCTACGTGACCTATCCTGACTTCTCTTTCGGATATTGCTGGGTTGAGTGAGCACTTTCATTGGCGCCATCATTAATCGAATTTACGTTGGGGGGTGACACAATCATCGCCAAATGGCGCCCCGTATCGATTCAAGGCACCTGTCGCCGTCGGAACCATTTGTCGCTCCAGCGAACCGCAGAAGGGGCGTCGTTAATCTCCCTGTTCTTTTCTTCCCCGCTGGTCTAGAACCTCAGCCTCTGCTCATCTGCCCGCGCGCATCTCTCTGAAAAGCCTAGCTACTTTTTGGCGCCGCATCAACATGCATGAGGAGCCAAGAATTGCGGCACGGATTCAGTCTGCTTAACTACCGCTTTCTTTTTTTCCACCTCCTTAATACGACTCCAAAGTACCTTGCACACTCCTTGGGTCAGAAAAAAACGGAAAGCATGGAAATGACGTGAATGCATGGCCATTCACCAGGACCTCTGATGGAAGCCCAACCGTAAAAGGTGTTTTTTTTTTGCTTTCCAACAAGTGCAAGAGCTCTTATCTGTGCTAAAAGCTTACGTGGTGCTTCAGGCACACCGAACTGACATCTATATTGTCCACCAGCAGTAGTGTGCGAGGCAAATTCAAGCCAAGCTTTTTTTCTTTCTACTGAAGTACAATATGAGCCTTAACGGCGACTGATCATATCTGCCTGAAACAGCTTCATTTACCCTGTTTTGGTTGGCACACATTTTTATGGCTGTTGCGTTGCCATAAAAATTCTGCCATAAGAAAACGCACGGAAGACACGTTCGGCCTTCATTACTCGCTCAGTGCTGGCCGTCAACTCAAACAGCTGTGTCCGGCAGTAAACATTCTCTGCATTGTCCAACTGCATCATGAATGAATCATTGCTTCTGCGACAATGACGGGAGGGCACCGATTTCGCCGATTATTCTTGTGAAACAGTCGGTCGCCTTTTCAAGCCTATTTTTAAGGCTTTGTTTAGAGGTCACGGAACTAGGCTTTCTCTTTGATGTCCGCGTTCTCTATTAGTTAGTGGTTATGGTAGGTTAAGTAACTTGCACAAAAAAAAGTGAATGTAGTTCACCTTCTCAAACCAGCGCAGTATCTGAATACGACTGAAGTTAGCCTGATACAACATATCGGGCAGGAAAAAAAATGGTGCCTTCTGTACAAAACAAAAAAAAAAGATTTGGTTTACTCACAACACCATATCGTTCACTTTTTCATCATTAACCTCACAGGTGACCTCCTTGTAATTTTTCAGCACGAGTTAATGGACAGTTTTAGTTTCACATACGTAGAAGCTTCACGTACGTGGAGCTCTAACGGGTGACAAGTACGCATGCGCACAACGCAAAGGGCCTACGTTAGTCACACGGACGTACGTGAGATTCGGATTTTTACGTTGCGGTCTTGGCGTTGCTTGAGTACATAGCGTTGAGAACATGGCGGCGTTCTACCCGCCCGCTTCACAGCGGTAACAGCTTCGACGCTGATCTATCGACGCGATATCGTGTTCTAAACTGTTGTATTCACTTTCAGTTTGCCCATCATTACTCTCGCATAAAGTTTCAAAGGAAAAAAAGCTTTTGTTGTTCAGATAGGAGGGCGATTTTTCAGCTGTTAAAGGTGTACTAAAGAGGAATCTGAACTCGTCTTTCTACCGCGGGAACTCCATGTACACGTTCCGGGCATTCTTAAAAACTTCGAATTATTGTCCTGTGCGGCCGATTGCCCTAATTAAATTGGATTGAACGTCCCGGTTCCCACCTTTTTTTGAACTCAACGCGGTTGGTAGGCAGAGTCACCCAACGCGTGGAGTGCCTTTCAGACATTCCAGTGGCAGCTTCGCTTTCGCTTTTATTTTGTTTTTTACGTTTTTTGAATAAACAGTTTCAGTCACAGTCAATATAGCCGCAAATTAGGCCCACGGAAATAACAATACATGTAGACTCTTTGATTTACGTATCACTCCGCCGATGGCAGAGCGGCAAGCTGTCACCGGACTGGCTGACGCGTTGGTTGACTCCTCCTACCTACCGCGTTGAGTTAAGTAAAAATTCGAGAGCCGGGACGTTTAATCCGATTTAATTAAAGCAATCGGCCGCACGGGACAATAATTCGAAGTTTCTCAGAATTCCCGGAACGGGTAGACAGCGTTCCCGTGGTAAAAAGACTAGTTTAGATTCCTCTTTAGTGCACCTTTAAGCTTGATGACGTAGCATTTTTTGTAGTCATAGCAATGCTCCGACGCAGATCGAGTAGATTTGTTTTGACTCGTCTTGTATTAGAGTCGCTACAGCAGTGTCTGTATCTGTTAGTAGATGGCGCTAGAAACAACGCGCGGCGTGCGTCGCGAACGTGTAAATGTAAGGGTTTCAAACAACGTGCGCGTAAGCTACGTACACTTCTCGCGTTTGCGTACTTAAACTCTGTATGCATGTGAAACTAAAACTGCCTAATGAGAACGTCATGTGCTTATTTCATACCAGAACATTTTTCGAAAGGAAGTTGGTCATAAAGCAATTTTTCGCATACCGTGACATTGTTTCATAACAATCAATATATCCAGAGACCACGTCTCGAGACTTGTAATTTTCTCATATTTATAGTCAAAAACACAGCCCACTGGTTTTCAGAAGCAGTCTTCACCACTCGGTGCGAGCGCAGGAGAACCTATGAACCATCAGAAGATGAGAGAATTGCCATCAATATTTTAACTACAGTATCTTACAATATTTTACAGTCCTATCGCAATTAGAGGTAATGTCCAAGAAATCCGGACTTGTATATGAGCACACGACGTCTTCTTGCGTCCGCAGTGCACATGCCACGCCAATAACTGACTTTAAGGAGTAATTTTCCTCATGGTTTCCGTACTATGGGAGCATCAAACCTGCACGGAGAAATATTGAGCGCTTTGTAGAGCTGGCCAAAAGGCACTGTTAAACAGTATGCTCGTAAATGTTGGCCTTATAAGAAAATTTAACGCCGGGAAAAATCACTGTTTGCAAAGTGGCTTGTTCCTTTGGCATGTTATGTGGGATTTCCCTAACTTGACGCTGGAGTACTGCAGTCGTCTATATCTTTCGGCTCAGATAAACTGATCAACGGCCAATTTAGCGTTCCTCACACTTGCTTTGTAGCAAAGAGCGATCACAATGTGCTATTGCTCCGTTCCTCTTTTTGAGCTTTCCCAAGTTTTTGCAATTAGGAGCACACTGTAACGTTACCAAGTTTCCACTCCTCTCGACCCTCTCCTCTCCTCTCCTGGCAATAATGGAATACTGGTACCCATCTAAACACAAGATTGATATTATTTCACTCATTCTACAATAGAGAGGCTAAGTAAAGCTTCTTTGCGATCATTCTTGCAATAAGAGTCGTTTAAGCACAGAAGAAAGGTTTCCGTTTTATCCGGTTACAAAGAATAATTCATTCATCGAGGACACCCAAAAATATGGACAATAAAGTTTGCAAAAAAACACAAGCGTTCTCTGATATAATTCCTTCGCGCCCACCCTTTTATTTATTTTCTATATCTTCTTCGTTCGGATTCATACCCTGGCTCCTTTTGACTTTACCCATTCTGTTGCTGTGGGCAGGAATTTTGAATCACAGCCGGGACACTTGAAGCAACATTTAATTTAATTTCACGCGATGCGAAAGAAACGACCGCGTCTTGTATGCGAGTGCTGGCCCCGGGTTGTTCATTGCTGTTTGTCTTGTTCTGTTTGCTTATTTTTTGTGTGTTTCTCGAGTGTTATCAGTGATTGCCAAGTGCATGGAGGGAGCTCATTGCTTGAAGAATAAAAAAGAGCGGTCGGCGGAGCCGTTATCTCTTTTTGTTTTATGTCACGCTGTGCCTTAACTTATGCGGTATGGCAAATTGCATTATAATGTAATTTAGAGCGTTTGCATAAATTATTGCAATCTGACACACTGCAGCTACCTCTGTAAACAGAGGAAAATGACACTATTGCGATGAACGAGCAAGCAGCTTAGACTGGAAGGGGAAAGGAGATATAGTATATCCGGGTACGAACCGTCCGTGGAGTACTCAGGATGTATGTCGGAAGACAGTTTTCACTACGGGCACCTTGTCATCACGTAGCGCATGGTGGCGAAATAAACATTAATATTATTGTTAATATTATTATTGTTGTTGTTATTTAGCAATTGTAGTGAGAACTACCGGCAGATTTCTATTTTGCCGATTCTATCAAAAATAGTGGAGAGGTTTCTGTTTGAATGCATGACGTCCTTCTTAAACAAATTTGCAGTCGTTTCCACCCGCCAATATGGCTTTATTACAGGAAGGGGCACTACATTGCTTTTGATAATTTAGCAAATGAGTTGTACGCTGCTTTTGAGGAAAACTCGTTTAGCTGCGCTCTCTTTTCCTATGTAGTTAAGCCTTTTTATACGGTTAATCATAGCACTTTATTACAAAACTGTACCTGCTGGGCTTTTGAGGTCCATTTTATGCTATTGTCAAGAATTATTTAGGCGGTAGTGTAGTAGTAGGAATATTATATACTTTTGCAGACTACGATTAAGCTCCAGGAGGTATTTATCACACATATTTCAGCTGGTATGTGTGTCATTGGTCATGCGGCTTTTGTGCGCTATTTCCGGTAGTGGAGACGTTTTGCGAACATTTATCTGTAACCATTTTTTACCTATCTAACTTTAACCAAGCACCTGTTCAATGAAGCAAATTAAAAATATGACTAATTAAATAAAACTACCTGCTTTTTCTTTCCCTAAAGAAATGTGGTCTCTATACTGTGCGCTATCCAAGGAGAATGACATGATTGACGGAGTTAAAAAAAACTTAAAAAGTACGAAAGTTAAATCTTCCAGATTAGTTCCTTTCCTCTGAAACAAAAGGTACCCAGGGGTGGCAACACGGCGCATCGCAGTGTCCCAGCGGACTGCGGCTTTTCTGCGAGTTCACAGAAGAGGGTATTTAATCAGTGGTCTTTCGTAGTTACCCACTGTATCTAGGCCAAACATGCGGTCGCTGAAAAGTGGCGTGCTTTCGAAAACCGCAGTGTGTCGTTAGAAGGCTGGTAACGCGTCGCTCTGAGTGCACTGGAGCAGGTAGTCTCGCTCTAACAGAGCGTGTCATGCTCAGTATTGTCATCTCCTGAGAATACCGCGCCGGAGTAATGAATATTTTATACATCCGAGCAAGCAAGCCTGTGTGTCATTCGCTGTGCGTAGACTTTACGGCGTTTAATAAAAGTGCCCCAGAAATAGGCTCCTACATCGGTGTGGCGGGCCGCACGTCACGCAGAATGATTTGCGTAAGGCCTGTAGTTGATGAGCAATCCCCCGCGGCAGCAAAGAATGCAACGGAAGATTACGAGCGCAGGAGAGCGCTGTTAGCTCTGACCCCAGTGCTTTCAATCTACCTGCGCACTCGCTTGTCGAGAGAATGAAAACTCTAAACAAACCCCAGAATATTATCTCTAATTCGGCATGTGTGACTCCATTCACACTGCAAGTTTCAGTTCATCGAAGCGTATACTGCACACTTAACGCGAACACATAGAAAAAATGCCCACATGAGCATAAATTCGTTTGTAGTCTAACGAATTTAATTGTGAGAATTCAATTCATTCCTTGAAAAGCCCATAAAAATTCCATGCCCACCCAGGAACGTTTTTCAGCGCTCAATGGAATTGGTACGGAGTGCTGAGGAAATTTAAAGGTTTTCATGCATACAGTGACGTTTTTAAGGTAGCCTCTGGGAATTTATTTTACAAACATTTATGTCCTATTGAGGACATTATCGAAATAGGAACGTATATTCTTGGTCCTCTGCTCTCGTTGGAGCTCTTCTTGAACCTCTTGCAGTCTGGGAACCTTAGAATTGGAGCAAGACGAGGAGCGGTAGTCATTTTTGTTTTTATTTCCGTCGTTGAAGTGTCGCGTAGCAATAGCAACGCTTATGACTCCAACACCCATGAGAAAGATGCGAAAAAATCTTCGTAGTGTGCAAAAAAATTCCCTACAAATTAAGCGGATGCCTTCATGAAGACAAGGCAAGGGGGCGGGGGGTGCACCCCCAGGGTGTGTGTAGTGAAATTACTGCCCGCGGCTCAAATGTTTCATATGGGATCAGATGTGAACAGCATATAAGACCAGCTATCAAATCGTGTCAGCAAGCTTCAGTCTATCACAAGCCTTCATTTCATTTATGATGGAGGCCCTCATCTCTGAAAAGAAACAAAATGAATGTGGATTAGCTCATCTGATCCAGGATATACAAAACGAAAGCTGTCGGCGTTCATTGTGTTCATTGGCGTTTCTGTCGACAACGTTCTGGACGCCGACGATTTTGAGGAAAGGAAGGGCGCAAGCGCTATGCTCTTAGCTGCTGCGCCTCGGCGGAGGATATAAGCCGCAGAGCGGGTGGTCGCCTTGGGAGAAGGCGCAATGGAAGAAGACGCGGCTGGTTGCCGCGTGTATAGCAACCGGCACATTCAGGATTTACGGGAACCTGCTTCTACCGACCCCGAAGTCATTGCCTGGCATGAGGCTGCCCGTCTACGTAAGAATGAAGCGAGGAGAGCTAAGCGCTTGTCGGAGACGCCCGAGGTACGTGAAGAACGTCTCGCCAAGCATCTTCACCTTCCACACGCCGCGCCTTCTTCTTCCATTGCGCCTTCTCCTAAGACGAGGGACCGCTCCGCGGCTTATATATCCTCTGCCGCGGCGCAGCCGCTAAGAGCATAACGCATGCGCAGTGAGGCGCATAGCTAAGTAATGACGTCACGCGCTGTGCTGCGTGGAGAACTGCGAGATGACGGTGCTCGGAGAACACCTGCGATTCGGCGCAGCTGGTTGCCATGGTTACTCCGCATGCGCATAAGTGACTAGCGCGGACCGCCTGAAATGCGCTGCCGACTAGCCTAGTGTAGCTTTCGCTACAAAAGAAAAAAGGCCCCTGATTAAAACGTGAGGAAGCGTAGCGCTGAGACGCGCGCTGTAATGGACGGACGGAGGAAGGAAGGAAGGAAGCAAGCAAGCAAGCAAGCAATCAAGCAAGGAAGGAAAGTAGGAGCATCCCCTTTGAAACGGGATGGTGGCAGTTGCCACTATACTGGGCTTCTTTTTCTTTTTTTATTTATCTGTGTCATAAATTGGTCTTAAAATTTGCCCTTTTCTTTAAATACGTTTTCAGTCCTACACTTTTAACTTTATGTCACCTCTCTGCTCATGAGCCACTAGTCTTCAAATCGCTCTTTGCTAACTTCTACCGCAGATTTATTTACATGACCATTCTTATCTCTAAACATAGGGACCCCGAGAGATTGAGTGTACCTACATCGACATCCGGATGGATACCATCACATTTGAGTATGGAATATTTCATTGTTTCTACAGGTGATGATGATGATGTCCTCAGGCTGAATGATACATACCCACGGCGGTGGATTGGCCATGGTGCATTTTACTACCGACAGCACATGTGTCGCTTTCGTTGAATTTGTTTTTGTAGCAGCATGTTCTAAGGCACCTTGATCTAGCTTCAGAGAGTATAGGGCACTGCCTCTTGAGTTATCATAGAAAGATTCTTTTCTGATCTGCCTTTTCCAGAACACATATAATTCTTCACTACGCTTCTTTTCCACTGAATTAATCCACTTTTTCTTCCACATTTTACACTTGTCGTTTAATGCGCTTTCTTTCTCCGTCCTTGTGTCTTTCATACTTACTGCTTAGTGTCCTAGTTCTTTTCCGCCATTGTAGGTCAACTCTCTTTGTGTATAAGTATTTAAATACCTTAGCTGCCGAACTGTTATCGCCCAAATTCCTCTGGTGTTCTTCATATAATTGGTTACTCTAAGCTTCCCGTGCTTCGAACGATGCCAAACCCATGTCCCTCTGTACTGCTTCGGTTGTGGTTTCACCGTGGGCACCTAGTGCTAATCTTCCAACAGCTCTCTGATTTACCTCTAATCTCGACTGAATTTCCCTTAAGCACATAACCACGTTCCCTAATGTAAGCCCCCGGTACCATTATTCCTTTCCAAATACCTCACAGTACTTCATATTTGTTCTGCTCCCTTAATGCCCTATGTTTCATTATCCGGGCATCTCTTGGGCCTTTTGCCCTAACAGACTGTTTGTGCTTTCCTGTGTATATCTATCCTTCGTTTACCAATACCCCGAAATATGTCTTCTCCCACTGTAGCTGGGTATTTCAGTGCCTTGCATTGAAAACACCTTATCAGTTGAATCGCCAAAAATCATCACACGTTACTTAGTAGCGCTAAAACTGAAACCTGGAGCGTCTCCTTCGTCTCGACAACAATTAACCAGAGTTTGCAAATATTCCTGGCTATCTGCTAACAGTTCGATATCATCCGCATACATAAACCTGGAGGCTTTGCTCAACCTTTCCGCCTAATATGTACGACAGATTATAACCGAGACTTCTTTCTTGTAGCCTTCTTTTCATATCTATCATATTGCCACCTAGTGTTGCCAGGTGGCGCAAGCTGTCCGCGAAGACGATGAGGTTGCGATCGTGCTATCGCAGATCGGCCGCCATTACCGTCTCCTCTTGCCGACTCCAGCTGTTGAAGCGTCTCTCCGTGAGAACTCCGTGACAATTTGGTGGAGGTGCTGGGTAAGAGCGCCTCGGTGAGGGTGAGCGCGACTGCCGCTGCACTCGGGATGGATTGCGCTGGTCCGCAAGGAATTCTTCAATTTCAGGGGGTCGTTCACCTTGACGGGGTCTCGGTGAGTCGGTGCGGAAGCCTTGGATGCCGATGCGTCGGTAATAACAATTTCGATAAAGATGACCTGGCTCTCCGCAGTGAAAACAGCGGTCGTCGGTTAGGTGTACGCCAAACGTCGGCCTTTCGGAGGGGTGCTCGACGATCCTCGAAGTACTGCACCGGTTGCACAGAGGGCCGCGGGGCTTGAGGCGTGGCGTGAATTGGTGGCGGCGAAGCGGGAGCCGGACGCCTTGCAACTTCGGCGTACGTCGGACGGTGGTAGTCCCCAGGCAGAGGTGGTACGTTGACCGCAGGAACAGGGCCCCGGAACGCCTGTTGCACCTCCTCTCGTACAAGAGCGGAGATGGAACCGAGCGCAGGCTGCGACGGGCTACAAAATTTGTGAAGCTCCTCACGCACGATTGTGCGAATAAGTTCCCGCAAATCATCAGGATGCTGTCCGATGGTGGCAAACGATGATGTGACTGCAGCAGCATGCACGGGCCGGTCGTAACTGGCGCAACGCTGTTGCAGGACCTTCTCCATCGTTGTGGCTTCCGAAAGAAATGCAGCAACTGTAGATGGTGGGCTGCGCACGAGGCCTGCGAACAGCTGCTCTTTGACGCCTCTCATTAAGTGCCGAAGTTTCTTCTCTTCAGGCATGGCAGGATCAGCTCTCCTGAAGAGCCGCGTCATGTCCTCGACGTACATTTGTACGCTTTCGTTCGGTAGCTGGACGCGGGACTGGATTGCCCGCTCCGCTCTTTCGCGGCGATCCGCGCTGGTGTAGGCCTCCAGCAGGCGACGGCGAAACTCTCGCCAGGAAGTTAGAACTTCCTCACGGTTCTCAAACCACGTGCGGGCGCCATCCTCTAGGCTAAAGTAGACGTTTCTTAGTTTCGCGGCGTCGTCCCACTGGTTATAAGCAGCCACACGCTCGAAGTGAAGGAACCAGTCCTCCACGTCTTCGAAAAGGTCCCCGTGGAAGGCCTTGGGAACCCGCGGGGTCTGCAAGGTATAGTGGGCAGGTGTAGCACCGGCAGCTTGCGTGAGAATACCGGTGGCTGGTATCATGACTGTCGCGAGTGGTCCAAGCTCCGGTGAAAGTCCCTGCAGCCTCCGGCTGAAGCGGTGTACCGGGGTGTCAATCGGCGCAGGGCTGGCGGCACGGCTCCCTGGAGGGGTTTCTTGCATGGGATACTCGTACCCAGCAGGCTCCACCAAATTGTCACGGAGTTCTCACGGAGAGACGCTTCAACAGCTAGTGTTGCCACCTAGTGTTGCCAGGTGGCGCAAGCTGTCCGCGAAGACGATGAGGTTGCGATCGTGCTATCGCGGATCGGCCGCCATTACTGTCTCCTCTTGCCGACTCCAGCTGTTGAAGCGTCTCTCCGTGAGAACTCCGTGACAATATAAAGCATGAACAGCAACGGTGATAGAGGGCAACCTTGCCTTAATTCATCGCGTACCTCTAGAGTTTTACTTTTTATCCCTTCCCATGTATTGTCAACTTTATTATGTCGCTACATTTCCTTTTGGAAATCAATCATCTCATGACCGATAACTTCATCTTTTGATACTTCCACATGACTTCCCTGTTCACGTTGTCGTATGCATTGCTTATATCCTGGAATGCTAAATACAGAGGTCTGTTTTCCGCCTTAGCTATTTCTGTGCATTGGATAAGCACGAACAGACTATCGCCTAAACGCCTACTCCTTCAGAAATCGATTCTGAAGTTCTTCAAGTATCTTATTACTTTATACGCATGGCTGCATTTTTAATTTAACCGCCTGTATTGCCCACCGGTATATTGCAAGGTGGCGCTGAAGCAAAAAGACGTTGACGCTGTTGGCGCACGGATTGAAGGAAGTTGAAGTGCGCCGTTTTCTCCTACCGAAGGACGTGCTGCCGATCTCTCTCTTGCCGGGTCCCTGTTTTGTCACCAACACCGTGGCAAATCACAGGTATATAACATATGTCATCGTGATTGGCCTGAAGGATTTTATGTGCATCCTATCTAATTTCCTTTAAAAACTAAGTTTATTTTACTCTGTCTTCAGCTGTGCGGAATTTGCTTATTTGTTATAACTGTCTCCAATGCTTTTAACAATATTTCCTTGATGCAGATAGCCTAGTCGTCATGTGCATGCTTTTGGAGCACCTCACTCTGAAAAAAACGTGAAGTTCAGGCTGCGAAACCATGGTGTCGTCGAAAACCATGACGGTGCTGAACGCCAGAAAGGCCATAAAAAGTACTAAGTTTAGCTTGGATATTTGTGGCCGTTCGCAAAAAGGCTCATGCACAATTTTCGGGTGCGCGTTAAAGTTCACGGCCGCTCATAGATCACGTAATCTGTAGTACACCACTCCATGATGCTGTTCTAAGTTTTAATATTTAGTTCTTGCTGCTAATTCATGTACTGCATGCAGCTGGAACCAATATATTTATCCTAGTGGGTTAGGTATCCTAGCCTGCATCTATGAATTGCGCCTGGGGCACTGCAGCCACCCAAACTTTATTGGCGGTGTGCACCGCTGCTGAAGCTGCGTGGCAAGAGCCATGCCACTGTCCTCTTCCTGAGACTTCGTGCGGCAAATCTGAGCGTGGGCGCATTTAGAGAAAGTGAAACAGCGTATCGGTCTCCGCATAGCCACTGTACGGTTCATATGTTTCGTCTGCACACTGGGACGTCCTATAAGATGCGATCGGAACCGATAGTCAGCAAGGCTCAGGCAGAGACGTCAGAGGGAAGATAGGGAGCGAATACGAGGGTTTGCCCATGGTGATCGCGGGAAATTGCCCCCCCCCCCCCCCCCCCCCCGATGACATTCTGGACGCCCTTGCGTTGCTCTAACGCAGCGGAGGAGGTGGTGGTCGTCAAACGCGTTGTGCGCGAGCAAACAACACTCGGCGCCTTCCTAAGCTAGGCGGCCCTTGAAGCGATCGTGAAGAAAAATGTGGCTCTAAAACTCAACGCGCTACGCGTTATGACACATGCTGCTCGTAATGACGCTCCTTCCGCTGCTGGTGCTGGAGCCTTCCACGTACCGATGAAATGAAGACGGCATGGAGGTCGCGTTCTAGTGGGCTGGGGTGGAATGCTCACTCGCTCTGAGGGTTGGCGCCGACACTGCCAATCACTTTCGAGAACTTTTGATTGCTCTGGTCTGAAGCGCAAAGAATAACTCTAGCGTCTTGCTTTTTATTCTTTTTATAATTTTTTCGTTGAACCGGCCATGGAGGCGCATTTCAAGAAACGCTTGGCTGGGAGAATTATGCGAGAATGTCTAGAAGGACCGCTGTGCAATTCCCTTCTATATACTGCCTCTTTTGATGCTCCAATTCAATAGCGTGGCGGAAGGACATGTTCTAAATCTGCGAGAGTGTGCACTCGGAATACTGCCTGATGTGAGGAAAGCGGAAGGCCTGACAGCTGTCGACAGCGCTGGGTGGCGGGCTTACTGACGCTTTGAGGCCAGTATTGCGGTTTTGCGCCTGTGAACGGAGGTACATGCTGAAATGATATTCCACAAAGCGGATTGAAATAGTAAACAACTTCCTCAGAAGCAGCTAGGCCTGCCGTAATTAATTTAATATTATAAAACATCCCAGTTAGGAACTAACTCCAAAACAAAAAAAATGTGCAAGCTTTGTTGGCGAGTAAAATGAGGTTGTGAGACAATAATAGTGATGACTCTCAGGTTGTTGTGTACCTCACTTGCAGGCCAGCTGCTCACAATGTGCAAACCTCCGATAGCTGTATGCTGCGAACTAAGCCTGATATGGATGGCCACAAACAAAAAGTTTCCCTACACCAGGAGGCGCAATGCTGAAATCTTTCCAAGCATATTCGTATTTCCGGAATGCCATTTGTTCTCATTCAGTATCATTTCTTTCCACTCTGCCAGAGGCGCAAGATTTTGCGTGCCTTGTGCCCAGATTAGAGCGCTGAGCATGCTCAGGCAAGCAGTAACCTTTTCACTTGGAATTGTCCGTGGGGTGCAATTCAGTGCACGTTAAAGATCCCTAGGTGGTCGAAATTATTCCGCAGCCCTCCACTACGGCACCTCTTTCTTTCTTTCTTACTTTCTTTCTTTCTTTCTTTCTTTCTTTCTTTCTTTCTTTCTTTCTTTCTCTCTTTTTTTCTTTCTTACTCTTTCTTTATTTCTTTCTCTCTTCCTTCCTTTCTTTCTTTCTTCCTTTCTTTCTTCTTTCACTCCCTCCTTTATCCCTTCCCTTACGGAGCGGTTCAGGTGTCCAACGATATATGAGACAGATTCTGCGCCATTTCCTTTCCCTAAAAAAACCAATTATTATTATTATTTGTATGTGGAGGCGGGTTGGCTTGGCAGACCATTTAGGCGTAATCTAACGCAATACGGCCAGGTTACTGGTCATAAAGATGTGTTTTGAAGTGCTGCCGAGAAGAGAGGCAATACGCCGCAGAACGCGCAATTGAAAAGGGTACCCCTTTGTCGCTGCTTGCTAGGACAGCTTTGTGGAATCAAGGAAGTTCCTCGGTGGAATTCTCGTTTTTTTTAATCGTGGGCAAATAGATAAGTCTGCCATATCTTAATTCCAATTTAGTATTTTTCTTACAATATGCGGCCTTTTTGATACTTCAAACATCTGAGCTTTTTTGTTTCCTCCTGGTAAAAAAAGGTTTGGTTTTGTTTGGTTTATGGGGGTTTAACGTCTCAAAGCGACTCAGGCTATGAGAGACGCCGTAGTGAAGGGCTCCGGAAATTTCGACCACCTGGTGTTCTTTAACGTGCACTGACATCGCACAGCACACGGGAATCTTGAATTTGGTAAAACAAATTATTAGGCAAAATGAGGTACGCGCTCTCCAGGCTTCGATCTCTCTTAAATACGCAACCAGCTCTTCGAGTCAAGTGTGACCTTGCGCTCCTGGTGGCTATAGTAAGAAGCTCAATCATGCGTTGTTTCAATGCGATGAGCTTATCTCCGTATTTTTAAAGCAAAATAAAAAAAAACTTTTCGACAAAAAACGCCTTTCTTAGTTTTCCCGAAAATTTGCGGCCATTTACATCCTGAACCTGCAGTTGCAGCCAGTAGGCCACAGGCGCAATTTTTAAAAAGGCCTATTACGTAACAACGGCCTGTGGGTGACTTGTGTTAATAATTTCGGCCATTTTCGGAAAATATCAGACATTTCCGACTGCATGCCTGCCTCGGTGGTTTGGTGGCCACGAATTCGGCTGCTGAGCACGATGTCCCTAGAACGAAGCCAGGCTATGGCGGCCGCACATCTATGTCAGTGCTGATATGAAAGCACCATATGCGGTCGGAATTAAACCAGAGCCCTCCACTAGGGCATCTCTTTCTGTCTTCCTCTTTGCACAGGCAGGGGCATATTGGTTTACATTCTTTTTCTGGCTGCCCCACCATACTTTTTGTCTTCCTCTTTCACCTCCTCCTTCTTTAATTCCTATCCTTACGACGTTGTTCAGATGACAACCTTGTGTGAGACACGAACTGGGTCTCTCCTTTCTTCAAGGTTATTATTACTATCATACATGATGGAAGCCAAGAGTCACCGAAACCAAATAGCATAGGGGATACTTTTCTTATCAGGTTCTTATTATATCTTGCTCAAAAATCTTGTTATTGTGTTTGAGAAAGGGAATTCTGGTTTCTTGACGCCGGCAGTAACTTTTAACTTCCGTGCCAGTAGTTCGTGGCAGAGCTTGCGGCAGCTTCTTGCATATACAGATAGCAAAATGCTTGACAAAAAAACGGCTGTGCTGTAAGCTCCTGACTACGCACGCGACATATAGCGAAACCTTGTGGCTTGGCACAGGATGCGTGCGAGCACGCGCTACTACATTGACTGCGCCGGTCACGCCCTCACATGCAGCTTGTCTCAAACGAAGCGCACTCGCTACATGTCGCCCAAGCAGTTCGGAACACTCTACTCGGGCATTATAGGCAAACGTTTTACCCTTCGTGCAATACGCGGCGATATTTTTTAGTATAGCCTAAATATTGTTTTCAGAAGAGGTCATATGTAAATAGTGGGAGCTCTAAAGACGCAGCCAATATAACGCTTCTTCCTCTAAGACGAGAAAGAGCCGTGATAACAGAGTAGTCAAATACGCTCTGGCGCTCAGAGAGTAAAACAGTTTGGGCACTTGAGCATCAATGGACAGACGTACAAAACATCAGAGAAACAACAAACACGTTCCCAAATGCCGTTTTCTTAAGCATTCCCCTGCCGGCACGCGGGAGTATCACCAGCGACCTTCGCTAACTGTGCCCGAGTGCTCTGATGGCTCTATTCTTCCGCTCACCAGGATAAAGCAGGAAGACAGTCTTGCGATGGCGCTCGCTTTTTCGCCGTTTTTATTCTTCCTTTCATTGCTACCTTTTATATGAGAAGCTATCCTCTAGGCAAAGCGTCACCTTTGTGCGAAAGCCGATAGCGCCATTACCTAGAACATATCCCGGAAAGCTGTGCACCGTAATTTAAAACAAAACAAAACAAGACAAAAAGAAATGAAAGACAACTTAGTCAAATGCACACCTTTTTTTGTTTCTTTCATAGCCTGCTATGAAGAAATGCGCATTTTTTCTTTTACTTGCGTCGCTACTAGAGAACCTTTTCGCCTCCACTGGTATTTCAGTTTGAGTTAAGCGTTTTCTGAAAAAAAAGGAACAAAGACTGCAAAGGAACCCGTGTTGCTTTTTTTTATGCCAGCTAGCCAACCTCACAGGAGGCTGTGCTACTCTTCCTGCTTTCAAAAGTTTAGATCTTCCTGTGGATGCTCGAAACAGGCCCTGCTTTTTGAAGTTTTCCGTGAAAAGTGGCCGGTAGCCAAGGGTGCTTCCGGAAAGTGCCAAATCAAGCTACAGGGTGCTTACATCGCTTCGTCGATTTACGTGCATGCATCCCCTTCATATCGGAGATGGAGTGGATCTTTACAATACACGCCTTTTAAATAATGCAAGGCGCAAGCTATTGCGAAAATGATAAAGTGCACCTAGCGCATAAATTTGTACGGAGATAGACTTTAGGACGTCGAGCTTGTGCCTTCCGGAAGATTGGACTTGTTTTATGCTCCTTTAGGAAAGCGCGTGAAAGAAGGTTTTACTTTGCCGTATAGATGCCATGCGTAGTCAGCCCATTAACGCTTGCGGGAAAGCATTTCGAAAATAACACGAAGATCTGAAGCGCTCGAGCAAAACGAACAAAAAACGATTTTTGGCTTGGTGAAAACTGCTAAAATACTTGCCGCCTTTAAAAGAAACCTCGAAACGAACAAGGAATAAAGCTTAGACACTGAAAACCTGCAGATGATGTGACATATTTACAAGCCGTGTCTTGCTAAACAGCACTGCTCAAGAGACGATTGCGCGAGTGCCGGCTAGTCGGGAAAGATGAAAGAAATTTTGTGGTCAAATAAGAGGTAAGTTACGCCGGAGCAGTTCGATCAAGCTCGCTGCTTGTTCTCCGAGAACCCTTCTGCAGCGCTTCTCATGCATTGGGAAGGGTCTCGTTGCTTAAGGAATATTAAAAGCATATATTATGCTACCGAAGCAAGAGGTCGCCAAGTGAAATCTGATGGCGCCATTTATTGGCAGCGAAGAAGCCGGGCTTAGTGGGCGCGATCATTCGAGCGGTTTAAAGCGCGAAGCTTCCGGTTGTGCGGGTGCCGTTGGGAGTGTAACGCTGGCAATGTTTTCAGTGCGCCTTGCTACTTCCAACCCTCTCCACTATTAAAAAAAAATAAAACAAGGCAAAGAAATCAGCCACGCCTGGATAATTTATTGTTCTTGAAACGAGAGTCAGGTCATACAAAATTTATTATACTGCCGTGGAAGGATGCTAAATGCGCCTGTCGCCGCAAGCGTACTTTAGGGGCGCCGAAATTCGCGGCACCATGATTCCGCAAGCCGTTACATCTCAGGACAAGCTCAAATACACGTTTCTGTCTGTAAAAAACTTAGGTAATACTCACAGTTTTCTTGAGCGGAGATGTCCTCTCTTCCTAATACTTACCCACTGCATCCTACAAGTGCAACAACTTATCACTCGAACTAGATGCTGATAACTGTTAGAACAAGAATTGTTTACGAAGATCAACTACACTTCGTTAAAAATTTTGAAGCAGGCACACTTTGTCTGGTCACTGTAACCATAAAACAGAGTGTATTCCACCATCCTTCTGCTAAAATGAGAGAGAAATGTCTGCACATTGACGGGGGCGAGTGCAATGGAGAAAACAGATTCGTTCTGAACCCTGATCATATCCAGGAAAATAATATGGTGGCTTGAGCGCAGAGTTTAAAGAATGAAACGCAAGGAATGACTTATTGGATCCTCATAACCTCCTCACTGAAAAAAATTATCCCGAGAAGCTTTTTGGTGTTTTTCATGCTCTTCTCTTAAACAAAATGGCCTTGCTCCGGAATTCGAAATTGTTCATAGAATTCTTTCACGCAACATCCGAAGAATGCATGAAGCCGGGCATTAACTCCCTAACGTGCACATTATTATTTTTATTTTCGAAATGGTACCAAAGTGTCGAAGCCCCACCGGCCTTAAACCAGACACACAGTGCCGGAAAATACGGGACAACCTGTACTCTTCATGAGCCAGAAATCAAAGTCGGCTCATAAATACCCTGACTCGTCCAAGAGCGTTAAGAGCTTAAGGCAAAGTATATTTATTAACACTCTGAGCTTGCGCGATGGCTCAGTGGTTATGGAGCTTTTCTGCTGACCTAAAAGACGCAGGTTCGATCCCTGCCGCGGCGGTCGCATTTCCATGGAAGCGAAATGTAGGGGCCCTTGTACTGTTCGAAGTCAGTGCATGTTAAATAACCCCAGGTGGTCGAAATTATCCGAAGCCCTTCACTCTGGCGTCCTTCATAGCCTGAGTCGGTTTGGGACGTTAGGACACAAAAAACCAAACCAAATCAATTATTAACTCTGTGAGCATAACTCTAACGAAGCAAACAGGCGCCCTGTTTCAGCTGACGCATCATTAAAGAGATGGTTCACTGTCAGCACAAGATTAGATTCGACAGCAAGTTAGTCTAACGCAATGAAGTGAGAGACTGTTAGCACTACCGGCAGCCGAACTAAGTTCTTCATGCGTTAATTTACACTTTCTTCTTAGAGTTGAGCATGCTGCTACCGGAAATTAAGTCACTGCGTGCGCGCTGTGACACATCGCCTTTTCTTCTCATGGCCCAATCGCTATGAAACCAAGCAGTACTAACTAAACACTTTAATCTGTTGCCCCGGGCAGAGATTAATTAAGCAGCTCAAGAAACGTGAGGAATTCAGCGCTCACAATCGGCTTGAGCAGAAAAGAAGTTCGCCCAACAAATGACCGACGCAGGAGAGGGATCGCGACATTTACACCAACCAGACGAGAGATTGGGCTGGAATTAAGCTCAAAGACAGACCATTATACGCCGCTGGTTTCCACAGCCGTCGGCGGCGCTTCGACACACTCCACGTCATGCGCTTGCCCACTCTCGCCACGGCAGCTCAGAGCTCAGAGCTGGCAACTTTAGGCCGCCGACTCATTATCCCTGCGGGGTCTTGGCGCCCGGCGCACGGCCACTGCAGACTGGGAGCACGCGTGTGTGCACTGCGCGTGCCGACGAGGCTCAAAAAAGGAGGAGAAGGCCGAGGGGCGTTCTCGGAGCCCTCCCCAGTCCGCGGCAGCCAATTTTCTGCTCGTCCCCAGGGGCGCGGAGTAGGCCATTCGCCTAATTAGATCCCGAAGGACGCTGCAATAGGCAGGGACTGGCTTTCGGGCAGACCTCGCCTCATTATCACCTCTCCACGATGGCTGCACGAGAAGCGAGTTCCGCCGATCTGACAGGGTCTTTGCTTTTATGCGGTCCTGTCCATCCGCGCAACGCACTCGCGGAGACGGCCGCGCCGGGCATATGGCGCCAACAAAAGCGACGCAGTCTTGACTTTTGTGCGAACGATGCGACACTTCCTGCCCTGCGAATCTAGGCCGCTGGCGCCAAAACAGAATCATTCAGCGCGTGCATGCCTCACTTCGCACGCTCTACGGTCGTCTCGCCATGGGAGTTGAAACGAGATGTGAGCTTGTGACGATCGGCCAAAAGTGGCGAGGTATATTTCCGCCTTTTTAAATTCAATTTTTTGCCCGGCGATGAAACGCATGCGCCTCGCGTGTGTACAAATTTGCGAGCATTGCGCAGCTGTTAACTGCATCGTTGATTAGAGAGAGGACATTTAGTCCCGCGTGTTTGCGCAAAATTAAAGTGCGTTGGGTCACTGCAGTCGCAACGTACTATACGATGCGTGTTTGAGTTGTAGAGAGGCACTGATGGCTGTCTCCCTAGCGATGCAGCATTAAATGTGTTTATGCATGAGTGTAGCATTGAAACGTTCGCACGATATGCCAAAGTTGGCAACTCGTTACGGCAATTTGATAGCAGCATCATGTTGAGTTTGATTTCCGTGAACTTGCGCTCGATCGCAGTGTTCTGCTACCCGGAAAAAATTCTATACCCTCATATCCCCTTGCTCGAAGGGACTCATTGTTATTGGTCGAAATATGATATGGTTTGGTTTATGGGCGTTTAGCCTCCCAAAACGACTCAGGCTATGAGGGACGCCGTAGTGAAGGGCTCCGGAAATTTCCACCACCTGGAGTTCTTTAGCGGGCACTGACATCGCAAAGTACATGGGCCTCTGGTACTCTGCCTCCATTGAAATGCAACCGCCACGGCCGGGATGGAACGCGCGTCTTTCGCGTCAGCAGCCGAGCGCCATAATGACTGAGCCACTGCGGTACTGTTATTGCTAGAAAGAAATGAATGCGAATTCGCGCTCGGATCCAAACCCTTGTCTACAGCACTCGATCTGCTTCCTCCGTAGCCCATCACCGTCACATGCCCTCTGTGGGATTTTTTGAGACCGTGACAAATATGTGATATCTTGTCTCTACGCGTGAGCGGAGTGTACTACCTGTAGTTTCACGTCCCAGTTGTCGCCATTTTCTCTGCCCTTCGGTCGCTCTCAGAGGCAGATTTCGAGCGACGAGCAAAACAAGCGGTGCATTATGCTTGCTATGGGCATTGCGATGCAGCACGCCCTGCTCCTCAGTGCTTCCGCCACACCTTAGAAACAGCGCTTTAAGCAGCGAACCAGGGCCACAGCCGCTGGCGGCTCTTGGGACGCAAAACGTTAGGGCAGCGCACTTGGTGTCTGCTATGAGACAAGCCATCTGAAGTCCGGAGAACCGCGGCAGCTGTCCCAAAGTAGGCGTGGGGGAACCCGGCTGGCGCGAGAGGATCCCAGTTCGTTGCCCCTCTTAGAGTACCATGTCTCGGAGACTCTTGCAGACGTTCTGTGGTATTAAAGTGCGCTTGGAGGTCGAGGGCCGTATATTTGGCAAAGAGCGAGTCCTTGCCCTGTACGGAATCTGAGAAAGACCTCGATTCTATCAGGATCAATTTCAAAATGCCACGCTGTCCCAACTCGCATTCAAATTCTTTACCCTACCCATCATCATACCTATTCCTTTATCTTGCAGCCCATGCAATCTATTTTTTCCCGGAACCGATTAGGGCAGTCTGCCCGGGCACGCTCCCGGACACTCTGCTTTTGCTTGCGTAGCTTCAACCCGTTTAATTTATTTTTGACCCACGTGTGCGCTACAACCCAATTTTCCTAACTCAGGAGGATTAAATTATGCGTTCCGTTGGTCTAAGCCTGTTGTGCTTCAGCGGTGCATGATGAGGTTTGTTATTTTTCAAGCTTTTTAGGTCAGCCCCAAACCTCAGAATGTCCCTAACACTGAAGGAAATATTCCGCTTTAGGCTTCTAGACGTGTCTGCACATCGTGCGTCTAAGATCCGTGCATCTTGCTGCAGAAAAAGATAAACAATCTGCGAGAATAAAAATGAACATATAGGCTAATACGCTACAAGAATAAAGAAAAGTTTCATGTTCTGTTAAATTACTCAAAGCTAGCAATTACCCAGCATACGTACGAATAGCCTAGGCATAAGCAGCGGTATGTAGTGTTTCCTGCCCACGGAATAATATAGACAGGAGCAACGATTTGGGCGCCCCGCAATGCATTCTCTATTGCCAATAATTAAATGGTAGCGTTCCGCGTTCCGTGAACGTTCACCTTGGCTCTGTGCTCTCACATACGGTTACCCTCCGCTCATGGATGCAGCTTTGTGCATGCTTTCTGTTTTCACTCACGCTCCTCGCACAAGACATTCACCGCAGCGTGATGTTCTGCTCAGCGCATGTGCGAAAAAATGAGAATATTTTCGAGAACGAATAAGGGCACAATTAGAAGAAGCCATTTTCGCTGTTCCTGTGAGGCGGTGAGATAGCGTTGCGCTTTTGAATGCGTAAAGACAGCGGATAGAAGCCCCTTTTATGATTACTCTTGTTTGTTTCTTTTTAAGAATTAAGCGTGAACAGCAACAATTTATTTGCAATTTACCTCAAGGTGCGTGTTCCCTTTTAGGTTTCATTCTGATATGCTTTTGAGCCAGTATCGCCGTTCAAACCTCTCACTCGAAATCAATGTTCTACTAGTACCCCCCCCCCCCCCCCCCCCACCCACCCCTTATCCAACGGTTACCTGCAGGTACCTGCTTCCTGCTTTTGACTGCTTTGAAGCAGGAACCCTTGGGTCGGAATGAAGTCATCGCGTTTGGTGCGGTTTTCATTCCGTTTCGTAGCCATAGGTGACCGTGTTTCTGTTCATCTCGTCTCTCCTATAGAAATACTAGTGATAAGTCTGCTCTCTTCTTATTTCGTTTGCCGATACTGGAAGCCTTAGGCCTAAAAAGAACCGTTGGTTTGTTGACAAAAATGGTTTTCTTTTGAGGAACCAGATGAGGCCACTATATGTCAGAAGCTCTTAATGTGACCGCCCGATAAAAAGGGAAGGGCCTTTTAACAAACCAGTGTTGCGTTTCCAGTTGCATATGCAGAACAAATACGGATGTGACATGCAGCATAAGGTCCCACACAATGCTTTCTTTGAACGTATGAATGTGTGCAAACGCCATTTTAAAGCTATATTGTTACACGTAAGCAAATGTTGTTTATTTTAGGCCGGCCTTTTAGAATAATTGGCTGAACGACGTAATACTGGTGACAAAACTTTTGGGGGACGCGAGTTTTAGAGGAAAAACCTTTATTGCAGCCCCACCTCGCTGCCCAGTCGCCTGAAATTGTGAAGAGAGGAAGGAGCATTTGGACCTATAATGCCTTCATACAATATCAGGCGACTTGGTAGCGAGGCGGGGTTGCAATAAACGTTTTTCCTCTGGAACTCACGTCCCGGAATGTTTCGCCCCAGTAATACTTTGCAGCGGGTTTTGTAAAATGGATGCCCAATGAACGACACAGAAGCTTTTCTCACTTTATGCCGTGTCTTCTAGTTGCTGTGGTGTCATTTGGTGTGTCGTCTGTCCCCATAAAGATCACTTAACGGAGGGCGCGCAGACAACACACCAGGCGGTACCCAGGCGACTCTCATAAAGGCTGGTTCGCATGCAAGCTAATGAACGATTGAGCGCTACGTCGCAGTGAAAATTTTCAACTTGTTGGAACCTCGCCGCTCGCCGCGCGATGACTCAGAAAGAGGTTTTTACGCCGCAGCGGCATGATTCGCTAGCATTTTTGCTTGCATGTGAAACAGACATAACCTATGCGACGCATCAGTGGAGCGCCACCAAGCACACGACAAACGTCACGCACGCCACACAGGATGTGATCACTTCCAAAAGAGAGAGAAAACGCCAGGACCCCCACGAACTCTATGGCGAGGCGGAAGCGTTCTAGAGCGGCCGAAACACAGCAGTCAAGAGCCAAATCCAGCCACTATCTATCGGATGCACCACCAAGAGTACTCCGATACACAACTGACCCCCTCTGAGCAGCAGCTTGACGCGAAGGTTTAATCCGAGCTCATAGTGCGTGTTCGGCTTGGAATCGAAAGGGGCTGAATTTTAACGAGACCACCAAAGACAGTCTCATTTGATTTTAACAACCGGTGTATAATGATCAGACGCATTTAGTTGGTATAGGTGGATTTGGATTGCAGTTGAAACTCAACCAGCGCTTTGGAATTCACATCGGGTTTGTTTGTCCTTCTCTTCCGTTCTGCTGTGTTTGTTCAGAACTTCCCTTTAGCCAGTGCTCCTGCCAGCCCGGCAGTTTTCGTTTTGGGTCTTGGCCCACCTTGGCGCGATTGATTATAAATCTCTAAACACGAGTGTAAAGGTTCGAAGGAATAATATGCAATTCAATCGACGTATGGACCCAATTTTTTTCCGAACTGCTTCCACAGAGCAGAAGCGGCGGTCATACGCGGCGTGTTGTAGTCACACAGTGGGTGGCCGTCTAAGGTTGCTGCTGCTGCGAAAGACGCCCTTATTGGTGGCAAAAGTAAACGCCCAGTGCCGTTTAATGCCGGCTGCAGACGCGATACTCAGAAGGGCGCTTTTCAGTTGATACAAAGTGTGGAATGCGTGCGGCTCGCGTTCGTGCCATTGCGACAAGGATGATACGCTGTGGCGCTTAGTTCGAGATCAGCGAATGTGTTATAGAAAAAAACCTTTACAGCGAAGGGTGTTTCAGATGCGGTTTAGCCATCCAGAGCGGCATTTCGTGGGGGAATCGACTGTCATCCAGGATCGTACCGACAACTCTATTCCGTAGCAGGAAGACCAAGCGGCCCCCGAGTGGCAGAGGAGAAACCTCGTTCGCACAGCAGAGGAGTGGAGCCGCGCAAACGCCGCCGATTGGCCGCGTCGTTGATAAGAGGAGGAAAGGAGGGTGTGCGGCGCTGAAAAGTAGGCAACGGCAAAGGGCGCGCGCCTTTCTTTGATAAAAGAGAAAGCAGGCCACCAGCCGACGGCGGTCTACCTGCAGTCTCGTTTTGCAGAGATCGCTACGAGGAGAACCCGCCGGAAAATTTCCGGGCAGCTATTGCCCTGCATTTGCAGCAGTCGTTGTAGCGGTCGGTACTCCGGTGTTTAGCTGTCTGTTTCGACGTTTTCTGTACAGGATAGTGAAAGTGCGTCGTTACAGCGACGACGGCTTCTGCAACATGAATCTCAGCGTCGTGTATGTCGAAACCTGGAGTCCATGAAGTGGGCCGGGAACACAATCGAACCGAAAACCGCAAGTGGAAGAAGGTTGAGTATTCACGTGAGCCCAGAAACTCCAAAACGGGCCAGTCAGACGCCCAACCGTAAAGTCGCCTGTGAGACGCCGAAACGGGCCTGTCACTCAAGATCACTCCTTCGCTAATGCCAAGCAGCATTCGCTGATTAATGGGCTAAACCGATAATCTTAGCTCTACAAATTTTTTGTTCACACTGTCGTTTGCTCTCTGTAGAGCGTGTTCCGACGCAATATGAGAGCCGAAAGTGCCCTTAACGAACTTCTTCCGATGTATGTGTACATGAGACTTTTTTGCTAACCATACCGATCCGAGAGGTGCAGAGATGCTCCTTGACGAATGGAGCGGAATGAAATTTTAAGAGATGCTTTTGTGGCTAGCAATTGATAATGTAGAAATGAATAGAAAAAGCGGCTATGTTAGCCCAAAGAGTTGTAGCAGAAGCACCGTGCGACAAACGGGACACATGGCAGACAACGAGACTCTCAGTCCCTCGCTAACAACTTAAGCTTTATTGCACTGCACGCAATAAATACGGACAGAATTTTCAAAAAACAAAGAAAACCAAAGGCAACGTTCTTTTTCCACTTTTCTGAACAATGATCTGCAGGATAGCTTATTTCTTTTCTTGTCAAACCCATATGGATCGAATGCTTTCACTTGAACCACATTCCGAGGCATGCTTAGCTAACGTGCTGCCTGATCCTGCGTTGGAACAAAACATCTGCCCAGTTCTGTTTATAACATTTTTAAAGGTATTAAATTTTGGACTCTAGTCAGGAATGCTTTCATTTGTCTCAGATTACTTCTGACTGGCTCGCATGAGAGGTGAACGAAAAAAAAACAATTAATTTTCGTACACACTTCTGGAGCGAAATTCAGGGGCTGTAGTCAAGAATACTGTGGATATATCAGGGAGGGGCCCCAATGTCCGCTTGAGAGTCGAAGCGACATCCAACGCTCCGCAAATTGCCGCCGCCTTTTTGTGCGCACGCAGTAGAACTTACGCTAAAAGGGGGGCATTGACTTGCGAGAAGTGAAGCGACGCGCAAAAATGTGTTCAAAGATAGGTAGCATAGCTTTGCAATGTTTTGCTTTCGTGCTCTTTGCGTACCACCGAGAGCCCAAGTGTGACATTTTCTTCTTGCCAAAAGTTTTACACAAAAGGACATTGCAACACCTTTACCTTACATTCTTGTTTCGGCCACGGAACTCATTCCTGTGCGCAGCCCAGCGATCACGACGCGTGGTTGTCTTGCGTCAACGCGGTATCTTTGTTTTCTTTCTTTCCCGAGCTTAACGCATAGCCTGTTCCAAGAAACGTGCTGTTCAGCACAGAATCGATCGCTTCTGAAGCCAGCCGCCAGGCTTTGGCTGCCATGTATTTGTGGGCTAAAAGTAGAGAATTGCACAAAAGGAAAAAAACTTCATCTACGCAACATAAACGACGCGAAAAAAAACGACTAAAACAAAGCTACCAGCTGCGCCTTCAGATTTCATGCTGTGCACTCGCGAGCGCATTGATCGTGGATGGCGAAGGTAATGTCGTAGGGATGTCAGCCGGACAAGAAAGGCGCGTATTCAGTTTGAGGGAAAATATTAAAGTTCATGGTGCCCACATCAGAGTGTCACCAAACAAGTAAACAGACAAGTAGACAGAAAGGGAACAATTTCCTTCTTTAATATGGTCCTATGCTCGTTGAATACAAACGTGACTGAACAGGGGCCCGGAGATAGGGAGACTTGAAAAAAACCTAAGGCCATTTCGGAAGAAAACGAAGATTCACGAACATCTGTCATCACGTCCCCTTTCGCACTGACCTTACATTAGTTTCAGTCTAAACGCATCCATGGAAGGCAGTCCATAACGTGTAACATTCAGCGCTTTGCCATAAAGTAAAAATTGGGGTACACACTATGAGGTGAAATGATCGTTTTTGTATTTTTGTTAACAATAACAATATCAGTACATTTACTCCTCACAGGCTGGAGATGTCAACAAGTTCTGTAAAAGAGGCGTTTAAAAACAAAACTTAGTGTTCCATAAAAAAGTGTGAATTCGAACGTATCCTGCAATCAACTGATATATGCCTATAAAAGAGAACTTCCATATCATGCTGAGAAGTAACTACAAGCTTAGTTTGGCTATATACGGCACGCGTTGCATATTTTCTGTGCGAGTTGAACTCTTTTTGTGAACTCCTTTTTAATACAACTATGCTTAACACATCATCGCTTTTTCTTCCTCAAAACATATACGTACATGTTTGTTCAGTAGAGAGAAACTGCACGTGCAGTATATCTTGGCGTTGTCTGTTTTAACGCGTTTGTATTGCGCTGTTGCATCACAGGCCCTCATTAATTTCCTCATATCGTTCTTCTTTCTTAGTAAAGTCACTTGCATCGACTTCTGAGTCGGGATCGCTCCTTTTGAACGTCGGCGGGAGGTATACTTCGTTTCTGCATGTTAAGCTTACAGAAATAACAGCAACATCGTGCTCAGGTTAGTCTTGTCTCTTTCGGTGCTTCCGGTGGACCAGCTACCGTGGACCTGGCTGCGCCTAAAAACGGGCACACAGCACCAAAAAACATATTGCTACACTGCTAACTCTTCTAGTGGTGCCATACTATGGCTAAACTGCATTTCCTGGCAGTTGTCAAGCCTTGAGCCATATTGGGGCTCGATGCTTTGTCTTCTTCACCTCTCAGCTGCCTGCTGCCTTGCGCGTCCCAACGTCTTGCGCGTATAAGTAAAGCAAGTAAACCAGCCATGCTTACGTCAACCGTTTCTCGGTGACATATTTGGTGGAGGTGCTGGATGACGGCCCATGTACGCTGACCTCGAGGACACCTTTGACGTCAGCTCTCAACGCGTGGCTACAACACCAGTGCACAAGGCGAGCCGCCGCCTGCGAGGCCTACAACCCGAGTTCGGCCAACTGACAGCGCCGGTAAGAGCCATGACATCCACCGCGGCTAGCCAGACAACTCAGCATTCCGGGAGTACCCCGCCATTCGTCCTTCACGCACCTCGGTCGCCGCCACCGTTCCACGGGGGCAGGTTCGAGGACGTCGAAGGCTGGTTGGCCAGCTTTGACCGAGTGGCGGGTTTCAATGAATGGGACGGCGAGCTCAAGCTGCGCAACGTCTATTTTGCACTGCAGGACTCTGCCAAAACATGGTTTGAGAACCACGAAGCTTCCTTTACCACCTGGGAGGCTTTTCGTCGAGAGCTGCTAGCGACATTTACTAGCAGCGAAAGAAAAGAGAAAGCTGAAATCGCCCTGCGCTCGAGATCACAGCAGCCGAACGAGAGCGTCGCGATGTTCATAGAGGACATGACGCGACTGTTCAATCGGGCCGACCCTGCTATGCCCGAAGCCCAGAAGGTACGCCACTTAATGCGTGGCGTAAAAGAGCAGCTGTTTGCCGGACTGGTCCGTGACCCGCCACGAACAGTGTCCGACTTACCAAGGAGGCAACGGATATCGAGCGCTCTATGCAGGAACGGGGCGCCCACTACGGACGTCATGCTACTTTAGCAGCCGCTTCTCAGTACACGCCTACGTCGCTGCCCGCCGAGGAGCTTCAGGAGCTTGTAAGAAGACTTGTGCGCGAGGAACTGGCGAAACTTCGCTTTGAAGCCCCACAGGTCAGCGTCGCTGCCGTAACGAGTTGTGCAGCCACCCCAGCTCCAAACCCGGCGCCCTCCGTTATGAAATACAGCGAGGCGCTACGAAGTCAAAGACGAGCGATGCTAGCCTTTTCCCCCGTCGCTCCTGTGCCATACATGCAGGAGCCAATCGCAACAGTACCCTCCGTGACGCAGGAGTTCAGGCCTCCCGTGAGCAAGGCGCACGTTTGGCGTACGCCAAACAATCGGCCGCTCTGTTACCCTTGCGGAGAGCCCGGCCACCTCCTCCGCCACTGCACCTACCGCAGGATGGGTTTAAGGGTATTTTCACCTGACGCACCTCGACCACACTACGGTGAAAGACCACAGGATATCTATCGAACAGTACTTGGCTGATAACGTGCAATCTTCGACCTCGCAGCGACTCCAATCCCGATCGCCATCGCCAAGGCGGTTCTCTTCGCCCGGCCGCCCGTCATCCTCTGGCCAGTTCAGAAGAACCTCCTCACGTCGGGAAAACTGAAGACGGCGTCCTCCCGGGGGTAGGGCTGCCGCTACTGGACCGAGTCAAGAGCCTCTTGCGACGATTCGCCGCGACGCTCCGACCGACGACGACCTCAACGACGCGCTGCGACCGACTGGTACCCGCAGAATTTCCGGTATCCGCCGACAACCACGACTTTACCGCAATCGTGGATACCGGCGCCGATTTTTCTGTAATGAGAAGATGGTTAGCCATGGCCTTGAGGAAGCTTCTGACCCCTTGGTCTGGGCAGCAGATCCGGACAGCTGGTGGCCACGTGGTAACTCCAATCGTTGTCTGCACTTCCCGAATCAATATCCGCGGTATTACTTTCCCTGGTTGCTTTGCTGTTTTACCCGAGTTCTCCAAAGACCTCATACTCAGTTTGGATTTCCTTCAGGAGTACGGTGCCGGTATCAACCTCCAGGAGCTAATCGTGTCGTTTTCCACCCAAGGCCCTGTCGACGACGATACCGAGCCACGAAGGACTAAGTAATGCGTCTGTGACGACCACGTTTTGATCACGTCAAGATCCAGCTTGTTTGTTACTGTGGATTGCGATCACAGCAACAAATTTCGTGGCATCGCTGAAGCCAACATGTCGCTGCTCCTTAGTCGGCTAGTCTGTGTTGCTCGAGGAATTGTTGAACTGAACAATGGCCGAACCGAACTCCTGGTGACCAATTTTGGCTGTGAACCTCAGTGTTTGCCTGGCAGAACAGTGTGACATTCCGTGTGTAATACGAGGATCCACGTTCGACGGCGCGGCGTAGACGGGGAACCGTGACAGCGGCATCATCAATTGCCCAGCCATGCTCTTTGAGTGACGACCGGAAAAACCGGTCCCGCCGCCGCCCCGGGGAAACAGGCTTTGTCCTCCCCAATTTCCGGTTGCATTCCAGGACAGGGGAGCTGTCAGCGGGCCAGAGCGCGCCGTACCACAGCCGACGCTATGCGAAACCGCGAAGACGACATTCTTTCCCTCCCCCCCTTTGTCGTGGGCTATCGCCGGGAAGGCACCCACAGCTTCCCAGAAGGGCCGCGACGGACACCTGTCATGGCGGACAGGCAGTACTCGCCAAGAATGTGGAAAGACAGGCGCTAGTGAATTAGCTCCGAAGAGAGAGCCTGTGTATACTCTCACTTGAGAGAGAGTGGTGGCGTTTTTGTTGTTTATTTAGTTTGTATTGTTAACAGACTCTGGGGTCGAGGCTAAGCCCAGCCCAATGGGTGGTCCCCATCTCGCATGTTATTTTGGATTGGAGAATTGATGCTTTGGGCGGGCCACTGGAAATGACCGCCCTTAGTCCTTTGTTAATCAAGTGCTTAAAAGCGCATGTAAACGGATGCAGTTCAGTCTGAGCTGGGGCTCCATGCTTAGTATGAAATGTGATGCTACTTAGGCACTAACCTGCCCGGTCGATGAGTAAAGTAGTGCAAAGTTTGTTCTGTTGTAAAATTATGCTCTGCTGTCATCATCTACAAGCTCGCCTCCTGTTCATCTTCCAAGCCGAACGACACTAGAGGAAGGGTTTGGGAACCATCCTCGAAGAAACGGACGACTATTGAAATTCTACTGCATACACGCTCAGGACGACATCATTCGCCAAGAGGGCCTTCAGCGCCGAAGCCCCGACGGCGTGCAGCTTCTGCCAGCAACCGCTCGAGCCCAACTCCGGAGCCACTCCATCGCCCCCATGAAGTCGTCGGCACGTAAGCTCGGACGCCCCAGCCTCTGATGTATAATCTTCATCATGTGTAATTATTGAATATACCTGTTTGTTTAAACTGAGCCATACGGTGTCTCTTTGCCTCTCCGTCCCGTGTGGACCTGCGCATTATGGGGGTCATCACACTGGTGCCAGAAGTGGGGTCTCAAAAGCAAATGTCCTCTGAATGCTGTGACATTCATGACTTCAAAATTGTAATCAAAAGGGAATCACGGGACTGATTGTGGGACTTTTACCCCCATTTGAGAGGCTTGAGGCACTGGAGGGCTTGAAAAAAAAAATGACTGTATCTGAGGGAGCTCCCACTCCACAGCCGTCGCTCGGAGAAAGCATGCTGGCATTAGGAAGCGTCATTCCGACGTTTACGGGAGATAAGACAGGGGTTCCAATCTGCGATTTCTTTTCCATGATAGAAGAGATTGGGAAAATGGGGGGATGGTCCGATGCTCAAATGCTGGGAATGGCGAGGTGTAAGATGGCAGGAGCTGCTCATGATTTTGCATGGCGAGACGAAAAAGTAAAATCCACAAAATCATTTGCGGAATTTAAGAAGCTCGCGTTTGAGCATTTTGACACTGAACCACGTCACGTGCGAGTACAAAGGTTCCGTGACGCCGGACAGATGGTAGGGGAGGACGTGCGAACGTTTGCGTCGCGGCTTCAGCGATTAGCGCGCGATACGTTAAGCAGGGAGGAGGAAGGAGACCAGCTTAAGAAGAAATACGCGGAGGATATACTTAAAGAGGAAATGACCGCTTTGTTCGTGGCTGGTCTGCAAGACCCCGTGCGCCGGTTCGTGCTCTCGCGCAAGCCGAGCAATTTCGACCAAGCCGTGGAGGCCGCATTGGATGAGGAACAAAATGAGGCGTTAACGACAGCCGCAGCGAGAGTACGCGTCATAGAGAGAGCGGTGCTCAACCCTGAGGTTGCTCTCTTGACAGAGCGGTTAGATCGCTTAGAACAGCTGCTATCTCAGCAGGTAGAATGCCAGGTTGAAGCGCGCGCTCAACAGCGCCCATTCGCTGGAAACCGGAGACCGCCACAAAGCTACAGGCGCGGTATGCGAGATTTTGAAGAAATCGTATGCTTCGCTTGCCAGGGTCGCGGACACATCGCCAGGTTCTGCCAAAACGTGCGCCGTGGGGAGCCACAAAGAGAAGCAGGCGAGACACGCCCTAAGCAAGCCTACAGCGGGGCTCCAGATACCGAGTCAAAAAACTAGTTAGTCCTCCCCAGCCTGAGGAGCGTGGGGAGGGAGCAGTAGATGATGAGGTGGTGGTAGTTTGTGTGGCCGACGAGGCATGCCCTGTTGTGCGTTGCAAGTTAAATGGTTGTTGTATGGAATTGTTGATAGATACGGGGTCAAAGGTGACATTGCTTAAGGAGAGCAGTTTTAACACGCTTCGAAGGAAGGGGGACCGCGAGGTGTTGGAAGCGTCTGGTGGTATGGCAACCAAATTTGTAGGCATAACGGGGGATCCTCTTGGCATAAGTGGACTCTACCGGTTACACTTCTCTCTCGGCGGAATTGCATTGGAGCACCCCTGCTACGTATGCCCGGACACGGTGTCTCTGCCAAACGGAGTGTCAGGTATATTAGGGCAGGATTTTTTGCGAAAAGGGAAGGTAGTAGTCTCATTCTCTGAGGAAGAGGTTAATGCGGGCGGCTCAAAAGTTCCGTTTTTGAACAGGAGAGGGGCTGAGATTCGCATTACCGATATTGACACCCGTCAAACAGTGGGATCATTGGAGAAGGTATATTCGCGGGTTGCCGTCCGGCTGGTCGAGGAGGCGGTCGTCCTTCCTTGGTCGGAGCACATTTTGTACGCGTTTGTGCCTTCAGATGTAGAGAGCGGCGCCGTGGGAGTGCTTGAGCCGGTCGACTCTCTCAGCAATGGCCTGAAGGCAGCCGCGTGCCTCGTGACAGTTAATGACGCCCACAGAGTGCCCCTACGGGTGGTTAACTGTAGCCAGCAGCCACTGAGCCTTCCCAAGAACAAAACATTGGCTTTCTTCACCTCTGCGATAGAGCAACGTGAGCCCACCGATACGGTACTCGCAACTGTAGAGCATGCTAGTCCTTCGGCTGCTCCAAAGGTGTCGTTCGATCTTTCTCACGTAAAATCCAGGGAGAGGGAGGCTCTGGCTGGTTTGCTGAACGACTACTCGGAGGTATTCGCCGCGTCCAACCTGGATTTGGGCTGCTGTGGCGTTATAAAGCACAGGATAGAAACCGGCACTTCATCGCCCGTTTACCAGCGTGCGTACAGGATTCCTTACTCCCAACGTGAGGAGATGGAGCGGCAGGTGCAGGACCTGATTGATCGCGGCATTGTCGAACACTCAAAGTCACCCTGGGGAGCACCAGCACTATTGGTGGAAAAGCCAGATGGCTCGTATCGATTGGTAGTGGACTACCGCAAACTAAATGCCGTAACTCGCATCGATCCATACCCCATCCCCAATATACAGGAGACGCTTTCTCAGCTGGGCTCTGCCAGGTACTTCACGGTAGTGGACATGGCGGCGGGATTCTGGCAGATAGCAATGGATCCGGCAGATGCCGAGAAAACGGCATTCAACACGCCCTCAGGGCACTATGAATGGAAAAGAATGCCGATGGGTCTGGCCAACAGCCCTGCTGTCTGGCAGAGAACCGCTGATGTTATCCTGGCAGGTCTTCTGGGGAGGCTGTGCTTCGTGTATATGGATGACATTATCATATACAGTGGCAGTTTTGATAACCATTTGCGCGATATTGAGCAGGTTTTGGTGCGACTAAGAGCAGCGGGTCTCAAACTGAAGCCCTCTAAGTGCCAATTCCTCAAAAACGAGGTGAAATACCTCGGGCACGTTGTTTCAGCTGACGGCGTGCGACCGGACCCTGAGAAACTAAGGTGTGTCTCGGATTTTCCATCCCCGACTAGCGTCCGCCAGGTCCGGCAGTTTCTCTGCCTGATCGGTTACTACCGAAGGCACATAGAGGAGTTCGCCAAGCTCGCTAAGCCGCTCACCGCCTTAACAGCCAAAAATGTCGCCTTTCGTTGGGACGAAAACGCGGAGAATGCTTTTGGGGCCCTGAAAAGGAAGCTAATGAGTGCACCGCTGTTACGCCACCCGGATTTTAGTTTGCCCTTCGTTATGGCCACAGATGCGTCAAAGTTCGCAGTTGGTGCCGTGCTATCTCAGGTTATCGAGGGCAAAGAACATCCCGTTGCTTTTGCTAGCCGACAGTTGAGCCCCACAGAGCAAAAGTACGGAGCTACGGAAAGGGAGTGCCTCGCCGTTGTCTGGGCAGTAAAGCACTTCAGATGCTACCTTTACGGCCGCAAATTCAAGCTAGTCACAGACTGCCATCCTCTGAAATGGGTGATGAGTGTCAGGGACCCTAGCTCGCGACTCGCTAGATGGAATCTACACCTGCAGGAATACTGCTTTGAAGTTGAGCACAAGTCAGGAAAGACACATCTGAACGCTGATGCACTCAGCCGCACAGCTGCCGTGGCAGCTATAGAAGAGTTTGTCCCCGTAGTCGACCCCGCCGAATTACGCACAGAGCAGTGCAAAGATCCTGACCTGAAGCGAATAATCGAAAGCTTAGAGGGCGCACCGTCTCATCCCGAACAGCTAGGTTATTTCATTGACAAAGACGGCACCCTGTGTCGGCGCACGAGGCCAACCAGGAAAGGGAGACCAGAGAAAACCGCTTGGGAGAGAGTCGTCATACCTCGGTCGCGGACAGAAAGGGTTCTTCGCGCGTTTCACGATGCGCCATGCGCCGGTCATTTTGGCGTAGCGAAGACACGCAGGCGTGTGGAGCGTTTGTACTTTTGGAGTGGCATGCGACAGGATGTTAGAGACTACTGTGCGAAGTGTCATTCCTGTCTCGAAAGAAAAACACCCAAGGGACGAAGACCAGCTCCAATTCAGCCGTTCCCTGAGGTTTCGGCTCCCTTCGAGCGGACAGGTATGGACATAATGGGCCCATTGCCCACGACCACTTCCGGAAACAAGTACATTTTAGTATTTGTTGACCACCTTTCAAAATACGCGGAAGCGGTAGCACTCCCAGATCAGAAGGCAGACACGGTTGCAAGAGCATTTGTCGAACAGATCGTGCTCCGACATGGACCCCCGAGGCAACTCTTGACAGATCGGGGAACGAACTTCGTGTCGCAGCTAATGAGGAGAGTTTGCGAGCTGCTTAAGATCGCTAAGAAGCAGACAACACCGTACCATCCGGCTTGCAACGGCGCGGTGGAGCGACTGAACCAAACCGTGGCCGGGTTCCTGTCGCATTTTGTTTCGCGCGACCAGCGGGACTGGGACTTGTGGCTCCCGTATGCAATGTTTGCCTACAATTCCGCAGCACACGAGAGCACGGGCGAATCGCCATTCTTTCTTCTCTACGGCCGAGACCCGGATCAGCCTAGTGAAGTGCCAGAGGGCCCCCGTCGTGTCCCATACGCTTCACTGGACGACTATAAGGTTGAGCTAGAATCGCGCTTGCAAGTGGCGAGGGACATCGCAAAGGAGTCCTTAAAGAAAGCGGCGAAGCGCAGGAAGGAGGTGCACGATCGCAGTGCTAGAGACGCGCCGTTTGATGTGGGGGACAGCGTGTACATTGAAAACTGCCAAAGGCAGATTGGGCTAGGTCGTAAGTTCCAGACGAAGTGGAGAGGACCGTGCGAGGTTGTCGAGAAGCTTTCTCCGGTAAACTTCAGAGTCCGAGACGTGAACCGGCGTTTGATAAGGATACACGCAAATCGCCTCAAGTCGGCACCGGTTCAGTATTCACGAAATGAGGAAAGGGAAAGCGCGGATTTTGATGGGGACAGAAGTGAAGCGGAGCGCGCAGATAGTTCGCAAGAAACGCCCTCTCCTGCATTTGTTCGGCAGGCGCCCGAGGTGACGGCCGGAATGCCACCGGATTTACTTCATGCATTGCTAGAAGAAGAAGCGCGCGAGGTTGCCGCGCAGATAACGCCAGGAGAGGCTCCTGCCACGAGCCCTCGCAAGTCCCAAAGCAGACAAAGGGGCACAGACTTATTTAGTATGACTCATGAAGGCCGATATCCGCTGCGAAATCGGAAAGCTAAGTCGGACTAATGGCGTAAACAGAGCGGAGTTGTGAACTGGTTAGAATTGTGTAATGCCGCAGCTCATAACATTGCTATGTGCTTATGTGTTAAGTTATCGGAGTTGGTAGTTAAACCTTTCTGTCATTAAGTAACACCTGCACAGGAGAGCATGCGGAGCGCATGCAGAACCTGCCCTACTTCCTTTCGTTATCTATATTTTTGTCTGTGCCGTGATCGTGCTAGAAGTGGGAGCTCCTTTGTAACTGTGGTAAATTTATTTTCGTCCAGTTTGGACTAGAAAGGAGAGGCTTGGGTGCTGAGTTTCATGTTTATCTGTAAAAGAAGATCAGTGCTGCCCCTGGAGACGCCAGTATTGACAGCGGAGGCATATGGTGTTGTGCAGTGGTGTTGAGTGCAGCGAAAAGTGTTTTGTCGGACGCACTGTGCGAGGCGATTCAGAAAGACAAGGGGAGCTGCGTGGACTCAAATGTTCGGAGAACATTCTTCTGGAGGGTGAGCGAGTGTGACATTCCGTGTGTAATACGAGGATCCACGTTCGACGGCGCGGCGTAGACGGGGAACCGTGACAGCGGCATCATCAATTGCCCAGCCATGCTCTTTGAGTGACGACCGGAAAAACCGGTCCCGCCGCCGCCCCGGGGAAACAGGCTTTGTCCTCCCCAATTTCCGGTTGCATTCCAGGACAGGGGAGCTGTCAGCGGGCCAGAGCGCGCCGTACCACAGCCGACGCTATGCGAAACCGCGAAGACGACATTCTTTCCCTCCCCCCCTTTGTCGTGGGCTATCGCCGGGAAGGCACCCACAGCTTCCCAGAAGGGCCGCGACGGACACCTGTCATGGCGGACAGGCAGTACTCGCCAAGAATGTGGAAAGACAGGCGCTAGTGAATTAGCTCCGAAGAGAGAGCCTGTGTATACTCTCACTTGAGAGAGAGTGGTGGCGTTTTTGTTGTTTATTTAGTTTGTATTGTTAACAGACTCTGGGGTCGAGGCTAAGCCCAGCCCAATGGGTGGTCCCCATCTCGCATGTTATTTTGGATTGGAGAATTGATGCTTTGGGCGGGCCACTGGAAATGACCGCCCTTAGTCCTTTGTTAATCAAGTGCTTAAAAGCGCATGTAAACGGATGCAGTTCAGTCTGAGCTGGGGCTCCATGCTTAGTATGAAATGTGATGCTACTTAGGCACTAACCTGCCCGGTCGATGAGTAAAGTAGTGCAAAGTTTGTTCTGTTGTAAAATTATGCTCTGCTGTCATCATCTACAAGCTCGCCTCCTGTTCATCTTCCAAGCCGAACGACACTAGAGGAAGGGTTTGGGAACCATCCTCGAAGAAACGGACGACTATTGAAATTCTACTGCATACACGCTCAGGACGACATCATTCGCCAAGAGGGCCTTCAGCGCCGAAGCCCCGACGGCGTGCAGCTTCTGCCAGCAACCGCTCGAGCCCAACTCCGGAGCCACTCCATCGCCCCCATGAAGTCGTCGGCACGTAAGCTCGGACGCCCCAGCCTCTGATGTATAATCTTCATCATGTGTAATTATTGAATATACCTGTTTGTTTAAACTGAGCCATACGGTGTCTCTTTGCCTCTCCGTCCCGTGTGGACCTGCGCATTATGGGGGTCATCACAACAGCTATTGCGTATTTCGAGGAACTCAGCGAATTCGCGGGACAGCACGCTTTGTCCGGAGCCCCGGCATCAGTGGAGGAACCGACCACTCCCATAAAAAATGACGTGAACCCAAACCTCCCATCTAATCAGAAACGCTGCTTGGAAAGCGTTATACAGTCTTTCTGCGACTGCTTTGCCTCGACCTCCAAGTTTAGGCAGACACCGCTCACAAAGCACCGAATTATAGCTGACGGCAAACAAGGGACGTTATGTCAGCCGCCTTACCAGATCTCTTCGAAGGAGTGCGATGCCATTCGCTGCCAAGTTCAAGAAATACTCCAGGACAACGTGATACAGCCGTCGACGAGCCCGTGGGCGTCGCCTGTTGTTCTAGTGGCAAAAATAGATGGAACCCTATGGTTCTGCGTTGATTACAGTCATTTAAACAAAGTCACAAAAAAGGATGTTTATCCTCTCCCGTGTATTGATGACTACCTGGACCGGCTGCGCCACGCCAAGTACTTCTCATCGCTAGATTTACGAAGCGGCTATTGGCAAATCGAGGTGAACGAACGCGACCGGGAAAAGACCGGCTTTATTACGCTGGATGGTCTGTACGAATTCCGGGTGCTCTCTTTCGGCCTGTGCTCGGCTCCTACAACCTTCCAGAGGATGATGGACACCTTTCTTGTCGATATCATATGGCAGTCCTGTCTCGTGTACTTGGATGACGTTGTCATATTCTCTGACACGTTCGAAGAGCACCTGAGACGCCTGCGCGCTGTGTTCGAAGCAATTCGGTCGGCCGGGCTTTCCCTGAAGCCCGAAAAGTGTCACTTCGCTTTCGAAGAGTTTAAGTTTCTGGGCCACATCTTGAGCGTTAAAGGGGTTAGCCCAGACCCCGATAAGACTGCTGCCGTGGCTGCTTTTGCTGTGCCCACAAATAAGCGCAGTGTGCGTCGGTTTCTGGGTCTCTGCACCTATTATCGGCGTTTTGTGCAGAACTCTCAGATCGCTAAGCCGCTCACCCGACTCACGAAAGATTCCGAACCATTCTTCTGGGGCCTGGAGCAACAGCAAGCCTTTGAAGACCTCCGCACTCGTCTCCAAAATACACCCATACTTGGACACTTCGACGAGTCAGCCGACACTGAACTACACACAGACGCCAGCAACATCGGCCTCGGTGCGGT
Organism: Amblyomma americanum; assembly: GCF_052857255.1. NCBI lineage: Eukaryota > Metazoa > Arthropoda > Arachnida > Ixodida > Ixodidae > Amblyomma > Amblyomma americanum. The sequence continues at coordinate 384,875,248 of NC_135497.1, read as the reverse complement.
CCTTGTGCAGAGGCAGGATGGTCTCGAAGGCGTAATCGCATATGCGAGCCGCACCTTGTCACGATCTGATGCGAACTATCCCACCACCGAAGAAGAATGCCTGGCCATTGTGTGGGCAGTAACCGAATTTCGCCCGCACCTAGATGGTCGCCCTTTCAGGGTCGTCAGTGACCACCACTCGCTGTGTTGGCTGGCGAACCTCAAAGATCTCTCGGGACGGCTTGCACGCTTGAGCCTTCGATTTTAGGTATTCGATGCCACCATCGTCTATAAGTCTGGTAGGAAGCACAGTGATGCCGACTGTTTGTTTCGTGCTCCTATCGAGGACAACCGAGCTGACCCCGACGACGATTCTGTTTTTCTTGTCGCCATCTCCACGTCCATTCTCATTCAACACCAAAGACACGACAGCGAACTACGGTCCTTCATTGAGTATCTACAAGGAAGCGCTCAGTCTCCCCCGCGAATCTTTTCGCGCGGGCTGTCGTCGTTCTGTTTATGTGACGGCGTCCTGTATAAGAAAAACTACAGTCCAACAGATGCTGTCTATCTACTCGTCGTGCCTACGGCCCTTCGCGACGAAGTCCTGCAGGTGAGCCATGATGACCCATCTTCTGGCCACCTGGGGTTTTGTCGAACTTTGGCACGAATACGGCAAAAATACTACTGGCCCGGGGTTGCTGCAGTTGTGAAGCGTTACGTAATAACTTGCCGCGAGTCCCAGCGTCGCAAGACGCCGCCGACTAAGCCAGCCGGCCTACTCCAGCCTATTGATCCGCCTCAGGTCCCCTTCCACCAAGTCGGCATGGACATACTCGGCCCATTTCCGGAGTCCTTGCAGAAAAACCGCTACATTGTGGTCGCCACCGACTACCTCAACCGATACTGTGAGACTAAACCTCTTCCGCGTGGTACTCTGACGAAATTGCGAAATTTTTCTTTCAAAACATTGTAATTCGTCACGGTGCACCCACCATAGTTTTAAATGACAGGGGAACCGCGTTCACCTCGGCCCTTATGCAGGAGGTTATGCGCCTGAGCGACACCAGTCACCGCAAAACAACCACTTACCACCCTCAAACAAACGACCTCACCGAACGGCTCAACAAGACAATCTGCGACATGATTTCTAAGCATGTCGACGCGAACCACCGGAACTGGGACGCCATACTCCCTTACGTCACCTTTGCCTATAATACTGCGGTCCAGGAAACTACACGCTTCACTCCATTTCGTTTAGTACATGGTCGCGAAGCCAAAACCATGCTGGATGCAGTGCTGCTTCCAGCTAGCGCTATCCCCTCTGTTATGGGTGCTGCCCAATTTGATCGTTACGCTGAGGCCGTCCGCCAACTCGCTCGACAGCGCATCCGGCACCAGCAAGTTTACGACGCTCGGCGCTACAACCTCCGCCACGAAAATTTGTGTTACCTGCCCGGCGAACAAGTCTGGGTGTGGAGCCCAATGCGCATGCGGGGACTCTCTGAGAAGCTTCTACGCAGATACTTTGGCCCCTACGAGGTGCTCCGCCAGCTCAGTCAAGTTACCTACGAAGTTCTCCACCAAGGAACAGTTCGCTCTTCTAGACGGCCGACCTCCGAAGTTGTCTACGTCGCTCGGATGAAGCCGTACCACGCCCGCTAGCCCCTCGCGCGTGTCTACACCACACGCCAGACACGTGCGAGTACCCTTGTGGTCCTGCCTGCAATTGCTACCACACCGAGTCGGTGTCTTTAAGAGAGGGGGAGCAATGCCACACTACTAACTCTTCTAGTGGCGCCATACCGCGGCTAAACTGCATTTCCTGGCAGTTGGCAAGCCTTGAGCCATCTCGGGGCTAGATGCTTTGTCTTCATCTCTCGTGCTGCCTGCTGCCTTGCGCGTCCCAACGTCTTGCGCGTATAAGTAAAGCAAGTAAATCAGCCCTGCTTACGTCAACCGTTTCTCGGTGACAATATGAAACAAGAAATAGCAAATACATAAAGCGTTGCTTTTCACATTATAACGGTTTTAGCTGCTGGAAAAACGAGTGTGACATCTCAGAAGTAGTTGACGGTACCCCGTTGTGCCTGTCACTGAAAAACATATATCAGGTGTTACAGAGAATATTTAAGTAATTCTCAAAATTAGTCTGTTTAAGGTAAAGGTATGGCTTTTGCAGCATTATATTGCCAGTGTTGGCGGACACCAGAAAACTGGTGATTCGTGTTGAGTGGTAACCCGGTTAACTAATTTTGAATAGTTAACTTTTTAACTATTTGAGTTAGATGCCTAGTTGCAATTAGAGAATTGCAGCTAGTCGTTATTAATAGGTATATCAGTTTTTAGAGCTTAGAAAACGCGATTATCCTTGGCGCTGAGGCTTGACAAAATTTGGCTTTTTGACTAGTCACGTGCACTGGAAAGGTTGCTTTGCCTGCAAGCATCTCGAAAGCGCATGTATTTTTGCACGATATAGCCATATTTATTCCAGCCACAGCGCCGAGGTTAATCGTGTTCTAGAAATTCTAAAAACTTATATCGCTATTACTAACGCCCGGCTACAATCTTCTATTTATTTATTTATTTATTTATTTATTTATTTATTTATTTATTTATTTATTTATTTATTTACAAATACTGTTGGCCATGGGGCTGTTAGAGTGGTGGGGCGAAACAGGTTTCCTCTTCGTTATACAGAATTACAAAAATACAAAGTCATCGCCATTTATACACAATCATATTTATTGCAGCTTAATGTTTTTCCTTTCTTTTCCTTTTTTTACCGAAGTAGTGTTAATAAACATTCACTTTAAGAACGTACAGTTATTTCACACTGAAAAGGAAGAAAGAAAACTTTTCTACATTCCAGGCCTTCATCTTAGGCGAGATGTAATCACGAAGTGGTTAGGCATATGACATTAAAAAAACAATCACAACAACAAACAATTTTTAATGTGAAATGAAGATAGCTTTTTCGAATGTTGTTAATGTACTGACTGTAAGAGAGATGCTGCTAAATCATTCCATTCTGCTATCGTCCTCGGAAAGTAAGAATAATCGTACACATTAATGCATGGGTTCAGGGTTTGGTACGAGTATTCAGTGCTTGCTCTCAGATGTGCAAGTTGTTTTGGGACCAAGTAATGGGAGCTATTGATATTGAAGGAATTTCTTGAGAGCTGAAATAAAAATTTTAGTCTGGTTATTCGGCGACGTTCGGCTAGAAGTGGCAAATTGAGAAGACGCAGCATCTCTGTTACAGAATCAGTACGCGTATATCTGGACATTATAAATCGAGCTGCTGTTATTTGCACACTTTCAAGTTTTTTTATTAAAAAACTTTCTACAGGATCCCATATAATGCAGGCATATAACTAATGTTGGTTAAATAGGCAGCTAACTTGGAAGATTGAGAGGCCAATTTAGTCTTCGGCGCAAAAACCAGAGTTTCTTTACAGCGGCTGATCAAATTTTAAGTACATGATTTTTCCAGCTTAGATCGCTAGAAATGAGGACTCCCAAGTATTTAAGTGTTTCTACTGTGGTAAGTACGGTAGATCCAAGCATATAACAGTGCTCATGTGCATGTTTGGTCCTGTTCGTGACGCACAAAAACTACTGTTTTTTCTTCATTGGTTTTCATTTTCCAGCCTCGGCACCATTTTTCGACAGCTACGAGAGCATCATTAAGTGCTTTTTGATTATCTGAATTATTTATAACACAGTACAGCAGGCAGTCGTCAGCGAAATGTCTCACTGTAACATCCTTATTAATATCGAAAGCAATGTCGTTAATATAGACTAAAAATAAAACGGTACTCAAGACGGGCCCCTGAGGTACACCGGAGGTTACGTTCAATAATTCTGATTTACTACCATTGATTTCGACAAATTGAGATCTTCTGCTTAGATAAACTGATATCCAGTGCACAACTGTATGATTAATACCCATTGATAGTAATTTGTTAATTAAATCACGGTGTTGGACTCTGTCGAAAGCCTTTGAAAGGTCAAGGCATATTGCATCGATTTGTTACTTGTCGTTCGGAGCCTTCGCGAAGTAATTAACTGCCTTTACTAGTTGTGTTACAGTTGACAACTGTTCCCGAAAACCACGCTGATTTGGAATAAAAGGCTTGTGTTGATTCAAGATGTGTATGGATTGCGTTTGATATTATGTGCTCGAGAAGTTTGCAACAAACGCAAGTTAATGAGATTGGCCTGTAATTCTCAACTGCCTGCCGGTTTCCAGTTTTGTGTCCTGGGACCACTTTAGCTGCAAGCCAGTCATTTGGGACCTGTTTCTGTTCGAGTGAGGTCTTGAATATAATGATCAGATAATGGGTTACCCATTCCGCAAACCTGCGAAAAAAGGCTTTTGGTATGCCATCCGGTCCGACCGACTTTTTTTCATTTATATTGAATGCAAGAGATAACACTCCCTCGTAAGTTATTTCAGTAGCAGGCAGTGTTGACTCTAGTATTTGTGACAATACGTTCAATGGTACAGTCTTCGTTGCTGGAGCAATAAACACAGTCTGAAAAAACTTATTATGAGCGGTCGCAATCACTGAAGAATCGGTAATCACCTGATCGCCAATAACAATGCTGTAATGGTTGTTATCCCTCTGTGAGAAGTGACGCCAAAATCAATGGCGAGCAGATTTCAAGTAATTAGTTAATGTCTCATCATAATACTTCGTTTTTGCTTCTCTCAGAATTTGTCGTAAAAGGCTTGATTAATGAGAGATTAAACTGCAATTTCTTGGCACTTTACTTCTTTGTCGAATAATTATTCGTTTTAAATGGATATCACGCGAAATCCATTGGTTATGTTTTTTCTTTTGTTTTGTTGGAATGTATGAGCTAACACAGTGGAAGACTATGTTCCTGAATTTTAACCACATGATATTGACGTCACCTCCTTTAAAACTCCAAGTAAAAAGATAGATGGTCGATATACTGGTATCATCCGCTTTGTAAAAATCAGGTACATGAATCACTCCCTCTTTTAGCCTTTCAGATCCAGGCTGTGTACTTATCTGTACAAAAACGAGTTTGTCACCAGACACACCCTCTTCGACATTTACTTCGTAGTTGTCAATCCGCCCGTCTAGTCAAACGTTGTTTTCACATTTCCTGCTACACGTGTACTCTCAGTCACCACCTGTGTTAAGTCGTTATTAAAGGCAACATCCAGAAGCAATTCACTGCTTTCTGTTTCTCTCGAGTTATTTGTCAATGTACCCCAGTCAATGCCTGCTAAATTAAAATCTCCGGAGATAATAAGCTTATGTTTTCTCGGCTTCACGTGTTCTAGGTGACACTGCAACTTTTCTAGGTACAAAACTAGTGCATTTGGTGGCCTATACAGTCCTGCTACAAGATAAGAAGTTTTATCTAAATTTATGTGGCACCAAACACTTTCATGATCTGGGATACCGTGGGCGGGTGAGAACTGAATGCCTTCTTTTATGATTATTGCGACGCCCCCGCCTCGAGTTTCCCGGTCGTTACGGGCTATCCTGTCGCCTGGAGGTACCAGCTCGCTATCTCCTATTTCCGGGCGTAACCAAGTTTCACTCACGGTAACTACGTGTGGATCGTGATTAACTAAGAAGTACTATAAATCACCTGTTTTATTGACAAAGCTCCTAGCGTTCAGATTTATCAGCCGAAAATAGGGTAGTAGCTGGTTTGCTTGAGTTAATTCCTGTTTTTGCATAGGGGGACGTTTTCTGGTACCACGAATTTTAACACTGCGCTCCTTGGGCTCATCCCAGAAGAAATTTGCAACTAGGCGCCAAATATATTAGTAAAATGTTAATTATTAAAAAATTGTTAACGATGTTACTACTTAAAACGATTCATCGGTTTTCCCGTGTCCGCCAACACGGGTAATATTATGTCGCAAAAGCCATATTTTTACCCAAAAAAGCCTATTTTTGCAAATTACTTCCTCTTACCTGAAACCCTTGGTGTACAGACTCTATGTAATATATTCTAAATGGGCTAGTTTCTATACCATATCGCTTACGTATGTTGCGCAGATGCTGCAGGGAATGAGTTACACCGAGAAAACATATTGACGAAAATAAAACCTGATGCTGGACCTTGCAAGGCTCCCTGCACTCGCCTCTTGGTGGTAATTCTCGGTACAGGCTTTTCATGCGAGCGCGTACAGCCACCTCAGGGGTCAAAATGAAGCCGTCATAGGCAAATTTGTTTTCATATAAATTGTCGTAGACTTGATAACAGCATCTTTCAAATATACCTGCTAGCTACTCTGACGCGTCAGGCTATCTACTCCTCTTTTCTTCCCTATCGGCAGTTGAAAAACATCCTGGAATACTTTTCCAAATTTCGTTGACGAAAAATTCTTTCCTTGTGATCTTCCACTACCGGCACAACCACTGCACAACCACCTAAGTCAGTGGAAACAAGGAGAGCAAAGACCGATTCTTGTCCGGTAAGCTACCCTTAAAAGAACAACACAGACGGCTGTTAGAGAGAGATGGAGAGTTAACGAAATGCGCAGATTTTTTTCTTAAGAACAATTTTTACGAAAAACTTAACAGTACTATAACACGTCACTGAGCTCATGTTTAAAAAATGTGCCAATTAGAGAATACAAAAACCCAGCTGAAGGTGCTGGCAAGGACACACGCTGAGATTTGAACTGAGCAAGTATATTTTCCCAAACCAAGTTAAAGTATCCACGAATAGTTCTTGCTTTTGTTTACCCGCCAGTGCGCGTTTAACACTAGCACCTTTCTTCGAAACACTGGTGACTTCGGCATTGTTCTCGCCTCCTCCTTCGCACGCACCTCTCCCTTACCAATATTTTCAGGCACGACTGCCCTTTGTTTTTTTCCTCGTTTGGCCAGACCGCTCGTGTAAACTCATTAGCCGCGTATTAAGGTTCGACAGCAATTAAGAAGGCTTCTTTCACCGTCTCTTAAGGTATGCCAGCTGACCCGTAAGTGCTCTTACGAATCGGATTTGCTAACAACGCCTAAGCTGTGCGAGTAAGGCTGTGCGTAATGTGATGGAATAATTGAGCTAATGTGCTGGGAAGATGACGACACCACGAGAACGTTACAATGTTCTCAATCGATGAAAGATGAAAAAAAAATGATACATGATTTAATTCAAATTTAAAAAAATAACACAAAGGCCCAACTACTGAACACCAGCAATGCAGCGAAAAGCTCTTCCCGCGGAGGAGTTACCGCTGCCGTTAAATTTTACTAGCACATGTCTGTTAGCATACGTTAGCACACGTTAGCACACGTTAACACAGGTTAGCACACGTTAGCACAAGTTAACACATGTTAGCACACGTCCGCACTAATATGCTGTGCTCGTCTGGATCCGATACTCAGCTTGACCATAAAGACTGCCGGCTTCGCGTTCCGCTTCATGTACGGCTAGATTTTGCCGTTTCCGACGCTTCTCACGCTCTCAAACCAGCCGTGTCTCGGCTGCTGACTGCGGCTGATCTAAGGACATCGCACCACCCATGTGCATTGCGCAGTAACTGCGCACTTTGCTGCGCGATAATTACTGCGCACTTCCGAAAATGGAAAACTGGCGAAACTGCAAAAGCGCATTCATACTAATATCAAGGGCTCCCGTCTGCGTCAACTGAACAAACCCGGCTGCAGCCTGAATTTCATAGGGGTTATTTAAGGTCCTTTCACTGGACAAAGAGCGACGAGGGTGAGTAGCTCAGATTGAACTGACGGCTCCCTGCAAGTGGTGTAAGCGGGTGCAGACTTGAGCCGGTTTCACGTATGTGTGGCATGATAGCCAACGGTGACCAAACGTAACATACAGCAGCTGTAGACGATCAATATCCCCACTGACTTGCGCTCTCCATTCGTATTACCTGTATACTTAATCACTGACAATTATGGTTCGTTTTATTTCTACCAGCGTCGTTTCCCTGCCCGCAACTTCCTTAGGATTGGGACGATTGTTATACCGCACGTTCTAAGTACAGCTGTTTTGAGTAGGAGATCGTGCCTTAAAGAATTTCAGTGAATAGATTTTCTGAGCTGTTATGTTAGATTATTTTTAAGTTCCTTAAGAGAACGTCACTAGGACAATTTCGCGAAGTTTTAACTAATCGCTTAAATTGCTGCTCTTATCGTCAGCTGCTGCAGCTGACTTTGCTGGCTCCACACTTTACAAGGCGGTGCTTATGAATGTGTCCTTGTTTTATGCGTATATTATCAATGTTTTTATTTACTCATTCAGAATACGTGCAGCGCCCGGAGGCATTATTGTAGAGGGGTAAGAATACATATTGTTAGCATGATACCAATATAGGAAAGAAAGACGAGAAAAATTCTAATGGCGTAGCAATAAAAAAACAAAACAAAATGAAGCGAACAGCAAATTAACGATTAGCAACTAAAGAAAAATCGATGAACTTTCTTCTTTTCAGTTCTTAACTTTAAGTTATGTTAAGACTTTTCTGTTTATTTTTATGCAGCTTTGACAATTCTCGCTCCCACTACCACAAGTTGTTGTCGTCCCAATATTTCAAGAAAGACTGGCAGTGTAGTCTGCTATATTATAATATAATAAATATATTGTATAACATCGTTTGACACGTCTGAAGTTGTAACACCACCTCCGGTTGCTAACTATGTTATATTCGGGACATAACGGCCTTGATAGTCGCATTGAAACTCTTCGCTTTACTTAAATGTCACGTATTTCTGCACATCAGTCGTCTCTCTCGGTCTGCAAATTGTTTCTGCCTGCGAAGGAAAAAAATTTCCAGTGTCAAATAGTAACTAAATGCTTTAGATACTCTATTTATACTTTTGTTTTTGTTTAAAACTGCACAGTGCTCGAAAAGACCTCAGCGATGCGAAGTGTGCTGGTGTGCATATCAGAACCGACAGGAATCTGAAAAAAACCAGCTTAGACACTATTTTCTTGTTCTTTTTTGATTGCTCGTACGCATAGCCTGCTCGATTATTTCCTATGCGTTTTTGTTCCTTTTTCTTTGGCTACAATCGAAGCACACACTGAAAAACTTCTTTCAAGTTTGACGCTAACGATAGAGAAAATTACATCCCGTCACTCAGACCCATGCCGTCACACAGATTACCAGGTATTCTTGCGGATATCAGGCCGGCGCGCGTCCCAACTGCAATTCAGGAATACGCCTTAACGCTCAGGTGCTCTGTGCACTCAGCCGGGCTCCGAGGAAATTAATGCTCGACACACCCAAAGCACGCCATGAGAGGCGCAGGAGCCCGCATCTTGATATTCGTTCGCCCGCTAAGCGTGCAGGGTGGACTAGGTTGTCGCTAGGGCTTAGGAACTTGCTGCCAGTCCGGAGGAAAATTAGAGGACAAGCGTTCGTCTCATGTGGATTTGTCAGCCGGACTATCCTGCGTTTCCCGGGAGCGCTGAAAACCAGTCCGTTGAAAACCACCCCCCAGCCGCAATGGTACTGCTTCGCGTTAACTGTTTCGTCAAAAACACGGGCGAAGATGGGGACGGTGAACGGCGGTAGAGCCGGCAGGTGAACTGAACAAAAAGATCAACATAGGGAAAATGTAAATAAATTTCCAGCACTGCTTCACACCGGAGTCCCTACAGAAAACGTTCCGTAGTCGTCGCACGGACTTGTCGGAGTCAAACGCGACCAGCGAAAGTACGCTTGTTCGAGTACCTTGTTTCGCACTCATGCACTCAAGAGGTTTCGTTGTGTCGTCGTGAATGAATCTGGGCACCATCCCTGAATAGGGAACACGTAACCCTTCTGTTTTATTTTCTCATGCGCCTTCTGTTCAGTCTTTTCTCGCAAGGCAGGTTGCAGCGACAGCTCCCGCGAACAAAGGTTCTCGATTAACACTTCATCCCGGTGGCCGCACACTGCGGATGTACCCCCCCCCCCCCCCCCTTATGTGTCGCTTCGCAAACCCTCGCTCAGGTGAAGCTAAGGTGGGGGTTCCACTGGGTTCTCTCACTTTCTCCTTCATGACCACATAACACTAACGTTTTTTCTGAGGGCTTGTTCTGACGCATCATCACTGAATGTCTATATGTGAGATCCGTCCACGTGAACATTTGCCCAGTGATAGAAACTGGCATTTAAATAATAAAAAAAACAGAGAGAAAATCTCTTTATTTTGCCTCTTTTATTGCGCCACAAGTAACAAATTGATAGCGTATAAATATTGTTCGGTGTGTGCACTCGCTTTGAAAGCGGGGACAAACGGTGATTATTTGCGATTCCAAACAAAAAAAGTATCTACACAGCACCTATAACACGAAATTTACTGTAACACTTAGATTGTGGGCTGAAAATTTTTGTAGCTGCTCTTCCAATCCTTGTATGTAACAAGACACCGCTGTAAACTGGCACACTGAACGCAAACATATGAATGTATTAACTCTCCTTCTGTTTCCATGCATGCTCCAGAAAGAATTGGGTTTCTTGTCACATGACGTTTTGGTCGCTTTCCTTTTCTTTTCATGTGCATTTTGTGTCTTTTATGCTGTGGTTTTTCATGTCATCACTTCCATGAGCAGTTATCGACTTTTAAGTTTCGAAACTTATTTGTTGTCCGTATCATGTACGTACAACTCGTGTCATATATACTGAGCCCTTTCATTTCTTCACTTCCACGAGCAGGTTGCCGTTATTTAAGGTTCGCCGAAGATCTTGTTTTTTGTTTCTTATTTCTTCATCCTAAATTTATATTAGTTATAGGGTCACATGTGCGATCTCTAGAAACCATGGTGTTTTTCAAACATTTTCAGTCGCAAGAGATGCCCTCTGTTGTAGCCTGCCTCCGTCGTGTGTTTTCTGCCTTTTTAGTCGTCATGTCTAACCAAATGGCCTACAACGTTTCTCTCCTAAGTTATGCCAGACTAAAATTAATTCCTTTCTTCGACTCTGACTCATTCTGGATTAGAGGAGCCACTATGCTTCCGTGAACGTGTGCAAAGAGACCACGACCACTTGCGCCACTTCCGCATGATGGTTTCAAGTACACATTGAACCGAATAGAAAAATCAAATGCGCAAACCTGAATATGGTCAAGAATGGTATTTTTGAGAAGAGGTTCACATTGTGATCTACTTCAAGCATCCGTCCTCTACAGCGCCAAGACATATGTGACTTCACGATGCTGCTTCGCTGAACTCATACAAGACGTGAAATCTATCGCCTTGTGCAAAATGTCATTCATACCTAATGGATACATCCTGCTGCAGCCCGTTTTTTTATGCTAATACTTGTGAATTTGCTGCAAACAGAGATGAATGGCTGGAGTGTTTTATCTGTGAGACTGGAAAATGCTCCTCGCGGTGTGCTTCCCATTCTTCTTTTATTCCCTAAACTCCATTAGAAGCGGAGCCTTTAACTCGTACATAGTTGAAGAATGTTGTGCTTGAAGGCACTACTGTACCGCCATTTGCGTCGCTGGGAATGAAAGCGATGCTTTATTACGGTTTTTGCTTTTCGCGCTTTTTTACCACTTTTATAAATGTTTAAATGTTCGACGGAATGTAAATATACGCCAATAAATCACTAAACACTACTGCAGCAGATCCGGTGCGAACTAAAGCCAGAAAACACAGATTATAGATGGATATCTTTAGAAGCAAGAACGTATTTCTGAAAAGGATACTCCAACTACAGTATTACACCTATTAATGCAACGTGTAGTAGGCAAACAGGAAGAGGGTTAAAATTCACTTTTGTCCTAACACCAACGTGCAAAGCATTGTGCCCCACGTTTTTCTTTTCGCAGGTTAAAGGGTGGCGTGAATTGCAGAACAGAATATATCCCTATTCTTAAATTTACAAACTCACTTACGCCAATCTGCGTTTGCGTCATGCTGTCGTATACAAGATATCCTGAAGAAAGAGTTCTTGAGGGACGTTTTCTTATCCAATCCTGTTAATGCAGTTCTATAGAGTAGGGTTTCTACTTTTATTTGTTGACTAACACCACCATGATGCTTCATTTCATTTGCTAAATATTTGAAGCATACGATCCTGATATAAAAAAAAACGTTTCAGACTTCGCAAACACACACACACACACACACACACACACACACACACACACACACACACACACACACACACACACACACACACACACACACACACACACACACACACACACACACACACACACACACACACACACACACACACACACACACACACACACACACACACACACACACACACACACACACACACACACACACACACACACACACACACACACACACACACACACACACACACACACACACACACACACACACACACACACACACACACACACACACACACACACACACACACACACACACACACACACACACACACACACACACACACACACACACACACACACACACACACACACACACACACACACACACACACGCACGCACACACACACACACACACACACACACACACACACACACACACACACACACACACACACACACACACACACACACACACACACACACACACACACACACACACACACACACACACACACACACACACACACACACACACACACACACACACACACACACACACACACACACACACACACACACACACACACACACACACACACGCGCACAAAATTCCGTTCTTGTCGAAAGGAGATATCACCAGCACATGGGTAAGAAAAGGAACCAAAGTTATTAACATATTTTTTTTTGCGCTAATGAGCGGCTATTCATTTCTACTAACTATTTATAGCACTTGTAACACTTCGGGTTCTGTAGCGAAAAGAGGACGTGACATAGAATAGTTGACAGGAAAACAAATACCGAGAGCCTACTGGCCGTTACTGGAGGATTCTAATAAATTTTTGTGAAACTGAATCACGAGGACAAAATTCTGTTCACAGTGTCTCTTGACACCTCTTTCGTCTCTTCGTAACAATGCATAGTATTTGCCTGATTTTTAATCACTGCAGATTTAGTATTGTTATGCCTTGAAAATAATGCACGCTGAAAAATGCGCATAAAATTTGCATCGCAGAGCGAAACACAAATGCAAAATGCATCTTTATTACATTCGTAAAAAAATGGATATAAACGTAATATGTGTGGTGTACTGCCCGAAAAAATGATGCGAGAATTCTTTCCCATTACCGATTACAATTCAATATCGTCTTTAAAAAGAACCAATTTATTTTACCTTGCCCTACCGTTTTAATCCCGTTGCACAAGCGTGTGTGGAGCGCTTTAGAATCTCAGCGAATAAAGTTGAAAGTGAAGTGAATATGAAGAAATGTTTGATTTCACTGTCTCCACGGCTGCAGAAAGCACTCATGCCCTGAACGGCGCCAACAACGGTTGCCACTCACAGCATGGCTGATTAAAGACGCGCGGCAAAATATCCCGAGCACTACACAAACTAGGCACCCTGTCAGTAATAACCTTCAGTGAACTGTTGACACAACTCTCACCGAACAAGGGGACAGAAACGAGGCGGAGACGGAGATTAAGCAGGCAGTCCCTAATCGCTCCCAAAGCTCACTCATGTCGCAAGCAAGCGGCAAGGTATAAAAAAAAAACACAATTCTGAGTTAAAGGAAAGAACTGCACTATATTTTCACAGAGCTTTAGGAAGCAGGGATTGCGAAGCGATGCGCAGGCGGGCACCTTGATGTTTCACCTCGCAAACCTATCAACATGTACGCCATCTTGCAGAATGAATTGGGAGATTCGAGCTTATTCAGAAGGGTTTTCTTGTGTGCTTACTGCGTGTGATCTTTTTTCTGCAGGTGTAGACCGCAGAATTCCAGTGAAGGTCTTAAGGGGCGTTAACGCAGGAAAGGAAGCGGGAAGTTGACTGGAGGCCAATTAGGTGGGGGGAATCACACGAGAAAGAAAAGAGCGACAACATATATATGAGATGGAAACAGATCGGATGCTTTCTCCGTCTGCTTTCTTTCCGCCGATGTTCTTGCTCCTTTGAGCGCTTCACTCAACATCATTAGGGTTCATAATCCATGCACCTATAGGATAGTACTTTGTATGTCAGCCATATGCAGGGTGTTTTAGTAAAGACTGCACAATTTTTAAAATTGAGCTTTTTGAGCTTGAAGAGCGCTTTTTTCGGCATGCAATTGTCAGCGGAGTAGTACATTAGTATGCAGCTAACACGTGCTAACTAAAAGGCTGGCTAACGAATATTGAATAGTTAAGTTTTTAACTAGTACAGTTTGGCTCCGTAATTACTTAGAGGCGTGCATCCCATAGTAAACAATATAAATATCAGCTTTGAGAATTTCGAAAACGCTGTTACCCTGGGCGCTCTGGCCCAAGAAATGTTGGCTTCATCGCGCCAAAATACATGCCCTTTCGAAAAGCTTTCAGGCACAGCAACCTCTCCGCCGCATTTAACTCGTCGAAAAAGCCAAAATTTGTTGGGCCACAGCGCTGTGGATAACTGTGCTTTCGAGATTCTAAAACTGATTTCAATATTATGTACGGTGGGCTACACCGCTTCATTAACTAAGGAGCCTAACACTAATAGTTAAAAACTTAAGTATTCAATATTTATTAAACGGCGTGTTAGTGAGCACATCTTAACTGTATTCTGATCTTCTACATCACTATCAATGCGCTGCCGAAAATCACGCTCTTCTAAATCGAAACGCCTCTTCTTAAAAACTCTGTTAAGTCTTGGATGAAATACCCTGTATGTATGTGTGACGAATCTTTGCTTGCGAGGAAGAAGGCACCTTACAGTATTTCTCAAATTTTGTCAGTTCCTTGCGCTACGTACTCTCATTTATAGTGCACTGAGCTGAGCACATAAAGATGGAGGGCTGAAATAATAGGTCTTAGCAGCCCAGAGATGCGAGAAAGCCGGCAGACATCTTGGTCTCCATTTGTGAGAAACAACTAATTCCACGACTACTGTTGCTCCAGGCCATCCATAATTAGGCATACGTACCCGTCAACGCACGCGAAATGGATATTCAACGCCATTTCCTATACTTCTAACATTCATTAGCCTTTCTTGACGACGCATGCCACACCTCAAACGTTCTCGTCGGGTAGTTATCGCTCACCCGCCTATTGCTGCTTCAAGCCGCGCACCTGCAGGGAAATAATTGTTTTTCACGCACTCTGCTTGACTCGCGTGCCAGCTCTCACTGAGAAAGCAGCAATGATGGCTGATCTGTCATTATCACCTCTCAATTAGGTGACGCACTCATTCTATAGGAATGCCCGTTAAAGGACTACGCGTACTTGTTCTTCAAAGCCCATCCTTGCTCGCATATTTCAGACGCAGCGTTGTCATCGAAGCTAGTTGGCAACATTGAAATTACAAGCTTTGCACATAACCCCTCTCGACGGAACGAGATCCTTCCTCTTTGAACCACGGCTGTGTCAAGGAAGAACTATTGAGAACGGTCTTTGTACTGTAACCATCCGAATGCAATCAAAGCTTAAGATGAACCCGACTTCTCTAGCTCAAAGAAATAGCCTCTTAATGGAAATAAATTCAGCACTATGACTTTCAGAGATTTGCAGTGCCTGATTTTGTCTGTTCATCAAGATGTCGTAGGTAAGGACTTTGCAAGTGATGTCTGCCAAGACCGGCCAGTCTAAGAGCGCCACAGGTTGTAATTCTGATGTCAAGAACGGATGCAATCAAAGCTTAAGATGAACCCGACTTCTCTAGCTCAAAGAAATAGCCTCTTAATGGAAATAAATTCAGCACTATGACTTTCAGAGATTTGCAGTGCCTGATTTTGTCTGTTCATCAAGATGTCGTAGGTAAGGACTTTGCAAGTGATGTCTGCCAAGACCGGCCAGTCTAAGAGCGCCACAGGTTGTAATTCTGATGTCAAGAACGGATGCTGCAAGAAGATGTCGCTTGCTTGCGCGCGTCATTACGCAAGCTAGCGGCAATTCTCTTCCTCTCTCGTTATGTCACTGGTGCATTACTCTCTATTGTTGTTCAGATTCCCACAATGGCTTCGCCTCGTGTGATGCAATTGCGCGCGTCGCCTGCGGCTAAGGAGTAGCCATTGCAGATTACTATTTGTTTCTCTTCGGAATGGCTGGAACATCGGCGTAACCTAACTGCTGATGTGACGAAGCCGTCAAGCTTCCTCTTTCCTACCACCATGGCGTCGGCGTCCAACGCTTTTCGGCCTTGACTACAACAAGACACCAGCACAATAGGTTCTTCTGTGAGGCGACGACATTGGGATTGGATCCTTAAGCTGTAAGCGAGCATTAAGCTCTTTGAGAGTGGAGGTAATATTGAATAACCAGCTCCTTAGCAGCTCTTTATTAGCATACCGTGCAGTTACTTGTAGGGAGCTGCGAACTAATGTTCGCGTTCTGCGTTGACTATTTGCATTCCTCGGTTTTCTTTGGCAGTGAGCAATCACAGCGCAGGGTTAAAAAAACTCGATTTTATTTTTGTTTTTTTATTTTTGAAGAAAAAGAGAGCACAAATAATAAATCCGAAAAGAACGAACCGTCGACTCCAAAGCAACTCTGAACGACGAGAGTGCTAGAGCTCTAGCACTTTTCGGCCAATACACCATGCAACTTTACATTCCCTTAGTCCCCTTATTCCGGGATGTCGTCTTACTCGCAATTTTTTAAATACGCTTTGTGTAAAGTATTTGTATAACAGGAACTTATATCAAGATGCAGCAAATAAACTCCGAAACCGACGTCACATTTGTTATTAGACAAAAGTTAACCCATCTGGTAAACCAGAACCTAGGACGTCCTCAAGTTTTATTGAATAATGATATTATATGTCACCTCGTAACAAGGCTTTGATGCCAGCTGGCTGTGAAAATAGCGTATTCTATTTTTGATATAGCCAAAAACGGTGACAGGCCCATCTTCGCCGACCATCGACAGAAAAGAAATGATGATCTTCTTATGGAGGCTACAGTGGAGAAACGATGAACAAAAAAAAATCTAAACGCTCGAAAAATTAAGGGCAGCAATCTAGAAGCCCACACTATGTCACTCACAGAATCGTGATGACCTTTCTGGCAAAGGTAATATTGCTAAAAACCCTATAAGTTATATTGAGGAAAGCAGAGTTGTTTCTTTTCGCTGTTGTTTCTTTTCGCTGCAATTGCACAATATCAGCCTTTCTACTTGCCAGCTGCTTTTGCTATAGTGGTTATGACTTCCTCTGCTGATTACTTTTATTCTCAGAAAACGTCCTCGAAAGATTTGTATCTTGTGTAAACATAAACAATATACACTGTACGTAGTGCAACCTCAATAGCGCGGACTATACTTGCGCTTCTTGGCTGCTAGTGAAATCAGAAAGAGATTGGATGGCGTTCTGATTAGTTGAAAAGTATTCGACATGGTGTGCGTGCAGACGCGATAGAGGAGCCTCCCTTGGTTCACATTTCGGCCATTTGTTGCCGCGAAACACTGTTTTTTTTTTACTTTTCTTTCCGCTGTGCTAAATTCGGCTGCCCATTAGCTTCTTGTTCGACATCTGAGTCATGCACCCGGAATGAAATTTCTGCGTTTGCCGAGACTTTCCAGGATTCACGCATGAGTTTACCGAAACGCTGATAAAAGTCTGCATTTAGCTTTAGCTTGCGCACGCTTGTACACACAGAAAGCATGACGTCCTCTGATTCTTATTTTTTTTTTTTGCTGTCGAATCTGAAAAAAAAACTTTTCGTCACTGTTTTCTCCCGCGAAGTCACGTTAAAATTTGGTATAGAGAATAACTAGGAACGGAAAAAGAAGAAGCGCTTTTGAGTCAAAGACTGCTTCACACAACAAGCTGTTTTAATGGCCTAAAAATTCGCATTGCCAGCTGTGTAATTAGAAAGTATATAACATTTCATAATTATTCAGTAATATATGAAGTAAAAATTCTATTTACATCAGAAATGAGTCATGTCAGCGAAAAAAAAAATTTTTGTCCATAAAAAGAGCATTCCGCATAATTCCTAGTAACAGGGCGGAATTTCTGCATTGCGTTAAACCCTACAACCACACAAAAAATAAGAAAGCTCCTGCGTCGAGATTCAGTACGCCTTTTAGTAAGTGTCGGTGCAAACAGCTTCAGAAAAGTTCTCAAGAGTAGAACAAGCTCTGCCGCAATTTCAAGTCGTTCAGCATGATTCGAGGAGCAATGCAAGTCACAGAGAATGATGTACCACCGGACAGAAGACAAGGGATCTATGAAAAAAAATTCAACAGCAGGATTCGCGACTTCATTGACAAGAGTTGCTCTTCTATCGCGCATGGTGAAACGAAACTGGTTGCGATTTAAAGCGGTTGTGCAGTTATGCGATTTGTTGTTAAGTTTGCATAACAACAGATCACACAGCCACAGTGTCCTGCCTTAGTAGCAGCATCAAATAATTTTCTGAAAAAACGCATTAGAGGTTACAAAATCACCTCACGCTTTATTGCAGCGAAACTTATCTCTCCTCTTTTCATTGTAGCGCAATATTACATTTTTTTTTTACCCGGTAAGCAAGAAAGCGTCTGGAATAAAACTAGGAATAAAACAAATATTGTCGAAAATGCGAAAAGATTAACGCTCTAATACCTGTTACCGGTTATTTTATTTCATGACACGAGTGTTTCGTTTTTCATTAGAATGGTGTACAAAAAGCGAAAAGAAATACGCCAGAAACATTTGAATCTCAGAAAGCATGCAAGACCGACCCACATGTTTTCTGCAAAGGGCAACGAATGGCTTGCTTGTGAGGTATGCGATAGTAGAGCAAGTGCATATAAAATGACATACGGCGGAGCCGAGGTATCACAACAGGAAAGATAAAAATGTGCGGAGTATAGTACTCACCTGTCGACGCCCAATTGCAGTCAGGGTGTAGACAGAGACGATGACCGAGACGTGTTGCATGAACAGCACGACGGGGCAGAAGAGTGGCTCGAAGATCCAACGGCCCAGCATAAGAGTCAGTGTAGGTGAACGGTATGGAGAACACGGCCATGGCGATGTCCGAAAGGGCTAGGTTCACCAAGAAAAGCCGCAGCTCGCGCGATGAACGACGGCCCAGGACCAGCACCACGATTACCATCACGTTCCCGCCGAGGGCCAGCAGGGCCTGTGAGGCTGTACAGCGCTATGAGGAAGGCCTGAAGCTCGAATCCAAGTGCGTTCATGGGGAGGATAATCTGAAATCGAGATATTGCCAGTTGACCCTTCGTACGACATGTTGCCGTCCGAAGACAGTTCTGGTTGCGGCGGCTTGAAGGACTCTTGCACGAGATATAGCCACGATGCTGAACCATTGGTGCCAAGTGAGAGGTCTTCTGAGAAGGTGGTGTCCTCTTCTCCCGTGTCTGGTGCACCAGACCATCCAGTAAGCGGGCCTCTTGTTTGCGACGACATTCGTGCAGTTAGTTCCCTTGCGCTGATTGTGCTGTGAAAAAAACTACTACCTTAAAATAAAAAAAAATACTGTAAACGACAAGCTACCACAGCCGGTTTCTTTTCCTCTTTTTCACGAAGCTCAGGATGCGTAGATACTGGCAACAGTTGTCGAGGTGAGCGCCCAAATCCGATGTCGCAGCGTCGCCGCAGGAAAAACTCTCCCCCTGAGAGGTGGCCAACCAAACTGCACAGTTTCTGAACGTTTGTTTTGAATGCTTCACAAGCTCCAAGGAAGATGGCAGTTACCGAATTGTTCCGGACCGCAAATGGCAGGAAAAGCAAACGTCTACACTTTTTCCCTGTACCTTTCTTGCCCCGTGGTCTTTTCCAGCGTACCCCACTCGCGCCTTAAAGCACCAAAAGCTAAATTTCGAAGGATGCCGAACGCTCAGGAAAATCACATGTTCCTCCCGGCCTTCGAGTGTGAAGAAAGTCCCAAAGAGCGCAGCAAAAAGTTCCGAGCGGACGAAGTTGCGAGGCGCGCACTGCGCTTGACCAGCTGCGGCGAAGTTCGTGCAGGCCGGGCAACTCGCTGCGCTGTTCGCGGCTCCCTGACACGCGGGCGTCTAACCGCGCGAGCGTTGGGGCCCCTAGTCGCCGGCGCGGGCGGTGGCGCTTTCCTCTTCGCTCCTGTCCTTCCCCTTGCCCCCGTTCCTTCTTTCCTCCCTTAGTAAGTGCTTTCTCTCCTCCTCGCTTCTCCTTGCTCTTGCTCCTGCAGTCTCGTACGTCACCATCCCCTCCCCCTTCTTCAGCCTCCCAGTTTCCCGGTCTCCCGTCCCCAATGTAGCGCTCCTTAGCGGCGCTCTCGTCGACTGGGGAGATGGGAGAACGGCTCCTGACCGTTCGGTGCTTGGTGTGTCGGAGCGCGAAGCGGACGTCCCACCTAGCGACTGCGCACAGAGACCGAGCGGCGCGCGCTTGATAGAGGGCGGTGGCGCCGCACGAGCACTGATTAAAATTCGAGACTCCCGCGTTGCTAGAACTCTGCGCGTGATTTCGAGGAGCTCAACAAGGGGAGCTAATAATAAATAGCGTTTGGCAGGGGCAGCTAATGAGTTACGAAATGGCTGAATAGCGTTGCTTTTTTTCATGTATTCGTTGTTTTGTTTTTTAACTCGACAGCGTTAGTACCCCAATGTTGGAAAAATTGTCCGGCGACGTTGAGCGTTTGAAGCCTCGCAGCCGGAGCGACTGGCTGCTCGGCAACCTAGGTAAGCCACTTCGATCACGTGGCCCCTGACGTCATCACATCTTGGCCACCGGATGGTGAGCAAGCTGATTACTGTGGCAGGCGGCAGTTAAATTAATGGTTGCTTGGGCAACGTTGCTCGGGAAGAGCAACTTGAGAGAGCAACCTGAGTCTCACATGTCCCATCGATGGAAGCACCTGCCATCACAGGGCAGTGGCGCATCGCTTAACCGCTGCACCACTGCGCCAGAAGTGGTACAAGGACTCCCAGGGAAATATGAATGTAAAGTCGAGAATTACCAATTTCGCGTATGGGGCTATCGCGGAGCTTAAGTGTCCCCTCTAGTAATTTCCCCTTCTATTTGCTTTGATCGTCAGTTTGAATTTTTTTTACTTCGAAACGTCTCCAGATGCGTTGACGCAACGTCAGCTGGGCTCCTGTCTATAATGCTAGTGCTGGACTCACGCAAATATACAAATTGAAAATGGCCTCACCTAATGTTACGCAACATTTCTTAATTAGAACAGTAGCATTAATTGGTAGAAAAAATTTAATTGTGCAAGTATTAGGGACGTATAAATACATTAAAAATATCCTAAATCTCACTGACATTCGTACAGTAAGAGTAATTGGGCATGTAGGATGGCTCAGTTGTCATATAGAATCAAGTGGCCGAAAATAGTTTGGTTACAGTAGCCTGCACATTATATGAA
Organism: Amblyomma americanum; assembly: GCF_052857255.1. NCBI lineage: Eukaryota > Metazoa > Arthropoda > Arachnida > Ixodida > Ixodidae > Amblyomma > Amblyomma americanum. The sequence continues at coordinate 384,853,910 of NC_135497.1, read as the reverse complement.
AAGTTCAGTTTTATCTTACTAATTAAGGAAACACTATTTCATTTTTTACTCCGTAGTGAACGACTGTACGCCTTGAATATATCTGAAGGCGTGTATGTTAATGTGGGGGTTTATAGCTCTTGATGAAAAGGCTTTTTAGGTTTAGTTTAAAAGCCTTGGTTGACACAAGGAATTTATTCAATTAGAAATATTATTTTAAGTTTCCTGAAAAGTGGCACCCTGGTGTGGGGAATCTAAAAATGATATGCTAGAATTGATGATGAAGATGACGTCCTTTTATGGCGGAATGATATATTGGCAAACGAGTGTCTTTGTTATTCTTTTTGTAGACCTTCTAGGGGGGTTAGGGATTCGTGGTTGAGGAATATTGATTTTCTAAGCATTTCATTCCACAGAAGCGCTGCAGCTAACCAGGGGCTATATTCTATAAGTTGTCCATTTCCTGTTTTCCATTTTGCGTCCATTCGGTCCCCTGTCATTTGTCACTCAGATATACCTGTGGCTTTCAAGCCTATGTTGAAGGCGACGCGGCCACTGGGTGGTTGGCGACCGGACCTCACCACTGGCTGAATATTGCAGTCATTGGCAGCCAGTGGTCATGTCCGGTCGCCTGCTGTGTACTGAGCGGTGCGATGCACCTCACTATTCGCTGCATATATTGCATCTATTTTATCCAAATGGTAAGGTCCGGTTACTAACCACCGAATGGCCGGGTCGCTTGCCACAAACGCTTGAAAGCCGCGGGTATATCTGTCAGTGGCCACTGACAGAAGACCGAATGGACGCAAAATAGACAACGAAAAATGGACTGCTTATAGAGTACGGCCCAAGCAGAAAGCTTCTATCTATTGGAGAAGCGGTGGGTTGGGTGAGCCACTGGGGATCGAAATTAGCCCCACTGGCATGCGAAATGAAAACGGTTGTTACGCCAATTAGAAGTCAGAATTGTAGCGAGCTAATCACGCTGTGTAGAAAAAATGTTCAAGGCTGCCCTATGCCCAAGGTTTCCATATAAACAAAACGTCGGACACGTATGAAATATGCCAAGGCATAGTAGACATAACGTTTGTATTGTAAAACACGGAGTTGTCTCAAAGAATACTTACCGTGAACAGCTAATTTGGCTAGACACATTTATATGCTCGTCGTTTCGGTCGCTTAACCAGTATAGCATTTTGCTAGTGAGCACGAAGCCGTGCGTTTCTTTCCAGGGTTCGGCGGCCGCGCATTTCGATGGCGGCAAAATGCAACCGCGTCCGTGCGCTATACAGATGCAGGTTAAAGCCCCCGGGTGATCAGCATTAGGGGTCCACGACTACGCCGTAGCAGAGATGTGGAACACCGCTTTCTTCCGTAATATTTAACGCATTTTTATTAGCTCTATTTTATGTAGTCAAGAGCAGCATCGCTTAAATAGCGAATAATATATAAATAACCCTCATGTAAAGCCCTCAAGGGCCCTTGAGGTATCTATAATAAAAAAAAATATTTAAAGTACGCCACAGCTTTAACGGTGAGAACAAAAATCTTGTTCTTATTTTGAAGTGAAAAAGAGAGAGGAGATGAAATGCGTAGCGCGGGCAGATAAAGACAAAAAATGCCTATTGCAAAACGCAACAAACAAGTTGTCATCAGAACTGATTTTTTTGTTGTGTTCTGGAACCTCGGCTTGTAGATTGAACAGAAATTCTTGCAGTAGGAACAGAATCTTCTTTATTGTTGGCGGATCCATATCATAACAACAAAGGTGGGCCTGTTGCGACAGTAGTCGACTTCGCAATACTTGTAAAAATACTTTCGTTACGAAACAACAATTTTTTTTTGTAATTTGGAGCCAACTCTTCTATTTTTTCACTAGGTGCGCACAGACACAGTGCTGTGACTGTGCGTTATTAATGCGAAATCACTCATACGCTCGCCAACACCGAAAAAAATGTCACCATATGTAGGTGTGTCCTTTCTTTCTTGTTCCGTTTCCTAGCAAACCGTGTTACTACCCGAGCTTTCCCGAGTTCCTCGGGTAAGCTCGGGTAAGTTCAGAGGAACTTCGCACCAGCTGCGCGAGATGTTGATCGGCAATTAGAGCAACATGGGTCGCACAATCTCTACGGGTGGCTGTGATAGAAACCGCCCCCTACCAGTGCAGTTGTCTTAACCGCAGCGTCACTGCGGTAGTAGTGGTACGGGCACTAGACGCCATTGATGAATGTTAAGTAGAGAATGACCAATTCTGCATATAGGGGTATTAAACCCACTAAAAATATTGCGTCATACCTTTAAGGCGGAGCGTAAGTGTCCCCTCCATTTGAAGAATGACATCGACTCCTTTGCAGTTTTTTTTTGCCCCCCCCCCCCTTTTCCCTTCGCACTTAGTATTTCAAGTCCAAAATGTACAAACACCCCAAGTGTCTACACTTTAGAGTGGAGGCATTGTGCGTTATTTAGTGATACTTGGACATTTTATGTTTTCCAGCTCTCAGGTAGCTGGAACTCTTTATTGGCTTGGCGTGATGGCATGCAATTAGCACTCCTGTATGACCAGCATAAAAGGTTGCTTCACCTTTTCATATATTTGGCGGGTCACTTAGGTAAGGAAAGAACTTTCGATCCCGAAATAAAACTTAAGTGGGATAGCAACTGGGAGTTGTAGAAAGTGGGATGTTATTGTTTGAATGGGCAGTTCAAAATACGACGAGGATTCAATGTCTTTGTCGCAATTTATTGCAAGGTATTCATGCATTGCAATGCTGCAAGCATTCTACGCTATCCTTCTTGATGATCACTTTATTTCATGTGTAACTTTAATAATTCTGTATTTTAGCACCCAGATTTGAATATCGCTCGGTGACACCTCAAACGCAGCCCCAAATATAACACAGCCTCAACGGCTATGCGGTGACCAAGTTTTGTACAAGAGAAGCAGCTTAGCGACCAGCTTTCATGGGTACATTGTGAACATGGACATGACATCATGCCGTTACGCGTGACCGTGCCTAGATGAGCGTGGTGCTAACAACGGCTAGGGATCTTTCTTGGACAAATGATGCTGCCATCTTCCTGTGAAATTAATACCGAGGAAACGTGCTGCACAAATGAGCATGTTTTTCGGGCCGCCATGGATTCGAGCATTATAAGTGGATACATCCAAATTGTCTTTTTAAAGGTTTTATATGTGTCTCCAATGTGTGGTCATGTTGAGCGCCCGAAATGTTTGCACAGAATGCGGGAACACTATGATGAATGAAGCAGTTTTAAAGGCGTCAAGGTCGTTCCCGACGAGAGCTTGGATTAGAAAGCCAGGACTGCGAACGGTTTTGTATAATTGATTGATTGATTGATTGATTGATTGATTGATTATTGATTTCTTTCCAACAGAAGGAAAAAGCGAAGAGAAAGGGACTGCGATCTCGGAAGAGAAACAAAAAGCGTCGCCTGAGGAGAATTTCCTTCCGTCCATATAACTCGAGACAACCTGCGCTGAAATATCATGGAGAAGTTTTCGGGAGACGAAGGTAGAGGTCTCCTATCTGAATAAATCCATTGAAAATATAAAGAAGAACGGACCAATACCGCATAAATGTCGGTTCGGCTGCATGAAGCCATCACGAAAAGTTGCAAATATTTTCGAGGTTCATGATCATATATCAGCCAACCCGACCAACCTTCCGCAAAACACAGAATGCGGGCAAGTCCATGGTTAGATTGGTCCCGAGATTATGAAATTTTCAGTCCTTGTGGTTAGTGCCGTCCTGCTCAATAGCAAATGCATGAACAACTTTGAAAGAGATACTTTTTCTGATCATTTCTCATAACTTCTTCTGGAGCATGCATTTTTCTGTCTGTTAAGAGCAGGAGCACATGGGAAGCTAAATGCGAAGTGCATTAACTATCACGACAGCGGGTTGGGAGGAGAAGTGGAGAGCTAGAGTTGCGTATGAAAATGCTAACAAGGTTTTACTGCTAAAACTCTCGCTTCTATGATATACTCCAGACTTTCGGGAGAAAAAGGTCACGTGTCGCTGCAGAATCGATAGGACTGATGTTCCTCCAATATACTTTGGTGGTGAACTAGAAGAATAAGAATGGGCTGGAGCGCATATTGCAGGTCCTCTCAGATCATGAATGGCAGTTTACCATTATCCCTCCAGACAAAAGTATACGACAGCTTAAGGTTACCGGTACTTACCTATAGATCAGAAACGTGTAGGCTGACGAAAGGTTCAGCTTAAGCTATGTAAAACGTAGCGAGCTATGGAAAAAAGTGGTTGCTGTAACATTAAAGCGGCCAAACGGATGAGGGAACAAACGCGGGTTTATGACATCCTAGTAAAAATAAGAAGCAGAAACGGGCTTAGGTAGGGCATGTGACGCGAAGGCAAGATAACCGCTGGTCCTTAAGAGCAATGGAGTGGATTCCAAGACAAGGTAAGCGTAGCAGGGGGTGGCAGAAAGTTAGGCGGCGGTTGAGATTAGTGAGGTTGCTGTGATACGGTGGCCGCAGCTTGCAATAGACAATGTTAATTAAAGTGACGCGGGAGAGGCTTTTGCCTTGCAGTAGGTTTAGTCTGATGGTGATGATGATGCCTACGAATGTTCGAATTACTAGCTTCTTGTCATTGATTTTTTTTATATATTGGATATGAGAAATCAAGCTATAAGCTCGCAACTCAAGAAAAGAGACGGACCAGACGGATCTAGTCTTATAGCTTCTTCTGTTTTGCTACGCACGTTTACGCTGACTTCACCGATCTTATGTAGCGCACCAACACACCCCTTAATCCGCGCTTTAATTCTTATAGTTTATAATTCTCTCTCGGGCAGTTCTTACGAACTGATTACGGTCACAGGGGTTTTGATTAAATACAATTCTGTCGTATTTTATTTCAAGCCCAGTTCAGTTGGTCACATGGCACTATTTGAGGTAGCAATTATAAAGAATACAGAAATGAGGCGATCGTTTCCCAACATTCTATAGGCACCATTTATACATTCCAAGTTTAGCCTTCTTTTCAAGCACTTCAGAATATAGAAATAATGTGCGCATAAATATATTTTTTGGCGACAGACACCACGCGCACCTAAAGTGCATTTCAGAAGGAGAGGAGGAGGAAAAGGTAAGACAGGGAGGTTAACCAGAAAAATAAATGGTTTGCTACCACGCACTGAAGGTAAAATATGATAAGATAAAAAAATAAAGCGAAAAGAGAGCAGCAGGAAAGTGAAGTCTGTATGCAATGTCGGCAAGCGTTCGGTAAAGTCACAGCCTATCGTGCAGGCCAGAAGTTCTCAAAAAGCGGAGCAATGCCTCTGAGGCCTTCGCCGCCGACAATCGCCGCGGGAAGTGGCCGAGAATATTCATTTCCCTCAGTGGGCGAGGATCTAGATGCTCCGGCGCAGGGTAGAGAGACCGCCTTTCGGCGCTGTAGGCAGGGCATTCACAAAGAATATGAGCTATAGTCTCGTCACACCCGCATATGGGACCTGCAGGGATATCAGCCATGCCGATTAAGAAAGAGTAACGATTTGTGAAAGCTACACCAAACCACAGGCAACGCAGCAAAGTTGCTTCACGTCGTGGTAGGCCGGATGGAAGCCGGAGCTTCTGATGAGGGCCCAGGGATTTTAAGCGTGGATTCAAAAAAAGGCCAGAATTCCACGCAGCAAGCGCGATGTCCCGCGCTAGTGCGGGAAGCCTGCCCGCTGCGTCTGATCTAACTGGGGATTGACACACAATTGGCGCAGTTGTGAACAGTTCGCGCAACCTCGTCCGCGCGGTGATTGCCGGCTAGGTCGCTGTGTCCTAGTAGCCATTGGTAAATAATGTCGTGCACTCTATTGATGGCAGAGTGATGTATTCCGCGACCAGCTGTTCATGGACTCGACAGCGAATAGCACCTTGTAAGCCTTGGAGGGTTGCTATCGAATCGACGAAAATAGAAGTACGTTGAGCTATCCTAACTGTGATTTCGGAAGTCTTTGTGGGGATTACCACGGAGCCCGAAGAACTGATGGGGTTCACTGAGCCGTCGGTATCGACGTGCAGCCGGTTTGCATGATGTTCATGGAAATATTCAAGAGTGAGTCTTTGGAGATCTATCGGAGATAATGAATTTCAACATGTCTGTCGATACAATGTACCACCTTGTCATTTTAGCAGTGTGAATTTAAAGGAATGGCAGAACTAACTGTCTTAGTGTTGACAAAATATATGAACAAACACAAAAACTTCCCGGACGGTAGGAAGTATTTTGAGGTGCTGTGAGTGGGTAGCAACTATTATGCAGATCTTTTTAATCTCTTTGCTATTTCGTTTCTGAAACAGGAATAGAAATTATTATTTTATTACTCGGGAATGGCATGCCACTCCTGAGGCCGGAATAATTTACCACACCCTTCCTGTGTTTGATTTATTCCGAGAAAGAAGGCTCTCATAATACTTTACACTTTCATACTACTGCTGAGTTGTTTTTTTTGTTAAAATGACTGGGATACAAAACTTTTTGACAACCGAGTTATCTCTCATACAAGTATTAAGACAACAGAGCCGACAGTGGAGAAAACGGTCAAGGTGTGAAATGTGATATGAAAACTGAGTGGATGACAACAAAGCAGCACTATAAAGTGGTCGTTGCCTTTGGGAATAACTTCTACAAAAATAAAAAGAGAAACATTAGTGCCGTACCGAGCGCTGCAGGGCTACAGGAGGGCTAAAGAACAGGACTAACAGGATATCAGTAGAGTTTTTTTTTATTTTCTTCGCAGTGAACGCTATCTGCACGATGATGATATTAGGAGAGTCAGAAGCTTGCTCCTATCGAACATGTCGACGCTTTTGAATATATGGAGTAGCAAAATTTCAAAAGAGTCAAAAGATGGACCAGTTGGTACATGCTTGATAAGTAAAGCAGGCAGAATAAAACAAAACGAACGACTGGAAAGGAAGGCACGATTGATGATACTGGACTGACAAGTGTGCTGATTCAAGGGTTACGTCCCTCAGCAAGCCTAACAGATCAATCCCACAGCAACCAACAACAACCATAAAGACACAAATTATAATGAGGAGATTGAAGAAGTCAGTGAAGTCTATCGCCTTTTGCCCAGAAATTTGAAATATTTTTCTACGAGGTAGTGGCATGGGAAGCTGCTGCAATCACCGAATGGAGACTGTGAATTTTCATTCAGTGTATTTCTTTATAGCTGAGTAAGACTATCACGTAGTTATTTAAAAAAAATGTTTTAAAGTGAAACCAAACAGAGGGAGGACAGTTTCTAGAAATTAGGTAGGTTAGCTAGAAGTTGATGTATTTCGCCACTGTTTCCATAGGGAACCATAAGGAAGAACATGAAGGGCTGCACCATCCTTGCCAAGAAATATGTAGCTATACAGGCTGCTATCCTTTCTCTCTGTCGACAAGGGTGTGTAAGCAAGTCACCAAGGATGGCCAGTCTCCGGTTGGGACCACACGAAGGTGTCCAGTGTGATACTGCGCCCGCCCGTCTTCAGTCAGTTAAGGGGCGACTTCCTCTCGCCGGCAAGCGATGGGGTCAGTTGAGCCGTGCGAATAAGGCAAACATTAAGTGAGGGCGACCCAATGGTTCTGTTCAAAGAGCAACCATGTAGTCGATTTCACTCCGGGAGAGTACTCGTGACTGCACGCAATATAATTGGCGGATATGCCTTTAGCTTTGTCAGTTGGTGGCGTATACAACCACTTGCCGCGAAAGTGGCTATAATTAGGAAGGAGTAGCCTATTGTGGTCGTACTTACTTCCCCACCGGTTCGTACGAAAAGGGATAGTTTGTGTTGGTACCTAGTTAGGAATGCTTCAGCAGCCATGTTATCGGATTTCGACAAAGAAAAAAAAAACTAGGCAGGGTTTAAATACCGTTAGTCTCAAAGGCCGACCGATAGCATTTTGGAATGGCCCGGGCCAATTTTGGTGGCCAAAATTTGTGGGCGCGTTCAAACATGATTGCACATCGATTTTGGTTCCAATTGGACAAGGTCAATCTGTTAAAGTCAATTTGTTGCTACGCTGTGCTTCTCAAGCTTAAACCAAAGTCAAATCAGGCACGGAATGGCGAGCGACCTTTGGGATGAGTAGAGCTACCAATCTGCAAGGTGACGATCACCGGGCATATTACCTTCCGTGGCATGCTATGGCAGTGGACTACGCATTACCATAAATTCTTGAAGAAACATTGCTCCAGTTATGACTTCGAATATCGGCTCGAAAAAAAACCAAGGAAAATTCTGTCATGTTTTGCTTACTAATAGGCGCATGGTATGCGAGCGAAGTGTGATCTTTGCCATGAATGAAGAATAAATTAGGAAAGCAATCCCTAACGTTAGGAGCAAACGTGCCGCAAGTTAAAACAGTTTCACCGATATTTGTATACTGAGCTGCCGCGGTGGCTCAGTGGATACGGTGCTCGTCTTCTGTCCCGAAAGACGCGGACTCAATCCCGGCAGTGCGGTCGCATTTCGATGGAGGCAAAAGGCTGGAGGCTCGTGCATTGTGCTATGTCAGCGTACGTTAAAGAACAAGAAATTTTATGGAGCCTTGCTATATGGCGTCCTTAATAGCCTGAGTTGCTTTGAGAAGTTAAACCATAAAAAAGGAACCATAATAATGATGGGAAAATCGAAAAAAGTTGGCTGCATTATGCGACTTGTGCCGCTGCATTGATAATTTTTTAAAAAGGCATGGTACTCTAAACCTTTCATGAGATCAATTTCATCTTTTTTAGTTTCATTGATATCTATCTTCAGGTCACTTCAAGCAAAAGCGAGATACAAAGACGAATATCTTATTTAGAATTAGAAGATTTTGCAAATGACTCTTCGGACAACAATCCATAATAGATAAAAGTTTTGATCTCCCGCGCACAGAGTATATCTCGGGGTGGTCAGCCGAAACAGCAAACTCTTTGAGCGCAGTAAATTGCATCATCCGCACGGATTCTGATTTCCGCCACTAGGTGCAACGCTGACAACTTCGGCGATTACATCTCAGCCCTCGTTATACACTTTCTGGACGTCCATGCCTTTAAATAGAACAACAAAATATCAGGATCTCAAGACTCTCCTCGCCTTGGTGAAAGGTCGCATGGCTAATGGTGATGTTTGTGAACGCGACGGTCTTGTATAGAAAAACAACATTCTGTTGAAGGTCCGCGGGTCTTGTTTCGTGGTTTCGAAAGACCTTTCTTTCTTTCATTTGTACTGAACTGCAACCCAACCTCTGGTCATCTTCACTCGCCTCACACACTCAGGCGTGCGCAAGTGTGGTGTTGCTGCCCGAAAATACATTCCACGACTGAAAGGCACAAGACCAGTTGCTGGCAGCGTCAGCGCCACAAACGCCTTGCATCTACACCAGCTGGTCTACTACATCCTGTGACGCCTCCTAACACTACGTTCGAGCAAGTCGGCGTAGATCTGTTGTCTCCGTTTCCCACGTCTTCCGGTGGCAATCGCTGTTTAGTACGCACCGATTATCTTGCTCATTACTGTGAAACAGCCCCGCACTTTATACTCCGCACTGTCATCGTACGCCTTGGACCACCGTTATAATGAACGAGGCTGTCCGTTCACTGCGGGTGTAGCGGAGAAGCGCCTGGGTTTGTGCAAAGCTTTCGGCTACTCCTCGCATTATACCCGCAGACCAATGGTTCGACCGAACCTATAACATTACTGTATGTATATGTGCGGCCTCGGTTCACAACAACTACGATACAATTACTTCCTTTTATCACCTACGGTTTCCACATCACGACACGTGAGATGATGGAGCACAGCCCTTTCACTTATACGCAATTCCACGTCGGTGCACCCTAAGCACCATCTTAGCATTGTAGAAATAAACATACACTCGCCAAGAGTTTTCAAGAAAAGGGAACACGACGTTTCGGAGCCAGTACGGGTCCCTTGATCACATAGAGCGCCGCATGGAACGACGGTGGCTTATGTACGGATAAAATTGCGTAGTGTCCTCTTGTATATTCTGGAAGATTTCCATGTGTCCTGTTACGAGCACGCTTTGTATTACGTATATGGAAAGATTCTAAAAGAAGGCGCGGTGATAAGTTTTTTCTTTGTGGCAATGACTGATGTTTCGTCCCAATCGATGGTGTGTCCAGTTGTTACGCTTTGTAGCGCCAAAGCATTAGATGTGGAGCGGCCGTTAGTGACGTCATTCTGATGCTCTTTGAGCCTGCGTCTGAATTTTCCGGTTTCGCCAATGTAAGCAGCGTCAGAGACTTTACACGGTATCTTATATACCGTGTATACCGTGTCAAGTGGCTAATGGCTAACGGTAAAATGGCTAACGATAAAAGCTTTAAAGGAGGTCAGGTAACCTCAGCGGCCATCCTTGGCGAGGCAATGATGTCGAGGCTCCCAACCAAAGAAACAGACACCTCAGCCGCCTTCTTCTCATAGATGAGAAAGTAGCTGAGGTGTATCATAGACAAGTGCGGCGTTCACATTTTATCAAGAAAACCAGCTTCTATTAAAAAGTTGCAAACATAAAATATTTCAAAAATAGCATTATGACTAAAGAGTAGCGTTGGGTAAAAAGGAATGCATTCTTTATAAAATTGAGTAAAATATTTCTGTCTCACTGGTTCAAGTTCTGTGCATGAGAAGAATACGGGGTGTACTGTAATTTCACCTCCGCATATTTCACAAATATGTTTGTTAGTAGGAAGTTAGTAGGAAGTTTTGTGTGAAGTGTGTATGTCCAATACAGAGACGGAATAAAATTATTTCTATGAAAGGTTCCTGGTGGCTACAAATTTTCCATTCAAAAAGTACGGGCTTTACCAAATGCAGTTTGTTAGTTACTTCATTGCCCCAAGTTTCCTGCCATTTAGTCTTGAGATTACAGTGTATTAATTTCATGTAGTCCCTATACGGTATGATGACTTTATTGAGTTCATGACTGCGAGCTTGTGGAGCGTATTTGTCGGCTCTTTAATTACCACATATCCAAACATGGTCGGCACCCAGCAGAATTTTACGATATGTCCTTGTGTACTGACGTATTATGTTTTCTACTAAGAGTTCGACTGCATTCCTGCAATGTAATACCATGAGCACGCTAAATGAACCTGTGTAGATTATCGTGTTTTGAATCTTTTTATTTATTATTCTTCCTAGAGCTAGAGTGCATAGCATTTGGAAGTAAAAATAGATGCACAGTTAGGAAGCCTCACTATTTTTTGCCAGTTTCCTTGCACAACCTTGTTTCCAACATGTTTTGTTGTTTTTGAGCCATCGGTGTGAAATTTTGTGTAGTTCGCATATTTTTCCTGTATTGCGAAGTATTCGCGTAATACGTGTACGATTGGTGTTTGTTTTTGCCGAAAATGTGTTAATGTTAACTCACACACCGTAGGAAGGCTGTCCCATTGGGGCAGTGGGTCGTGCCTTGAGGCAACATCAGGAAGGGTATCCAATGTTTCCAAGTTTTGGCAAATAACTTCGAAGAGGAGAAGCAGAGGTCTGACTGACTGGAGTTTGTTGCTGAACCAGTGTTCTGGAGGTGCACTTTGTAAATATTGGATAACAGAGGTGTTTAGGGAGTGAATAGATTTTTAGGGTATATTCGCATGCGAACATAATTCTCATGTCTGTAATGGAGGGTTCAATGATTTCGACAGACGAACGGTTTATAGGGGATGTTCTTTTGTGCGAGTTCAGAGACACAAACCAAGGATATGCACTGGGTCCAGACGTTTTAGGTATGATGGTCTCGCAGACCCATACAGGATGCACCCGTATTCTAGGCAGAATCTTACTAGAGCACAATAATTCTGCAAAAGGCATGTCCTATCGCAGCCCCACCGTTTTCGTTAAATCGCCTTTAGGAGATTAAAGTATCCGGAAGCTTTCTTCTTGGCGGTGTTGATGTGTGGAAGGAATGTGAGCTTTTATTAAAAATTGTCTGCTAGAAATTTGTGTCGTTCTTTTACTGGTAATTCGATTTTCTTAGGGATTGTTCTGTGCGCTCGTTTTAGTGAGAGCATGACAGCTACAGTTTTCTGAGGAGACAACTGGAATCCGTTGGTGTCTGCTCATGTTGCCAGTTTATTTATTGTCAGTTGTGCTTCTGTCCTCGCATGTTGCTATGTTTGTTCTCGCGCAGGCTATCGTTACGTACTTTCTTTACGTAACACGAAATATTCATTTTATCACCATGACTTACCCAGCAATCCCAAGCAATTTTGGCAAGTTTTAAATCCTAAACACCCTCCCGATACTACACTTACAAAGGGCACACACGAAACGGCTGCTAATGATGATTGCGCAGATATATTTAACAATGCATTCGCATCGGTCTTCACTGAAATTGACGAAACTTTACAGTGGCCATCTTTTAACTTAGAAACCTTCATGCAAGCTATCGCCTTCTTCGAAGAAGGTATTTCATCTATAATTCATAATATGCAACTTTCATCGTCAGCTGGTATGGATTTGATTTATTCAAAACTCCTGAAAAATGTAGGATCAATCTCTGCAGCATATTTATGTCTCATCTTTTCACAGTCACTCTCCCCAGGAATCATTCCAGATGATTGGAAAACGCGAAAAGTCATTCCAGTCTACAAGTAAAGTGACAGAAACTCACTGTCTAATTACCGCCCCAATTCATTTATAGTGTGGCCTGTAAAATCATAGAAAACGTCATCTACTCACATATTATGAACTTCTTTGACTCCAATGAATTTTTCATTCTTCCGAACACGGGTTTCGTAAGGGCCTTTCTTGCGAAACCCAACCAGCGCTCTTCCTTCACGACCTGCACACTAACCTGGATCATAACGTGCAAACTGATGCCATTATTTTAGATTATGCAAAAGATTTTGACTATGTTCCTCAGCGCCATCTACTATTAAAGCTTGCATAGCTGAACTTACATCCTAATATTCTTAAATGGATTGAAGAATTCCTAACTAATCGCTCCCAGTCAGTGTGTCTTAACGGGCCCTTGTCTAAACCCCTTCCAGTTACCTCAGGCGTTCCACAATGGTCTGTCCTCGGTCCCCTTCTATTTCTAATATATATTAACAACCTACCTTGCATGTTTCTTGAAGAATTCGAATGCTCGCTGAAGATTGTGTCGTTTATCGCATCATTATTAATTGTCACGATCAACACGCTCTTCCGACAGATCTTAACAGCGTACCAAATTGGTACGATTATTGGCTAATGTCCCTTAGTCCTTCCAAATGTAAACGCACGTCCTTCACACGCCGTCAAAATCCGTATAGCTTTCATTATTTCATTTCTAACACATCAGTTGAGCTAGCAATATCATATAAATATCTAGGAGTCACCCTGTCTTCCAATTTATCATGGTGCGCTCATTTGACTAACACCATTTCAGCATCGAACAAAAGACTAGGCTTTCTTAAACGCCACCTCCGTCTCGCTGCATCACAAGTAAAATTTCTCGCACATAAAACACTTGTAAGACCTAATTTGGAACATGCACCGGCCATCTGTAGCCCGCATGAAGCATATTTATACGCTTCATTAGAAGCCGTTCAAAATTGTGCCTCCCGTCGCATTCTTTCCACATATTCATACGGCGAGTGTGTTTCATCTTTGAAAGAAAAATCTATACTTCCATCCCTTTGTTTACGTCGCCGCATTGCAAACTGAACTGAACTGATCGTCAGCATAAAGTGCGTACATAATTGTTTTGGGGATTTTTTGGCTAATAAGTTCATTATCACGACAAAACGTTCTGTACTTAAGAGACATCCTTCATATGCCCCATTCTCCTGAATAAAATTCTTTGAGAGTGTTGAACGTAGGTGTATATTAAAGGAACGGTTTGATAGGAAGTCCTTTGCGAGGAGTATACCCAACCTTCGCTTTGTGTCGTATGCCCTTTCGGGATCGAAGAAAGCAGCGAGACAGTGCTGAATATGTATTAAAGCCTAACGGACAGTATTTTCGAGGCGAACTGAATGGTCTGTGGTCGGACGTGCCTTTTTAAAACCACACTGATGAATATCAAGGAGTTCACGAGATTCAAACACGAAGGTTAGTCTGATATTCAAAACGCTTTCAAAAAGCTTGGCGAGGCAGCTGGTAAGAGCTATTGGTCTACAACTACCAGGGATGTTGGCTGCTTTCCAAGTTTCAGGAATGGTACTATAATAACTTCTTTCCAGGCTTCCGGAATTTTTCCTATTGTCCAAATTTTGTTCAAAAATTTGAAAAGTGCTTCTACGGACGGTTCGGAAAGATGTGCCAGCATTTCATATGTAGCTGTATTTCGTCAGGGCCTGCAGCAGTCTGTTTAGCGGCAGACAAAACACTATTTTTTTCTCGGATTGTAATTATTCTATTGAATGATCCAGTTGCGCAATTACTTGTTCGAAGCCCATTTTTCTCATCTGTGTTCTTGTAACTTAGCAATAATTCTGTGTAGTGTGCGGAACTGGAAACACTTGGAAAATGTTAGGAAAAGGGCTGTAAGAGAAGTAATTGCGAAAAAGGAGAAGTTGCCATTTAATTTGTTAACTTGCTCCTTTTTGGATGTGATTGAACTGTTTATCGATGATAACTTTTCCTGGAAGCTTTCTCGGCAATGCGACGGATGCGCCGTGCAATTAGCTTTCGTCTTTTTAAAGTTCCTCGGGCTGTCGTGCGTCGAATACCTGCGAAAAATTCCCAATGCTTTATTTTGCTGTTTTTTCGCCTGTCTGGATTCTTTGTTATACCACACTCTGTGGTTCTTTCGAACCACTCTCGAGGACTGAGGGATAGCTAGGCGTTCCGCAGTAATGCTGCAGGATGTAAACATTTCATTCAGTTCGTCAACACTGATGTGGCCAACAAATATTTTTTTCTAGACAGGCCTTTTCACGAAATAGCTCCCAGTCAGCTGCGTGAAGTTTCCAATGACACAGTTTGTTTGTGATGATTAATGGTGATGACTACAATCTGATTACTATAGGCAGGTTATCGCTTCTATAATGGTTGTCGAGGTCATCCCGTTTAAAATTGATAAAAACAGACGGTGAACAAAAGACAAGTATACACACCTAATTTTTCCTGAACTTCGAGAGCAGTATGTGTTTTTTGCCTGTATTGAGCAGGCAGACATTATTTGACAGAATTAATACTTCTAAAATACGACCCCTGGTACCTGTTTGCGCACTTCTCCAAAACCAGAGTGAGAATTAAAATCCTATACTTCGTGATATGGCTCTGGTAGCTGTTCTAAAAGTGTATCTAAGTCGTGAAGTGTAACTGCTAGGTGTGGTTCGAGATATATAGAACATATTGTGATTGTTTTAAAATGAAGGACGGTGACTGCAACAGCTTCATATTTGGTTTATAGCTTGATTTCACGGATTGCAACAACACGGATTGCAACACTATAATAGCAAAGCCTCCTGAAAGCCTATTAGCTTGCTCTCGGTCACTTCGAAAGATTTTATACTTCCTTAAGATGTTCTTCTGTTTGGAACCTGAGTTGATCTCCAGCAGGCATAAAGCCACAGTGGAAACTCTGTCTAAAATTTTTTTTATGCAACTGTATTTTTTAATACTCCACGGCAGTTCCAGTGCATAAGAATCACCATGTTGGACGATTTTTTCGGAGTGAAGTTAAAAATTTAGATGCTGGTTTTAGGGGTGCCATTACTGGGCTCTTATCTTTTCTGTTCGCTCAAGAGAGCTGTGCCCCTGCTGCAGCGGGGGCGAGTTTTGCGTTGTCTTTATCGCCTCGCTAGAGGCTGAGGAGTCCGGCGGAGAATCCGCAGGTGTACGGTTTGCACGCCTCTCCGGACGTGGGGTGAGCAGCCGACTGAGAGGCCGGCGGGCCCTTTTTCAGAAGTGGTAGGGCAGACTTCGCTGCGCCTGCAGGGGGTGGGGATGACCCTGTCTCAGGCCTTGCCTGGGCGGTGGCCGAAGCCCAGTGTGGTTTGCCGCTCCTGCGCAGCACATCAGCAAAATTTATTCCTGCAGTGAAAGATAAATTGTTGACGTTGTATGATAATCGATTACGCACTTCTCTGAATGAAATGTTTTATTTTGTTTTGAGAGTGATTATTTCGTTTTCAGTTTTCTATCTTTGGCAGGACCTTGAGTAGGCGGGGTTTTCTCCTTCACAGTTTGCGCAGGACAGCGCTGCTGGTTCACATTTTTCAGAACTGCTCATGTGAGGCACATTTCGCTCAAGTTTCTCGCGACGGCAACTCTGCGACCCATGACCATATCGCTGACCGTTGAAACATCTTCGTGGGTTTGCAACATAGTGTCAGACTTTGACTTTCACGTAACCTACTTCAATGTATTCATGGAGTGTGCTGGGGTTGAAGGACAGGACGAGATGTTTACTATGTAATTCTTTGTTTTCTTTTCTAATTTTGATGCCAAGGACATTGGTGACCTATTGGTGTTTGAGACCATCAATCATTTCATCTTCAGTGAGCTCGAGAAAGTCAAATTGGGATATCACACCTTGGGCGGTGTGTAAGGAACGGTGTGCGGTTACTCAGACACGGAGATCCCGTATTGAGACTATGTCGGTTAGCTTGGAGTGCTTGGTGTTGGCTTTAATTTCTAGAAGTATGTCATCACTGGGAATTTTCGTCAAATTGTAGCCCGCGCCCAAGGCACCGATAAAACTTTTGGGAACTAAGAATGGAGACATTGTTCATGCAGATTTTTCTGTTTTTCGCTGTGGATGTCGTGATACTTTGGAAAGTTTTCTTTTGTGTTTAGGAAGCACTGGTCAGTTATGTCTTCGGTCCGCAGTCTTTAACAGACCGCGATCGTTTTGTGAGGAAGGTGGAGCCAGAGAGTGTGTTAAATGTTCGGTCACGGTGCCAGCCACCTAACACGGAGCCCAAAGATAGGACGGGACAGGAACTTGCAAGCAAGTTCTGCCCACGCCAGCTGTACACCCCAACTATGACCGAATATGACGCAAATCAGTGTGGGTGGCCACAAAAGGTTAACCCTAGCCGTCTATAAAAAGTGAGAAAGCCAAGAAGTGAGTAGGAGACAGGAGACAAAGATAGAGGGGAGGTTAGGAAAAACCGACTGCCGATTTCTCCCGGTTGGGTCAGGCCGGAGGTGCCGTCTACAGAAAGCTGGCGCCAAATTGGTGCGTTGCCTCCGCCGAGGGGCTTTAAAGGTCCAAACGCTTGGCATCGGCGCAATCACCAGGATCCCCCTTTCTCCGGACACGGTGATGCCGTGTACGGCTAAGCGCGGGTGTTCGGGAACGTGGTGACGCACTGCTCACCATCATCCCCCTGCGGGTATGTCCCTGCGGATGCTCAGGAACCAGTGGTGTCGCCACTCACCAACGTCTGCGCATTGCAGACGCCCACCTGCGGGGGCAACTAGGTAGAATAGGAATATAGATACTGCGTACGCTTTGATGTTGCCATCGACTGGCACTACTTCTACTGGATCGGGAAGAAGAAAGCCATTTCTGTTTTTATGCAATGCCGTTGAAGGTACAAGTAAGCTTCACGCTATTACTTCGAAATATATTCTTTCGGTAAAAAGCATTTACAAGTGCTGAAATGTGTCACACAAAATAATGATTCCAGATGGAATCACTAGGACCAGGAACCCATATGGAAGAATAAACAGTGCGGTCGTATTTGAGATACCTTTTCTTGTGTCGTGTAAATATCGCTTCTTACGCATCCAATATGTAACAATAAACGTTCTTTCCTCCCAATAAAATGTCTACATTCTGGGCAAGCACTTCTGATATCGAAAGGAAAAAGTTTTAAGAGCGGCCAACCACTTGTGTGGAGGTGTTGATTCCTACGATTTACAAGTAATCGCATTCATTGTACAAACACGAAGACAAAATATAACACAAATGTAGTGAGCCTGTGGGAATGCCCCCTATGGGAGTAAATTGAAAACAGGACGATGTAGAAACGACTGGTAATAAAACTACTTCGAAATTTGAAAGACAACCAGCTTCCAGCCTTCGAAAAACCAACTAACTCGCCCAAAAAGTTCCTGCTCTGCATTATAAAATATCACAGGAAAATCCAATTTGTGGATGCAGCACGATGCTGCTGAACAAGGTAGAAATAAAAAAACGAACTCCACCTCGCAAAGAGCACCTTGACAGTATCCATAATGCAAAAGCTTCTGCACCAAACCAATCTTTGAGAATTTTCTATTAAAAAGTTACAGTCAATGCAGAAATCTAGATGATTACACGATCCTGGAAATCTAGATAGTGGGAGCGTGGTCGCACTGCCTCTTACATGCCACCTCTCAAAAGAACCAGGCTGGTCTTCAACCAACTCAAGAATTCCTCTTACAAAGGACCGCACACTTGCCCAACCAGAATGAAAAAACAACAACAGAGGTATAAGTTATGTGTGATGAGATTCTCGCATTTTTTTGGTAAGAGCTGTCACACGCCTATGCTTCAGCAAGTACAAGTGCTGTTTCAAAGCAGTTGATAATAAGTCAAATTTTTAAGGAAATCTACCTACTAAGCATTTTACAACAACTAAGTCCCAGTGGTTCCATTTGGAATCATGCAAAAAAAAATGTTAAAGAAGCGATGGAACTTCAATTTTCTGGTCTTGTTGAATTATCCTCCTCCTATATTTGCTTGTCTGTGGATATCAATTTTTTTATGTTTAACAGCATTAATTTGGGCCGGAAGGGGTTATGGTTGACAGACTCGATTCCAAGAGTAGGCAAGAATAACGAGGGGTGGCAGAAAGTTAGGTGGGCGGATGAGATTAAGAAGTTTGCAGTGATAGGGTGGCCGCAACTTGGGCAGGACAGGGTAATTGGAGATATATGGGAGAGGCTTTTGCCCTGCAGTGGGCGTAGTCAGGCTGACGATGATGATTTTGACGAGGCAGAAGGTCACGTACATGCTTGACAGTGCATGTGGCAATGATGCTACTGCGCGGTAGACACCAGTGTGAACTTTACAGGAAGGTTCACCGGCTAACTGGTCCAATTAGACGACAACGTTAGCTGGGTCACTATTCTTCAGTACCCATTGTATTTCTAGGTTATATTTCAGGAATACTGGTGCATTCCTCTACTCGCATTTCTTGTGCGGTTTTCTTTCATTGCGTGATTTGTTCGTCTTAACGATTGGACTCCTTTAAATAGTTCCTTAACATCGACCATTTTTTTTCAGATATGTCATCACGTGATTCGATAAAGAAGTCAACGTTTTTCTTCAGATTCTTTCCTTACATTCTTCTCTCCCCAACTCTTCTTTGTTCACGTCGCTGTCTTGACTTAATGCAGCTAGGAAGGTGCACCAAAGGGTTCTACAAAACACGGCAACTAGAAAACAATGCAACTGTTTTAAGAAAGAAATCCTGTATCACATGCAAAATTGGAAGGAAATGAGGACGTGCGCCACAGAAGCACCCCTGCCGACCGAAGCATCATGGTCCGGAGCTGAGTATTTTTTTGTAGTCTACGTTGGCGATGCAGGTGGTGCTCAAGCAGCCGCAGGGGTTGCTTGACACAGCCAGCTTCAGAATGCGCTAGCGCTTGTCACGCTGGTTAGAGGACGAGGCTTTGATGTTGTTTTCTTTTGATGCCGTATGTCGTGATCCGGTGAGAGATATTGGTTGCAAATATGTAGGGAAATATGCATCTGCGCCACAATAATCCGAACACTGCTGCCGAATGAGGGCAGCGGCACGGGCAAATGTTGGGTTTGAGCGTTTCCCGACGTCCACTAAGTCGCGCTTTGCGGTGTCGCCAGTAGCCCGTGTAAAAGACACAGAGAAGCTTTCTTATACGTGGCGCGCCGTATACGCGCTGCTTTATGTGTGCCAAAGCGCCTTTCATGGCTTCATGCTGTCCAACTAGCCCGCTGCACGTTTGCATTAAATGCAGTCAACTCGGTAAACAAGCTCCCTTACTTAGCTTTGTTTTTTCTTTCAGCAACCATGCCTCGTGGCCTCGGCGCGGCTGGGGGATGCAGGTTCAGTGGCCGCATAATGAAAGCGACATGTCCGAGCGGCACAAGCTGCTCTTTGTCTCTGCGGCTGGCGCTGTCCAGACCGACGGGGTCCTATGGTCTGCATGATGGCTTGTCTACACCGCTATGAGTCCCCATTTCGCGCCGTAAACGAAAGAAGCGATGGTAGATGCGGCAGCACTTTCTATAAAAGCTGCAGGCAAGACAATGATGACGGCAGCAGCATGCATGAATGACTTTTAATGAACGCAAGAAAAGAATCATCAGAGTGTGATTCGCGCAGCCGAAGGTCAAAGGCGTGCGTTGATCTTTCTGCCTACTAGCACCAAACTAGCATGCTTTGACTCGAACGGCTGATACAGCTGCCGATTCTTCTCAAATATGTCAGTCTTTTGCTGTGGAAACACAGTATGTGCAGCAGCTTTCTCACATCTGGATGTGACTTTATCCACATCTTAAGCAGACCAGATAATTTTATAAAACGCACCAGGCAAATACTACAAATTGAGCTGCACACACAGCAAGTACTGCAAGTACGTTATGACTTATAAAAAGAGCAGACTGGGTCAAGGAATCAGAGAGAAAAAATAACGAGATGGACAAGGGCAGGGTATGTAGTGCCAAGGAAAGATAACCGAATGTCTCTTAGGGAAACAAAGTGGTTAATATGAGAGGGCAAGCGTAACATGGTGCGGCAGAGTGCGACATGTGCAGATGAGATCAGTAGTTAACAGAGATAAGATGGCCATAGCGGGCACAGGACAAGGTTATACAGCAATACTGAAAATTTGCGATACAAAGAGCTTGTAAGTTATATCAATCACAACGTCTATATTACTAAAACAAAACTGAGAAAGTCTTCGCTCCGGTAAAGCCCACGGATGCAAAAATTCAATGTGAAGAAAATTTGCACAAGGTTGTCGACAAACATAAATAAATAAAAATTTGGTAACCTTATGCTATGCTCTATGAGTCACCAACATCACCTAGCGCAAGCGTAAATGCCGGCTGTGTTTCTTTTATATCTCGGTCCCCTTGTCATCTCTTCCTTAATCTCTCCCTTCACAGGTATGATCCAGGTGATCACGAACTTAACGATGTGCTTCTTTTGAGTCTGCTAACTACTTATAGTCGCTGCACACATCCTGACGGACCATCCAAGAGGCATTTGGAAGCGTTTGGCTGCGTCTTACACACACACACGCACGCACGCACGCACGCACACGCACACACACACACGCGCACACACACACACACACACACACACACACACACACACACACACACACACACACACACACACACACACACACACACACACACACACACACACACACACACACACACACACACACGCGCGCGCACGCACGCACGCACGCACACACACACACGCACACACACGCACACACACGCACGCACACACGCACGCACGCACGCACACACGCACGCACGCACACACGCACGCACACACGCACGCACGCACGCACGCACACACGCACGCACACACGCGCGCACACACACACATACACACACACACACAGACACACACACACACAGACACACACACACACACAGACACACGCACACGCACACGCACACGCACACGCACACGCACACACACACGCACACACACACACACACACACACACACACACACACACACACACACACACACACACACACACACACACACACACACACACACACACACGCGCGCGCGCGCGCGCACGCACGCACGCGCACGCGCACGCACACGCACACACCGGCTGCAGGCACTGATTCGACGTTTTTCTCTAGTCCGGTGGTTGCAAGTTCTGGGCTTCGGTTCACTGACAACTTCAGCTTTTTACCCGGCCAGGCTTTTCTGCTCATCGAATCGCTCGTCCGCACCCGTCCAGCGTCATCGACGATCGCATCGCCACCGACACTGAATTTAATGCGACAACACGCTGGCTTTACCTTCAGTGGGTACGGGTACAGTGACATCGGCATGCCTCCAATGCTTCAATTCTTCACTGTGCAGGTTTGTGCGCACAATTCTTTGCACGCTAGGAAATGCGACGATCGCTGTTTACTTCTGTTCCCGTGCCCACGGGTGTGCCTTGAAGTTGCTTGTGAATGTTTTTCAGTGACATTTCTGCTTTTGCGCTCTGGTGACATTTTATCTGATCCGGGTCCTACGACTCGCTTCCTTGACAGACAACCTGCCAGACAATCCGTCTGAAGAAATGAAAGTTGTGTTTAAGCTGCTTAAGGATCTACATTCTCGTACGTTGCAAAGCTCGACAGATCAGGTCGAATTAGCAGCTGATATAAAAGACATTACGAGTAGTCAAAAGAACATTGAATCAAAGTTAGCTGGCATGTGCAAGAGGCTTGATGAACTCGAGGAAAAGGCAAAGAAATTCGACGACATAGATCAAGAGCTTTCATCTTTAAAGAAATCTCTAGAAGACCAACGTATTCGAAATGATTTGCTGCAGTCTCGCATTGATGAAGCAGAAGATAGATCTCGACGTGAAAGTTTAATATTTAGGGGTATACCCGATGCGGAACAGACTTGGGCATATACTGAATCTAAACTCTTGGAAGCCTTGACTAAGGTTGTCGAAGTATGCTCTTCGATTCAATTCAACGTGCACATCGCTTAGGCTTTTTTTTCAGATGAGAAGTGTCGACCAACCATAGCTAAATTTTCTGACATTAAAATGAAAGACAAGATATTAACTCTTCGTAACCAATTTAAAACAGACAACATCACTATCAGTGAAGATTTCTCACCTGCTACGCGCCAGGCTCGAAAAAAAAAAACTTTTTGAATTCGGATATAATGACGCTGGCCCTCGCTCTTTTAAGATACGGTTAAGAAGCTGCACATCAATAAAAATTGCTTCATTTATAATTCTACCACGGACACTTGAAGAAATCGTGGCACGTGGCAAATCGTCTGGATTGGTCCATAGCTGGTTCTTCCGCTGCACCGTAGGGAATTGCGAGGTGTAGTGGACAATTGTCATCGTTGATATCAGTTCTTTATACTAACGTCAGGGGCCTGCTTAACAAGCATACTTCTTTATCTTCTGCCATAGACACACGCTTAGCTGACATTATAGCGCTAACAGAAACCTGACTCCCAACGCATGTGTCGGATTCCGAAATCTCCCACAACGCTCATTGCTATTCGGTATATCGTTGCGACAGAACAGCTAAACGTGGCGGCGGTGCTTTACTTGCCATTTCCAAAGACATTCCATCTTCATGTATCCAAGTCTAGAGCGAACTAGAACTAATTTTTGCGTCAGTAATGATAGGCCATTTCAAATTGGTTATTGGCGTCTGTTACCGTTCTCCTTCTTATTCGTCTACATTATCTAACGAACTTCACGACGCTATAAATCTTGTTCGCGCCCGATTTCCTTCATCACAGCTTTTTCTACTTGGGGACTTTAATTTCCCAACTATTTTATGGACTGCCCAGTCGCCTTCTTCATCTCCCCCTTCACATCAAGCTAAAGAATTCTTAGAACTATGCACCATATTTTCGCTAGCTCAGCTGAGTACAAATGCCACTAGGACGCTAAATAACGCTTCGAGCACTATTGATCTAATTCTAGCAACTAATCCAGAGTTAGCTACTGACATAACATGTCTTCCAGGCATCAGCAATCACGTTCTGCTCAATTTTTGCATTAATATACCACGTTGAAAAGTGAACAAAAAAAATCATTCTAGATTACAAACGCGCCAACTTTACCGCTATTAACAATGAACTGGGCACATTTGTTGATTACTTTATTGCAAACTCAGAATACAGCTCTGTCGAGGATAACTGGATGTCATTCAAAACGAAGGTTGACGAACTAACTGATAAGTATATCCCAAAGCGCATCGTCACCTCTAATCCACGAGCACCATGGCACAACTCTCACATCAGATGATTATCTAACAAAAAGAAACGTCTATACAGCGGTGCGAAGCTTTCACCGTCTAATGCGCGATGGGCGAAATACAAGTCTGCTTCCGACGCTTACGTCAACGCGATTAAACTTAGAATAATTTTTGTCTACCAAATTACCAACTATTTTCAAAACGAGTGTTAAAAAATTTTGGCGCGTTATACACCCTGCGAACGACCCATTAATTAGACTACAAGACGCCTCCGGTAAACTTATCCCCAATGATCTTTGTGCTTCCGTGCTGAACGACACATTCGTTGAAAACTTTTCTTCCATTTCAAGCGTGAATCTTCCATTCATACCGCACCACAGGTTCCCGACAAATTCACCTATAACTGATGATCCATCTGGTGTAACCAAATTAATTGATTCTTTAAAAAATTTTTCCTCACCTGGTTCCAATGCGATTAGCGCTAAATTCCTAAAAATACTTGCGCTTATAGTTCAGTTATACTAACCAAACTTTTTCAACAGTCACTCGACACAGCAAGCTTTCCTAACAACTGAAAAATTGGGATGGTGGTAGCATTTCACAAGTCCGGTGGTAAGCACTCCCCACAGAACCTTCGTCCCATTTCGCTCACCAGCACATGCTGCAAAATACTAGAATATATCATTTTCAAGAATGTCGTTACCTTTCTTGATGAGAATTCATTTTTCACGCCTACGCAACATGATTTTCGTCAAACATATTCCTGTGAAAATCAATTACTTGCCTTTACTGATAAGCTATACCGCATACTTGACAACTCATCTTCCGCTAACTGCATTCTTTTGAACTTTTCCAAAGCCTTTGATAAAGTATGCCATAAATTGCTGCTACATAAACTGAGCCATCTTGATCTCGATCCTAACGTCCTCCAATCGATGAACTCTTTCCTTCTAAACCGTTGGCAATATGTGCATGCTAATAACACTAATTCACCGATTGCTAACGTGCTATCTGGTGTTCCACAGGGATCGGTCCTTGGACCACTCCTATTAATCTATATTAATGACCTTCCTTCTGCCATATCTTCTAACATTGATCTTTTTGCTTACGATTGTGTAATATTTCGGGAAATAAATAACGTCAGCGATACTGACACTCTCCAGTCAGACCTTAATTTGGTGTCAAACTGGTGCACCACACGGAATATGGAATTAAACACTAATAAATGTAAAGCTTTGCGTGTTTCCCGAACATCTAATGCTCTTCCTTCATATTATCTTGATGGCACTCCTCTTGATTGGGTAAAAACATACAAGTACTTAGGAATTCATATCACTCAAAACTTAACATGGTCTATTCATATTGATTGCGTGACTAATAACGCTAACCGCATGTTTGGATTTTTACGTCGCAATTTCTCAGCCGCTCCCTCATCCCAGAAGCTTCTACTCTATAAAACACTCATACGTCCAAAAATAGAATACGCAGCATCAATATGGGACCGTAAGCATGAAAACCTGGTATATTTCTTGGAAACAGTCTAAAATAATTCCCTTCGCTTCATCCTTTCAAATTACAACCGTGCGGCAAGCATCACAGATATGAAGTCTAACATCTCACTCCCACCGTTACAATCTCGCCGCAAAATTGGTCGCCTAACAGTATTTCACAAGCTGTATAATCCCGTTGCGCTTCACGACTATTTCATGACACCCCCCGAATACATTTCACGTCGCATCGATCGCCGTCACAAGGTGGGTATCCCAACATGCCACACCAAATCTTCTTTTCAGTGATGTCTTCCCTGCGCATCTGTGGAATGGGACCGCCTTCCGCCGATATTGCAGCCATTGCCGATAATAAAATCTTTCATGACGCTGTAGCTAATATTGTTTATTCTCAAGAAAGTTGATTGTGTGTTATATCTGCTTCCACTGGTTTGGTTTGGTTTGGTTTATGGGGGTTTAACGTCCCAAAGCGACTCGGGCTATGAGGGACGCCGTAGTGAAGGGCTCCGGAATTTCGACCACCTGGGGTTCTTTAACGTGCACTGACATCGCACAGTACACGGGCCTCTAGAATTTCGCCTCCATAGAGATTCGACCGCCGTGGCTGGGATCGAACCCGCGTCTTTTGGGCCAGCAGCCGAGCACCGTAGCCACTCAGCCACCGCGGCGGCCTATATCTGCTTCCACTGTATTGTATACATTGTTTTTATACTATTTATGTTTTCTGGATATTGTTTGTTTTATCCTGAAGGAAATTTTTTGTAATGTCTATTTTCACTGTACTCTATTCATTGTTGTTTATCCTAATTAACCTGCTCCCCTCTGTAATGCCTTTGGCCCTGAGGGTACACTAAATAAATAAAAAAAAGATTTGAAAAAATATACTTCTGCCACCAGTAGGCGGGGAAAATGAAAAAAAAATGAGAGGGGGAGTAGATAGATAGATAAAGAGGAGGAGGGAAAGGCAGGGATGTTAACCAGAAAGGGGTTCCCGTCGGCTACCCTGCACTGGGGAAGAGGAATTAACGGACTAAAAGGACGAAGAGAGAAGGAGAAAAAGGCATAACACACACACACGCACAACGCTGTTACAATTTGTCACTCAATCCAGTCGCTCTCAAGTAGGCAAAGAGTGCTTTGTATGTCTTGAGGGCAGTCGACTGCTGTGGCCATGACCGAGGATCTTTTGCTCTGTTAATGGGCGAGGATCGAGGCGGTCCAGGGCACAACACAGTGTATGTCTTGCACTCTCAAATACAGGGCACTCACAGAGAAGGTGAGTTGGGGGGGGAGTAAACAGATACAAAACGACCCACAGCTGAGGGAGCGGACCCGGGGAGACTCCCCTGATATCCCCTGGGACGTAGCGCAACGGGTTTGGATGAACGGGTAATGGGAATTGGGATGGGAATGGGGGTGGAGAGTTTTTGCTCTGATCCTTCATGTTTCTCGACTACATTACTGGCCTGCCTGGCTAGGACAGGGGGGAGAGAGAGAGGGTTTATTGATAGGAAAGGCAGAGAGGTTGGCCTGAAAAATAAATATCTGGCCTGCTACTCTGCTCTGGGGGACGGGAAGAGGAGATAAAAGAAGGTCACGATGGGGGACGACGATGATGGGAGGAGGCAGATGAAAAACTACTTAAAAAACAAAAAAAACAAGGCACACTTTCTGACATCACAAACGCGAGACAAGGTCCGTGTCGCTCAAAAAGCATGAGAGCGCTCGCGTTGCCTTTACAGTTCTAAAACTATCTGGCCAAGCGCTGAGGATCAAATCCTCAGAGAGGAGCGATGTGTCCATAGGCTTCAGAGCAGATGCGAGTATGAGTCTTTCACGTGCATACGCTGGACACGCCACTAAAACATGTTCTATAGTCTCTAGCACGCCATATGTGGTACATTCCGGGGAGTCCGCTTGTCCTATTAAGTGCAAGTATTTGCGCGTGAATGCCACGTTTAAACGTAGTCTACGGATAACGCATGCAATAGGGCGAGGTATTCCGCGAGGAACTGAAAAGGTCATCGTCGGATCTAGCCGTTTAAGGCGAATGTGGCGGGTGTCTGGCAGGGCCCAGTACCTAGCCGTCGCCCTCCTCATCAATTCCGAAAGGAGACAAGTTGTGTCCACTATAGAGAACGGTACAGCTGTACGCAGGCCACTGCTGAAGGCGCTCCTTGCTTCAGCGTCAGCGGTCTCATTTCAATCGAGTCCGCAGTGTCCGGGGATCCACTGAAACATTATACGGTGGCCGTTTCCCTGAGCAAATGATACGAGACTAATGATATCAAGAGCCAGAGCTTGGTAGGCTGTGTGGCGTAGGAAGCATCCTAAAATTTCTAGCGCAGGTTTACAGTCGGTGAAAATGCACCACTCCTGAGGCGGTTCTCCGCAGATGTGGCGAATCGATTCCCGAAGGCCCACAAGCTCTGCAGCGGTTGAAGTAGACTTGTGTCCCAAAATGAATCTGCGGGTCGTCTTTTGTGCAGGGATTGCGAAAGCTGCTGTTGATGCGTTTGGAGACGCAGATCCATCCGTGTAGACGTGCACACATTTGTGGTATTCTGACCAGATGTAGGCAAGTGCGAGTTGCTGCAGTCCGCTAACCGGCATCGCAGACTTCTTGATTATGCCAGGGACATGCAGGCAGACTGAAGGCTGAGCCATTACCCATGGGGGCTGCAAGGAATGATGCGGCAGGACATAGTCTGATGGCAATTCGGAGCGATGGAAGCGCAGTGCGCGTGCAAAACTGCTGTCCGGTCGCTCATCAAAAATCTTCGTCAGCGGGTGACAGCGGTGCCGTGTAAGCGCACGTAAACATACTCGAAGTGGTTCGTGTGACAGCTAGACCGATATTGAGCACGCACGAGATTCCTCAATCATGCCTTTGTTCGAGGCACAACGTGGTAATCCGAGGCATATCTGGAGCGCCTGTGCTTGGACACTCTCTATTGTCAGCAAGCAGGAAATACTCATGTTAGAGAATACAGGAAGGCTGTAACGAATGTAGCCAATAAAGAGGGTAGAGTAAAGTCGAAGCAAGGAGCGCTTCGTTGGGCCCTATTTAATTCCTGCCACAAAGCGAAGCACATGGCAAAAAAGAGTGAGTATTTTCTTTAGCATGTTTATATGCCTCGATCATGAAAGATCGCGGTCAATGATAATGCCCAAAATCTGTGGTGGGAGACGTATGGTATTGCAACCCCTTGAAGAGTTACCGGGTAGTGGCAGACAGAATTGCGCGTGAATACGACCACAGCACATTTTTCAGCTGCCAATTGCAAACCCTGACGCCGTAGGTCCTTGAAGTAGATGACACGGCACGTTGTAATCTCGCACGCATTTGCGGACGTGTCGAACCCGACGCCCAGACGCAGATATCATCAGCATAGGCACTGATGTGAATGTTAGTGGGAAGTTCATTCACCAGTCTAATCAATACCACGTTAAATAGGGTTGGGCTAAGAACTCCTCCCTGAGGAACTCCACGGCAAACCTGATGACGGCTAGTCTCCCCATCAGGCGTAGACATGTAAACAGACCGGCCGTTGAGGTAGCTTTCAATCCACGAATACATCCGGCCGCCAACGCCAACGTCGTCAAGGGCACCAAGGATGGCGTCATGAAGTACATTATCGTAGGCCCCTTTGATGTCCAAGAAGACAGCAGCGACGAGTCGGCGATTACGTTTTTCATGTACCACTGTCGATATGAGGTCGATTACGCTGTCAATCGAAGAACGTCCCCTCCGGAACCCGGTCATCATATCCGGATAGAGAGCATTCTGCTCTAAAAACCATTCGAGCCACGCCAGCACCATTCGCTCCATAACCTTGCCGACGCAGCTTGCTAGTGCAACTGGCCGGTATGAGGTAAGCTCATAAGGAGGTTTGCCAGGCTTCAAAAGTGCAACCAGGCGGCTGATCTTCCAGTGTTCTGGAACGATTCCGGAACCCCATGCATCATTGTAGTAACTGAGCAGCACAGTTCGGGCTTCCATGCCAAGGTCAGAGAGGGACGCGTACGAAATCCCGTCAGGACCAGGTGCAGATGGACGCCTACACGAGGAAAGAGCAGCTTGTAGTTCAGGCATCGTGAATAGCATGTCGTAGTGGTCATCTGGTGAAGATGGTACAAAAGCCTCCAAACTGGTTGATGGTACCATAGTTGTGCCCACAACCATTTTGCAGAATTCTTCTGCTACCTCTACATTATTACGGCGTTGGTAAATAGACAGGGCATGGAAAGGATAGCGTTCCTGCGGGGGTGAACGAAAGCTCCTGGCTACATGCCAAATACGCGACAGTGGTTTGCGAGGGTCCAGCGATGAACAGAACTGCCTCCAACGTTGTCTCCCTAGTCTCGCTAGGTGGCGCTTTATTTGTCGTTGAGCTCGGCGACAAAGGGCAAGATCATATGTGGATTTGGTTCTTCTGTATTTCCTTTCGGCGCGCCGACGGACTGCGCGTAGTCTTCCGAATTCCACGTCAATAGTAGACCCTGGCTTAGGCGCACATATATACCGCGTGGTCTCACTGAGAGAGGACGTAATCAGGCCTTCTATTTTAGATGATGTTGAGAGGTCCACAAAGGAAATCTCCACGGACGACCTAAAGGCAGGCCAGTCTGTATGTCGCACGCGAGACGGAGTAGTAGGTGCGTACCACTTGACGCAAACATACGTTGGAATGTGTTTCCACGTCACTGCACCAGCTGACGTAAAACTGGAAACTTGCTGAAACAAACGCCAGATCCAAGCAGCTGCTGTACGACGTGCCACGCAGAAACGTAGGTGAACCATCGTTGATATTGATGAAGTTCTGGTAGTGCATAAAGTCAAACAGGTTCCTGCCTCGGTTATTCATAACAGCACTGCGCCACTGAGGGTGATGAGCATTAAAATCGCCCACTATGATATGAGGAGCTGGACAACTCTGCATGGCTGAATATAGGTACGAAGTATCAAAGGCATCTCTAAGTGGAATGTAGGCACCGATTATCGAAAAGACCCGTCCTTTTAGCGTGACTGTCAGACAGATGTAATGGTTTGTTTTGTGTGGCTGTAGAACTTGGCGGACGTGCGCAATGTCTTGGCGTATGCAAACTAACACTTTGCTAGTTTCGTCTTCTGTGCGAGACCACAGCAGCACGTATCCAGAAAGGCGGAAAGGCGACGGCATGTTGGGCTCACATATAACCAGCACAGGGAAGCGGTACTTGTGGACGCGTTGCCGGAAGTCCCTCAGACGACCTCGTAGGCCTCGGGCATTCCATTGCACCACTACACTACGGCGCACATGCATTGGCACAGATGAGGTGGGTTTTGGTTGTGCCATAATGAATTACTGCAACGGCGCCAAGAGCGGCTCAAGTGCATCCAAAAACTGCACAACAATCTTTGCTGTTGGCGTGTTAATGCCTGAAAGCAGCACGCGCATTGAACACACAAGCTTTTATAACATTATGCTCACATCCTGACCTTCGGGCTTGCCAACAGTGTCAGCTGGAGTGGCAACCGGTCTTGGTCTTGCCATGGCGATCTCCTTAGATGGCAGAGTAGGCAGAGGATGGCAGAGGAAGAAGTTAACACAAACGCATCAGACTGAGCTACTGCGGTAACATGGGACACGGCCGCAGACGTCTTGTTATCGTTGTTAGGCTCATGCTGCTGTGCCGGCTGAGCTGATACTTCCTGCGACTGTGGTGCAGGTGGACTAGAATTGTGTGGAACCGGACGACGCTGCCGGGAACGATGTTTGCGGCGACGAATACGCGCCGCTGCTTCTTGGTGGGTCGAATTGTCCTTCACCATCTTTTTCAGGATGAGTCTTTCGTGTTGCAGCTTAGGGCAGTCCTTAGCTGTGGCTTCATGGGCACCCGAGCAGTTGGCGCACTTTATAGTCTCCGTCGTGCAGGTGTCATGCTGGTGCATCCCGCCGCATCGACGGCAGGATACCTCATTCTTGCAAACAGCACTCACATGACCTATCTTGTTGCACTTGTGGCACTGAACAGGTTTGGGAACATACAGGCGGACAGGATGCCTCACATAGCCCACTTTGACGTGGGATGGCAGAGCGTCAGTTTCAAAAACTAGTTTGACACACTTGGAGCGCCCGAAACGATGAATGTCAACAATCCGGGCCGTAGATTTAATCAGCGACCAGAGGTCCTTGTCAGCTATCTCCGGGTCAACATCAGTGATAACTCCAGTGGTTGTCCGCTTCCCGTAAGCAACGTAGGAGCGGACCGCCATGCCACCGAGGACGCAAGTTTCTTTCAGCTTGTCTACTGATGCCTAAGATGTAACATCTACTGTAAGGACATTCTTCCATTAATTAATTCTGATTTCACAGACTTGTCCCGGAACAACCCGGTCGAAAAACTGGGTTAGCCGCTGTCTGTTAATGGTGTTGAGATTAGCCGTCTGCGTTGTAGGAACGAAGGCCACTGAGACGACACCTGGCTGGTCAACAGTCTTCGTAGGAAACTCACCCGCTGTCGATGTCCAGCGCAACTTCCTTTTCAGGCGGCGCGACTCAACAAGCGTGAAGCTGCTGCTGTCAGAATCCATCGCTGTCACCGTGGATTCATCAGACGAATCTGGAAGTTCCACATCAGCACTAGAGTTGCCACCTGGTAGAGCCGCAGTCTTGTCAACGGCGACCACGGGAGGACGCAGGGGTTGTACTCCCGCCATCCCGAAGGATGACGAGGACACAGTTCACGCAAAAAAGCAAAAAAACTGCAGAAAAGTGCAAGAGCTCAAACAAAGAACGTTCGGCACCACCACTTCTTCTTCCGCTCAACACAGGACAGGGGGAGCGTTAATGTTGCCCAATGGTGCAGCCCCGCTTACGCGGTGCCCGACCACCCACCAAACGCAACGGCCTCCAACAGCAGGAGGCAGGAAAACATTACTCGGGGTCAGCTACCTCGGGCTCCTCCACGACTTTGAGGGTTTGTTTTGGACCTGCCAGCTACTTGCCGTCAAGTGCTTTTCGCGGTTTTTCGGACACCAGAAATATGTGTGGTGTGATCCAGCCAGTAGAGGCTTACGTCGTCGTCAGCCTATCGGCCCTCCGGCCCACAGCACCATGACCTAACACTTCCGCGGGACCCACCTGGGCTTCCAACCAACCAACCATCCACTTATTTTCTCCCCTAGCTTGCTGCACAACTACTGAGGAGGCAGCCATGCGTGCACCTTACAATTCCGGGCATAACGAAAAGATCGAATTTATCGACACCGGCCATTAAACAGTTGACACTCTGCCTACTCCACGCCGCATATAGTGACCGCACTCATGTGTATACAGATGATTCGGTCTCAGGTACAAGTTCAACCTACGCCGTGGTCATTCCTGCGAGACAGACCAGTATTATTCAGCAAACTTTGCATAGGACAACCTCCACCGGGTCAGAATTGGCCGCTCTTCGTGCGGCTCTGCAGTACATTGGGGCACAAACACCCCACAAATGGGCTGTGTTCTGTGACTCAAAAGCAGCCTTACAGTGTCTTAATTCTGCTTTACGCCATGGCGATCACGATGAACTCCTAGCTGAATTAAGACATCTCCAACACCAGGCGCAGGAAGAAGGTCATGACATCGTCTTCCCGTGGATACCAAGACACTCTGGCATTGTAGGAAACGACGCAGCTGACGCACAGCTCGAGCAGCTCACGGCAGTGCCACCATTGTCCAGATACCGTTTACAAGAGCCGACGCAGCAAGACATCTGCGAATGCTTGGCCGAAGAGAGCTTTTAGCGTCATGGTCCTCTACTAGCAACTCCACATGCCGTCTGCACCGCCTAGACCCCTTGCTCCGACTCAGTCCTCCGTCCGACCTCTCCCGCTGCGATGCTACGCTGTTGTGTCGCCTGTGGCTGGGAGTGGCATTCACAAATGTCTACTCCCACTTAATCGCAATGGCAGACTCTCCTGCGTGTGATATGTGTGGGTGCGACGAAACTATAGAAAACCTTCTTTGTAACTGCCCTCGGTTTCAGCGTGAGCGTGCACTTCTGGCTGCAACACTCCGCCGTTTCCCAGCCAAGATTCTGGGACCTTGGACTAAGCCTTCATCGCAGAGGACAGCTTTGAAGACACTTTTAAAGTTCTTAAAGGACTCAGGACTGAGTGCACGATTGTGAACAATCAGTGTGTGTCCTGTGTACCCTGCAAGTAACGGCCAACAGACACGTGGAAAAGTGATCATATCCCTTTGTTCTTTCTCTTTTCTATCTCTCCCTCCGTTCTTCTTCTCACGTGTAGGGTAACATACCGGGCGCTGCCTAGCTAACCTCTCTGCCTCTCCGTCTTTCTCTCTCTCTCTCTCTACTGAGGAGGGAGTGTTCAAGGCTGGGCTGACCGGGCCACAAACCAATAACATGGCTTAGGGTGAGATTTCCCGGGCCTACTCCGCCGGTACTCCACAGCATAAACGGTTTTTGCACTGGTCGTACTACGCAGCCCTACCTCAGTGTCCCGCAATGACCCCCATGGCCCCGCGGTTAGCCGTGAGGCTGCCTCCCCGAAGACATCGATTCTGAGGAGCCTTTCTGCTAAAAGCCCCTGCGCGGACCTGGCCTCTCCGTAGCCAGAAACAGGCTCGGCGGTCGCCAGCTGCGCACGCCCTCGCGTGCGGAGGCTAGTTGCATGTGTTTGGAACCTTTTGATCTTTTGACATGCCTCCCGTGCCGGATTCCGTGGGTCCAGCCTGATGATATAACCAGGCCTGCCTCCGCCCAGGCATCGGATGGGCGCAGCTGGCCATCACAGCTTCGTGGGAGCCGCTACCACTCCCATGGGGTTTTGCATCCACAGAGGATGGTCCCCGGCGAACCCATCTCCACCGCTGGCATTGCACCGGAACAAAGCCTAGCAGCCTAAACTACACCGGCCCGTACCTGTGGCGAGAGGTGCCACGAGCAGGCCGCATAGTCGGATTCCCTCCCCCCCCCCCCACAGTCACATGGCCATTTGTTAGGTTGGGGTAACCTAAAATGAATGAAAAATAATAAGCTAATAAGCCCCTGCCTGCACCAGTGACCTACAACAGGCGTAATCCAATCTTAAAAGGAATGAAAAGGCCGGAAGGCAATGGTATACTTTTGCCACCCGTAGTCACATGGGCAATGATATTACTGCAATTATCGCTAATTGCGATTTGGTGTGGTCATATGGCTTGCCACCGTTCTCGGTTACGGCAACCAACGGCCCCTTGGTTGTAACAAACGCAGTGACGCGGTGATCATTAGAGCGAAGATGTCTCGGAAAATAACTTACAAAGCAATGTCTAGAGTGCCGTCCGACGACGCCGCCCAGTCGCAACACTGCTTTCATCTCCGTATATACATCGCCGGGCCTCACGCAAGCCGTCCGCGCCATGGCAATAACTATAAGGAGGACAACTCGCGCCAGCATCAGAAAACCGTAGCGAACTTTCTTGTTCTCGTAAATATTTGAGCCCTGAGATAAAAGGATAAAAGCGTGGCTTTTTGGGCTTGTTGGTGCATGATCAAGCAAGAGAATATAGCGCAGAGTAGACAGGACACAAGGCGAAACGAACAACACGAGCGCTAACTTTCAACAAATTTTATTTCACACATGCAACATATTTAAACACCAAATACACGTCGTCGCTTGTGCTAACAGTAATGTTGCCTCAGAAACGAGAGTTATTTATCACATAAAAAGATAGAGGGAGTACTTACACACAGGTCTTTCCCGAAGCATTTGTCCTTTCAGCTTCAATTATTAATCGCTTGGTCATGTCGCTACTTTTTGCTAGCACAGCAGTTTTTTCAAAAATTGGTTTGTACGTTTTCGATTCGCATGAACGAATGTGGTCAACAAGTGATCTCTCTTTCCCGTTCTTGACGTCGCGTGCGTGTTTCATCAATTCCTGATTGAGGCATCTCTCCGTCTGGCTGATGTAATGGCCCGCGGATGATAACGGTATTTTATATACGACACCTTTAATGCATGTTACATACGGCTTCTGATGACGAGTCGTGCATCTACGTGTTCTGTTGCTGGTTTTTTCAATCTTGCACAATAAGGCAAGTTTTTTTAGTGCCGAAAATACGACAGTTGTGTTTGCGCGCTGTCCAATTCTTTTCAGATTATGACAAATCTTATGCAAATATGGCAATACAATAAAGCGCTTCCTTTCAACGAGCATCGAGAGTGATTGACATTGATCTTCATTAATTTTTCATAGAAGCTTCTCGGCAACAGACACCTGGACATCGTCGGAGTACCCAGCGTCAGTCAGCCTTTTGATCTGCTCCTTAAAACTTTCATACATCTTGTGCGTACATGATTTTCTCAGGGAGCTCTCAAAACACATGTTGACGATGGCTCTTTTTACTACTTTGGAATGTGCAGAATGACATGGTAATACATGCTTGTTACTACGAGGCAGGTAGGCCCAGCAAATATGTCTGGGATGTAAGGTGAAGTTGAGGTCTAAAAACCTGATAGAGTCATTTACTGGAATTTGAGTGGTTAAAACAAGTGGATCAAAACACTTCATGATGGTTACAATGCCTATGGCCTTCGACTTTAGTGAGTCAGAGTCACTGCTAGCAAGGATTAGGAAATCCTCAACAAATCTAAGGACTTTCAAAACGTCCATACCATCAAGGCGCCTACTAGCAGTCTTGTCAAGTTTGGATAAAAACAAGTTACTTAGAACCGGGGCCAAGCATGACCCGATACATAGTCCGGCCTTTTGAAGCTATGCCTTTCCTTTCCAGTTTATAAAGGTTGATCTAAAATAAAATGCTAAAAGCTCCAGGAAGTTGCCCACTGATATACCCACCGTGTTTTGGAAGGCAACACACCCGCAATCTTCAATGTAATCCTCAACACAGCAAATCACCTTGCCATTTGGCAACGAATAATATAGGTCCTTAATATTCACTGAAAACGCGTTAATACTTTCACCAGACCAGTTCCGCACAAACTCTGAATTTCACAAGAATTCTTAACAGCAAAAGCATCGTCATTCCGTAAAAGGTTCAACTTTTCTTGCAAATATATGGAAACATTTTTCTGCCATGCGCCAGTTTCAGAAATGATAACCCGGAACGGTTTTTCTGGCTTATGCGTTTTATCGCTGAAAAACGCGTCTTGAAAATCTTTCTTTGCCTCAATAATTTGGCAAGCTTGGTAAGTTTGAACCGATTACACAGCTTCTTTGCTTCGGCCGTTACTTTTGATATCGCTATATCGTCACGTGAGTAAAAACGGAAGACACAGCTTTGTCGGCCTTAGAAGAGTAAAGTTCAAAAGATGAAATAGCAAATCCACTTTCTTTGCCTGATGGAAGCACTGAAAGTCCATATTCCCGTATGTAGGTCTCGACGCGCCTTAGAGGTATTTTAGAACAACCTGCCTTGGAGCGGTGTACGACGTCGATTCCTTCAGATATGCATCGGTGGTGTTCCAGTTGCGTATCATGCTGCGAAACTTGTCGTACCATCGAAAGCAGTTGTGGTGCTGACGGCTTCGGCTCTACGGCAAACTTAGGCACCAACGATATAACTTTTGACACGTCCTCCGGTAGGTCCAAGGCCTCCAACTCGTGGACGGCGCTAAGGGTTGCCTTCGGCTTCCTAGAAAGTTCTGTCCGCAGTTTTAACAAATGCTGCGTACATATGAATTCGGTAGTTTGGGCTGTCAGTCGCTGGTAATTCTGGATAGTTTGCCAGGTGGCTTGGCCTTCACCGCTGAAGAGAATCTGAGCCTCGAGGCATTTCCTGTAGATTCGAGCTTGCCTGTACCACTCAGACTTGGCGATCTTGCACGCCCTAGTGCCGCGTCCAGCTGATGGGACAAATCCTCCAAACAACCGCCTCACATCCTCAGGAAGCAACTTGTTGCGAATGCAAAAAGACAACGAGCACGCACGACAAATGGCATGCGCTATGGCTGCGACTGTAGCACAAGGACTGTTGTGTACGTTGAAAGAGCCCGTTGTACTATAAGTGTAGTTCAAAAGTGTGGCTTTTTGGGCTAGTTGGTGCATGATCAAGCAAGAGAATATAGCGCAGTGTAGAGAGGACACAAGGAGAAACGAACAACACGAGCGCTAACTTCCAACAAATTTTATTTCACACATGATACATATTTATACACCAAAGACACGTCATCCTTGTGTTAACAGTAACGTTGCTTCAGGAACAAGAGTTTTTTATCACATAAAAAGATAGAGGGAGTGCTTGCACATGCCTCTCCCGAAGCATTTATCCTTTAAGCTTCAATTAATAATCGTGTGGTCATGTCGCTACTTTTTGCTAGTACTGCAGTTTTTTTTTTCAAAAATTGGTTCGCACGTTTTACATTCGCATGAACGGAATTGGTCAATAAGTCGTCTCTCTTTCCTGTTCTTGACTTCGCGTGCGTGTTCCATCAATCGCTGATTGAAGCATCTCCCCGTCTGGCAGATGTTGTGGCCCCCGCATGATAACGGTATTTTATATACCACACCTTCAATGCATGTCACATACGGCCTGTTTACGAGATATGTGCAGTGCGCCTTCCTTCATGTGCCGGCCTCCTCACAATTGTGTTGCCTTCGAACACGAATTTTTAGACAGAAAAGCTACCAGACACCGCTCATCGCTTCCGCAGAGGCAGGCTGTCTGGGTGGGAAAATTAGCGCACGGGAGCGCATTAATTTGTCAATCTCTATCGCATGCCCGATTTGCGTGTATAGCATCGGCATACTCTCTAATGCAACGGCAGGCTTCCACTCTACGGTGGTTATTTCGACGTGATCATGCTGCTTAGTGAAAGCTACATTAGCCAGTTTCTCGTGCCGAGATGAGTCTCCTGTGAATTTGGCCGCCTGTGTCAGTCTACGGAAGACAATAGAGCATTGAGCTCAGGTTATTAGATGCCACACAGCGCGTGAACAGCTACCGCGGTGGCTCAGTGGTTATGGCGCTCTGTCGCTGGCCCGAAAAACGCCGGATCGATCCCGGCCACGGCAATCAAATTTCGATGAATGCGAAATTCTAGACACACGTATACTGTGCGATTTCAGTGTACGTTAAAGAACCCCAGGGGATCGAAGCTTCCGGAGTCCTCCACTATGGCGTCTCTCATAGCCGAGTCGGAGTCGCTTTGGGACGTTAAACCCCTATAAACCAAACCAATCGATCCCGGCCGCGGCGGTCCAATTTCGATGGCGGCGAAATTCTACAGGCCTGTGTATTGTACGATGTCGGTGCACGTTAAAGAAACGTGGGTGGTAGAAATTTCCGGAGCCCTTTACTACGTCTCTCATAGCCTTAGTCGCTTTGGGACGCTAAACCACTGTAAACCATACCTCTCTGTGACAATATTTGAACGTCCTAAAATGTCATATTCCTTTTTGCAAGTTTATTTTAGGAACTTATGAAAACCATAGTCCATGGTGAGTAGGAACCGTACTTTCGGGTGGACGGCGTTTTGCGGAATCAAAACATGGATATGCCTGTTATCAAGTACCAATCCGTAAAAATAGGGTCTCCTCTACGGCGGCTGGATTCGAGATTGGCCATAATTCTTAGGGAAGTTACCATGTTAAACTTCGAGACGCACAGTAAAGCTTTAGGTATATGGCTTTTTCTTCAGGTGTTTTGTATTGGCTTCCTTACGGATTAGTATAATGCTAGCGTTCCATCACATCACTGGTACCCTTGAAGACTTACTACTGCTCAATCAGGCGCAAAATGCTTTCGAGCAAAGCACCTCCACGCATTTTCAGGACATTTCCAGGCACGTAATCCTCGCGCAATAGATTTAGGTCTTCAATACATTTAAGCCTTTCGTTACTTTCTCAACCTTTGTAGTAATCACATTACCATGGCTGTTTGTAGCTGCGCATAGCCGTCATAAAAGCTTTGGCAGTGCTCTTAAATTCACGAATAAAAGTGATAGCACGTTGAAATCCAGCGAGATGCTATTCGTTCGAGTTGATGAGACATGCATCTGCCTTCTTGCCGCTGGGCTTTTCAATGAACTCGTTTACCTGGCCGCCACAGGGATACTTTATTTATTTATTTATTACAATACCCTTAGTGCCCGCAGGGCGTAATAGAGGGGGTGGGTGCAAAAAAATATGCATAGTAAAGAGTACAAGCAAAAAGCTAAAATCATGATGCAGACGCTTGTTCGACAATATAGTTTGTGATAAGCGCCTTGAAGGATGACGCCCTTCAGTGCAGACGATATGGGGTTGAAGGTGGTACCACTCATTGCTGGTCTTCGGTAAGAGAGAAGTAAAAACCACATTCACTTTACAAATAGGGATGGCAACTTTATGCGGATGATCAACACGTGATGATACGTATGAAGGGACAGAAGAAAAAAATTCCTGTTTTAGTGTCTGATTATGAAGGAAAATCCTGTGGAAAAGGCTGAAGCGTGAAATGTTTCTACAAACTCCGACATTAGTCAAGCTAAGTTTAGACTTGATTAAACAAATATTAGATATGCGGGAGTAATTCTAACGGATGAAGCGAGCTGACCGATTTTGAACCGATTGTAAAGCATCGATTGAAGTGAGTTGTGCGGAGTCCCATATTGATGATGCGCATTCTAACTTAGACCGTTTTAGTGTTTTATATGAAAGTAACTACACATGGGATGGAGCCTGAGAGAAGTTTCTGCGTATGTAACCAAGGGCCCGGTTTGCATTCTTAATGACACATTCGGTGTGCATGCGGCAGGACAAGTTGTTATTGATGGAATGTGTGTCATAATGCTGTGTGCCATGAGACAAGGTGCTCTCTAGTGAAACTCTATTAATCTTCTCATCGAACATTTTGAACCACTTAGATTGGCGTGAGCAGAACATAACCTTACACTTTGATGGGTTGCAAACTATAGACCAATGCTGACACCAAATAAAGACGTTATCAAGATCGGACTGAAGGAGGGAACAATCGTTAGCGTTAAGCATTGCACGAAAAAGAAAAGTCATCAACAAAAAGCTTAAGGGAAGAGTTAATTGCAGACGGAAGGTCATTAAAATATACCAGAAAGAGCAAAGGGCCCTGAAGAGAGCCTTGGGGAATACAAGATGTTACGGTGCATGGGGATAGAGAGTCGTTAGCTGATATGAAATGGATGCGGTTAGGCAAGAAACTTTCAATCCATTTGAGAACATTAGGGTCAGTATTTAGGGAACTGATTTTAAGGAGGAGTAATTTATGCCATTCCGTATCGAAAGCCTTAGCAAAGTCAAGAAAGATGCAGTCGGTGAGTAAACCAATATCTAAAGACGGTGCTAAGATATTAGTGGAGGACAAGAGTTGAGTCACGCAAGAAAAATTTTTTCGAAGCCGGTGCTAACAGGAACTTAGGAAAAGGTTACTTTGCAGTGAAGAAACGAGGTTAGATTATATATTGTGATTTAGAAGTTTACAAGGAATGCTTTGCAATAAAATAGGTCCATTGTTAAGAGGAGAATTCGGATTACCTTGCTTAAAGAGTGGAACCACCCTCGCTACCTTTCAGTCAGTCGGCATTATGGCATGTTCGACAGACTGGGTGAAAAGGTGCGCTATATACGTGCGGGAATAAACAGCAGTGTTCTTCAAAAACTTCGAATTAATGCTGTCAACAGCGCAACTGGATGATAACTTCAGGCCCTGGATTAAGGTCAAAATGTCAGCAAAATCGATGACCAACGAGAAGAAATGGCGCTTAATTAAGTGCTTCTGGGGCCACATCGAAAGAACATCTGAAAACTATTTTGCAAAGGCGAGGTTTAAGGGAGTAGAACATTCATTATTTCTCATGGTATTCCCAGCAATTTCAGAAAGCTGAATGAAAGTTCGTTCTTTGGGTCTGATAATGATCTACAACTTAGATGGATTAGTGGAAAAAACTGACGGCAGTGTGTTATTTAGAAAGACGCGCTTGGCTTCTTTGATAGCTAGTCGGTAAGTTCAGAGAACATCACAGTATACGAAACAACGTTCTGCAGTGTTTACACGTTTTGCAAGGCGAAAGAAGCGTTTCTTATTATCAAAAAGTCGTTTCGGCTTATTGGGACGTATTTATCGACTAGTGATGCGACTGTATTCTTAAATAAAGCCCAAATTTGGTCAACGGTTCTCTCGAAGGCAGGCATTCAGTTTTCTATGATGAGCGCTAGTTCGTTGTTTTTTGATGTGTATTCGCTTCTCGAATAGTCTCTACTTGTCTTGATGCTGCTAAGTTTGAGTAGTATGCGCTGTTATTTCGAAGTGAATAAGACAATGATCACTGAAACCGGGCATGTAAGTTATACCATGTAGAAGATCAGGAGCAGTGGTAGGAATTAAGTCTGACAGGTTAGATGCACCAGAGCCACACCTTGTAGGCTCCAAAACAAGCTTTGTAAGGTTAAACTGCATGCATATGTTCAAAAAAGAATTGGCCGACTGCGGTAGTGTTTGTGAGAGCAGGAAGCGGACCGGACCAATCTATTTGGGTAAAGTTACTCACCTAACAGAAATAAAGGCAGTGAAGTGAATCGTGTAACGAAAATTTTTAATACTCGTGTAAGTCATTGCAAAAGGATGGCTTGGTTTATCGGTTATAGCAGTTTAACGTCGCAAAGCGACTTAGGCTATGAGGGACGCCGTAGTGAATGGCTTCGGAAATTTCAAGCACCTGGAATTCTTTAACGCGCACGGACTTCGCACAGTACACGGGGTCTGGAATTTCGCCTCCGAAATTCGACCGCAACTGTCGGGATCGAACCCGCGTCTTTCGAGTCAGCAGCCGAGCGCCAGAATCTCTGAGCCACCGTGACAGCTGCAAAAAGATGGTGTGACGTTCGGTGACCTATAGCACACGCAGAATAATGCACTTTGGTAGTGAACGTTCATGCTGACGCAGATCATTATAAGGGCAGTAGCCACAATGATGACGTCTGATGCGAGGTAATCAGCAGAGCAATCAGTACACCATCTCCGTGGTTTGCGGTTCGGTCTTGGCGGTAGATGGGTTTTTTCGCAGTCAAGTATCTCTCTATAGCTGATAGCGTCTGAAAGCCAAGTCTCCGTTAGCATGACCACATTGGCAACGCATGAATGAATGATCGACGATAAATCGTGGCATTTGTTCCCTA
Organism: Amblyomma americanum; assembly: GCF_052857255.1. NCBI lineage: Eukaryota > Metazoa > Arthropoda > Arachnida > Ixodida > Ixodidae > Amblyomma > Amblyomma americanum. The sequence goes on along the minus strand of NC_135497.1, from coordinate 384,811,409 downwards.
TACACCGGATGTTCGTGAACAGAACCGATAGATTACGACGGATGACATTAGGAGCACGTTTCTGTTTAGGATAAAGACGTATCTGCGAAGACCCGAGTGGTTTAATTTCACCGAATGGTTCTAATTCGGACACGCTGTCTCTGTCCGCAGTGCAAACATAACAATTATTGCCGATATGAAGCTTGTCATACCGTACTGAAAATTTTTTGCCGCGGTGAGCACCAAACTTAAAAAGCCTTTTTGTCACATTTCTTCTCGATTTGCAAAAAAAAAACAACTTCATTTTTCATTACCTTGGAAGCTTTTGACTTTTTTTTTTGTTGGAAGAATAGTTTCCCTCAGTTCAAACGACAAAATCTTAACAATAACAGGGCAAAATTTGTCGGAGAAAAAGCGGCCTAGTCTATGGGCTCGGGATATGTGTTCGTCGCTCTCGTATGAACCAAAGTTAAACGCGGTATTTAGAACGGAGCAGATTCTTTCTTTCGGATTCGGCCCATGTCTCTTGACAACTGTCGTCGATACTGTGGAACATGAAGTTCTCTCGGTGTGAGCGATCTTCAGATTCATTGAGTCTCTGATCAAGTGCCACGACATGAGGAGCAATACTTCCGACCTGCGGCGCCTCAGATGTGCGAATACGGTTTTACACTGCAACAATACGACCATCAATATCTTTAATCTTCTGTTTCATTGAATTTTGGGCCCTCTTAACTTGATTAAGAGTGGTCATAACTTCGTCGTGCCTAGAATCCATTTTATCATGCAAAGCTTTGATAAGCGAGAGTAATTCATTGTATGCCTGAGAAGACTCCTTCTTAGAGGGTCCAGGATTCGATCCTACGTTCCCGGACATTATTAAAGGGCTCTGAAATGGTCTCTAATGAAGTTACGGTATACCTGGGATGTTAAAGCATATCGCTTCACGAATATTGTCTAGAAAGAATTTTTTAATGCGCTTTGTAGAAGCTCTGTTATCTGGAGCCAAAATTTGAATTTCAACGTCTCCGCGCCTTTCCTTCTCCTCTCGTCACTTTTTTCACGCTCGAAGGTCGGCGCTCCTCTGCAGTCCCCACCTCCTGGGGCGAAGCTTCCTGACTCGCCGGAGCTACGCAGCGAATTGGCAGCGGCCATGGTAGCTAGCTGAGGTCTGAAAAAATCTAATCAATAGCCACCTCTCAACTCGTTGACGCAGGTGGAAGCGACGGAGGAGGGGGCGAGCATGAAGAAGCTGCCGTAAAGGGCTCGCCGACTTTTGCGCGTGATTTTCGGTTCTCTGCTGCGAGTAGAAGAGTATTATTTGGCTCAGGCTTTCATGACAACGCAATGCAGTGATTGAGCAAATTTATATGCTCTCCTTGGAAGCTGTTTCAGAGCCCCTTCAACAACTTGTGACGTGAACGCCATCACGAGGCAAAGTGGGCATGGAAGTACTAGGACAAAAATATCGCCAGATTTTCGCGAAACATTTCAGGAGCTGAACCTACCTGCAACAAGAAACAACGCTGTTTAATGCACGCTCACTTTTGCTGTATTTTCATCACCCCTAAGAGGATTCCAGGAGCGCAGAATTCTTAAGTAGTGTGCTAGAGATGACGCGTCTGTCGATGCCGATGACATACGGTCAAGGTGAGCTGCGGTAAGTAGTCTTCAAAAAAGGGGGCCGTTCCCTCGCAGCGACGCGGTCCTGCTGGCTGTGAATCGAACAGCTGGAGGCTGTCATCCGCCATCAGCAGCAGGGGACGCAACTGCGTAGTCACGGCGCCGAGACGATGATTCCACACGGCAAGCAAGACCAAGGTCTGCACCAAGAAATGGAACGGTATTTTCCAGTGAACCTGCATCCCTTAAAATTTAGGCAATTATTGCGCATCTCGCAGCTGCCTGAGCATTTTCTTCGAGGTAATTTAGGCTTCCTTTTGGGCTTTAGCTCAACGACAATGCTGTATGTTATACTTGCCCGTATCTCTTACATTCTGTTGATCATTAAATATACATTTCTCGTAGCTCTGCCTGCATTTTGCTCTCCGAGGCTTTCGCTATATGGCGGTTACAACCAGATGTTTAGCTTTGTTCATATTTTGCGCAGTCGTGTTTAGCTGCCTTGCCTCCTAGTGTTTATCTGGCACACATCTGCTATGAAATTATCTCTGTGCTTTCTGTCCCATTCTAGAGGCAACATGAGTTTTTAGATTAATAGCGATGCCTCGTGTTTGTTCGGTTCGAATATTAGTACAAATGCACCGCCTCATTCCAAGCAGCCAAACTGACTTAACCGTTTTAGACTCGGGCTTCAGCGCCTGGGACAAGACTTACAGCGGGGTCCACTGCAGGGCTTGTGAGATGGGAGGCCTTTAAAAGTGTTTTTGCCAATGACGCGAGGTTACAGAAAGGTGGCCCCCTTGAAACATGTTATGCATGGAAAGCACTCCGAAGTGCGCTGACTGGCAGATAAAAAAAAGCTGAAAAGCCAAATTTAATTATTAAGGGCTTTTTTCTATAAAATTCGTCTTCGACTACCTCATATGAGTCAGTGTTTCACAACTGTTTTACTGTACGAAGCATACTGGCCACTCCTACACTGTGGGTATGTGCCACTCCAACAGAGGGCAACAACAACCAGCAACCGGTACTAGTTGTACCTGAAAGCACCCCTGTATCACTGGCGCGCCTCTTCGCTGCGTCTCTCTGCATTCCTTTCTCTGCTTATTGCGCTTAAACTGACAAAATTCCTCCTGTACGGCGCTTGGTACCGCTCACGCGCACCAACAGATGCACTGATTTGCCAAGTTTCACTGTAAACATAGCATGTTCGGGGGTGAGTTGGTTTTAATGTACATTATAACTTTAATGGCTCGAGCAGCAATGCTTAAAAAATGCCTGGAAGAAGAGGAATGGCCAATTCATCGAACGCTCTATTGAAACATTTAAATCCACAGCTTTTGTAAATATTTGTATTTTTTCAATGCGGACCCATACAAAAAGTCGTCAAGGTACCTGCATATCACATATAATCTATCCTGGCCTGGGCCACGGGTATTACTGCCTTTGCTTTCTTTATGACCATTCAGCATCCTTCTCTCAACAATAAATTTGCGACGTGGCAACAACAAGCGAATACTCAGAGAAAATTGGGGAAATGTTTACGCCAGGTCACGACCCTCCCCAAGCGTAAAGGCAACGGTCAATGCCTATAAAAAGGCGCATAAAGAAGCCATTAATCACGTGGCTGTCTTCCGAAAATATCTTCTTTGGCCTAGATTTAAAGATGCTTCTTCCTATGTGCGTCGAGAGCGCAATGAACCTGAATTATTGCCCCGTGGTCATTACGAAGTGACACGTTTTCGTTAGAGAGGTGTCTGTGGAAAGAATTAGAGAAACTCCCTTGGAGGTCTAGCACCTTCTGTTTTTAGATTATTTTTTATGCGTCTTATTTCTAGCAGCAGCGCCGCAGAGGACAGTTAAGGTCACGAATATCGGCTGCAGGGTGTTTTTTGGTGCCGAGTTTCTAAAGTGCAATTTATGGACTTGGCGGCACCGGAAGAGCAAGGATGCTGATCCATTTCTTCTTGATTGCCCAGGTTGGTGATCAGTACTCATACTCTTCTATTCGAGATGACTGTGTTGCTTTGATGGTGCTACCAAGTCCACAATTTGTTGTTTCTACACTGATTGATTGCACTGATGTAATTAGATTGCTGCTACTAACATCTGGTGATCTAGAACTGAACCCGGGACCGGGTACTGATTCAAATTCAGACTGTAGCTCTAACACTGAAATACTGAAAAAAATTCTCAAAGAGCAAGGGAAAACCAACAAAGTTTTGAAACAACTAACAACGAATCTGAAACAGGTAGAACCAACTGTTTGTGGTATCCAAGACAGGATCGCAGTAATTGAGACAAAAATGAGTTGACTTAAGCACTGTGAAGATAAAACTGCAGAATGCGACGCAACCTGTCAGACTACTAGTAAACAGATGCTAGAGTTAGTAGCCAAGGTAGAAGATTTGAAGAATAGGAGCCGGCGCAACAACCTTATCATATACGGTGTAAAAGAAGATCCGGAAGATTAAAAAACACTAGAGGATAAATTCAAACATATATTTTCAAAGAGGTTCTTGGAGTTGACAGAGTGTCACTAGAAAGAGTACAAAGAATCGGCAATCACCAGAGCGAGAGCTTCCGTCCAATCATGCTGAGGCTTTTTGATTTTTCAAAAAAAAACTAAGATTTTGTCTAAGTGCTTCAAGCTGAAAGGATCAAAGATTTCAATAGCTGAAGACTTTTCAAAAAGGATAAGAGACATACGCTCAAGCCTTTGGCGTTCCACTGGAGACGAAAGAGCAAATGGGTCAAAAGCGACTCTTAAGTTTGATAAGTTGAAAGTCGACGGAAAGTTGTACATCTGGAATTCGCAACGAAATTGCAGAATGGAGGCAACTCGTCCGAGTACTTCTACCCCTGGCAATTCAAGAGTTCAAACTGAAAAATGACAAGGTAACAAATTTCTGAGAGTTATATCGTATAATGCGCGAGGTGTACTAAACAAATCCGGTCTTCTAGAACGCATAATACTATCTCATCAGCCACACATCCTGGTTATTACCGAAACATGGTTGCATCCAGAGGTGCAGGACTGTGAAGTGGTGCCACCATCGTACAGGCTTATCCGCAAAGGCCGAGGTGTAAGAGGCAGAGGAGTAGCAATTGCAGTTAAAAACAACATTACATTCTCCCGCATAGATGACATTGATGGACACGAAAGTGTATGATGTAATATAGAATACGCGGGCAAACACATACTGCTCGGAGGCCTATATCGACCACCGAACGCCCCCGCCGAGTATCTCGAAGTAATGCACGACTATCTGACGCAACATATCAATTCAAGATCAAAAATAATAATCACAGGAGACTTCAACTTGCCTGGAATTAATTTGTCAGAAATGTGCCATGAAAACAAAGAAGTAAAAAGTGCTGAAATGCTGTTATTAAGTGTGTTTAGTTTCCAATTAAATCAGTTAGTTAGCTCTGATACTCGAACTGTCGGCATATGCTCATCTCTGCTTGACCTCAGGCTCGTTAGCAACTCACTGGAAAACTACTCAGTAAATATCGATTATGGAATTTCAGACCATAAAATGATAATCCTCTCATGTCCATTCTATAATTCACGCAGCACTGTCAAACCATTCGTTACCTTTGTCGAAGATTTCAAGCGGGCTGATGATATTTCTGTTCTAGCTCACCTGGAAGCTTGTTTTCCAGAATAAGAATCATTGAATGACTTTTGTACTCTATGGTCTTATTTCAAAGAAGTTGTTCACTTCTGCGAGCAGCATTATATTTCTTTGAGGAAAAAACGCGTCAACCGAGAATATCTGTGGATAACACGAAAAACTATTCACTTAAAAAGAAAGATTAAGGAGCGACGCAAGCATCGCTCTTCAGGCCACCTTGCACACCTGATCAGTACGCTGCACGATAAAATTCGAATTGCTAAAACACGTTCCTTCTCGGAGACGCTGCCGTCCTTTACGAAGCATGGACCACACAAGTATTGCCGTTATCTTGCAAGCGAGCGATCCGCAGTTTCGGAGATAAAAACTCCAAGCGGAATCATTACTGACCCTAACATCATTGCTACAAATTTTAACTCCTTCTTTCAGTCTGTCTTCTCACGTAAGGCTTCGGGAACTTGCCTACAAACATACTTCATCACTGACCCTATGCCTGAAATAAGCATAAGCGAGGATGACATTTTCTGCTTACTGCGCAAATTAGACACAAAGAAATCTGCTGGGCTGTATGATATCTCATATAGATTCTTAAGTAGGTACGCAACATAGGTTTGAAAATATTTATTTAGAATATTCACTCTGTCAGTGCAAACCCTAACAATCCCGGTTGACTGGCGCAGTGCTGAATTAGTTCCAATTCATAAGGGTGGTCCCAAAAACGAAATAAACAACTACAGGCCGGTCTCGCTAACAAGCTCTAGTTGGAAATTACTAGAACATATTATTTACAAAGCACACATTAATCACCTAGAAATTTATCATCTACTCTACAGTCGGCAGCATGGCTTTCGATACTGATTATCAACAACCACACAGTTGGCAGAGATCACTTACGATATCGCAAATGCCCTCAATGTAGGGAGTCAGTTAGATGCCATTTTTTTTAGACTTTTCTAAGGCATTTGACTTAGTTCCTCATCAAGACTTACTTACAAAACTCCAGGCTATAGGTATTGAAAATAACGTAATTTCATGGATTAACTGCTTTTTTAAAAACCGCAAACAATGTGTAAATCTAAAAAATTTCGTATCTGGCAACTTGGATGTTTATTCATGAGTACCACAAGGTTCAGTGCTTGCACACTTATTATTCTTAATATACATAAATGATATCCATTCATGCCTTGAGAATGGGGTACAAATCCGACTCTTCGCGGATGACTGCGTAGCGTATAAGGTAACAGATTCTGTTGAACATCAGATTAAACTAAACAACTCTTTATCATCCATTCACACTTGGCGCATTAATTGGAGAATGAAACTTAATTCCGTCAATACAAATCGCATGGTTTTTACCAACCAAAAAACGGAGCTAGATTTTCATACCTATAATAATATCTCAGTCGTAAAATACAATCCTGTTAAATACCTAGGGGTGACGCTATCAAGCAACTTGAGCTGGGAACAACATGTAAGTAGCATATGCAAGAAGGCCCAGGGAAAGTTGTATTTCCTCAGAAGATTACGCAATGCTCCTCCTGCTGTTAAACTAAATGCATATAAAATACTCGTGAGACCGTCCTTAAAGTACGCTGATTTTAGTTGGTGTCCCCACCAGAAATATTTAATAGGCAGATTAGAACGAATTCGGAATCTTGCAGCACGCTTTGTATACTCGAACTATTCCAGGCACTTCAGCATCTCCAACCTATTAAAGAAAGCAGATCTACACAGCCTAGCTCGGCGTAGAGTAGTATCAAGACTGAAGTTTTTGTACCTACTTTACCACGGACACTTCAATATAAGAAAAAAAACATACCTTCAGCAACCATTCCTCCACTCCTCAAGGACTAACAATATTAATGCACTTCGTCAACCCATAAGCCACAGTAATGTTCACAAATATTCCTGGCTCCCTTCAGCTATCCATAACTGGAATAAACTACCTTCTACTGTTGTTAACTGCAACACAGTCGAATCTTTCTTAGAACAGGTTAATCTCCGTGATTCAACATCATTCCCACAGTGATTCCTCTGTAATGATGAAATTTTATTGTGTATTTGTGCATAAACGTGTCTTCCTTCTTCGATTCGCCATTGTCATTTTTTCTGCCTTGTATCCACATCCACTACTGCATGGGCCCAATAAGAGCCTGCAGTATTAGTAAATAAATAAATAAATATCAAAGAAACCTCATTACGCACACTGTTTTTCAATGTACATCTTTGTTCTCGCCCGCAAATCACTAACGTTGCACATGGCCAAAAAGGTGGCAGCTTTAGAACGCTTTTGTATTGGCTTCCCAAACAGGGCAACTGTCGGTTGCCTTCCGTTATGTCTGACAGCCCAACAGAGTCCGACGCATGGCGACATGTGAAGTCAGTCTGTCACTTGTTATTCAAATTATATTCCAATGCCTCGCAATAGCCGGATTCCCAGAGGCTACGTTGTGCTACTCAATTATTGTGCAAGTAAATTAAGTGGCCGCAAATCATTCCTGATGTTTTACTTTTTCGTGCACTTACTCCGTATTCCACCAGTTTGCGCATGGCGACAACATCGTATTTCGTGCAATGGGAACTCCTGGCAATGTGCATCCATGGTTCGTTTCTAGCGACACTGCGCTCCAATAAAGTCATTTAGTTAATATCAGGGCTCAGCTGCAGTGATTGCTTGCTATACGTGTGAAAAAACCCTCGTGCACTTGTGCCGTAATCGTAAGATCTTTCACTGTTATCCATGTTATGTTGCGTCCTGAGAAACTTTGCGTAGTATGCTTTCTTCGCATTCTCCAAATTGAGTCCTCTGCCTTCCGAAGGTGAAAGACAAGAACCGGCGCCTGGCAAAGTAAAGTTTAAGTTGACGACAACTACTGGGCTCTTTTCAACTTCCATCAGTGCTTAAGCGGAAAAATAAATGTGCGTGGCCATGAGACGGGGGCGTGAACGAATGTCCACTTGAACGAAAATCCTGTCTCACTTTCGCTCACCTGCACTAGCGTTACTTACTTTTCTTTGAAATGAAAGTTTATTGGAAAGGGAATAGGAAATGATGACGTTTATTATTTGTTTGAAGAGCTGAGGAAAACTAAGAAGTGATTCACCCACGATGGCCCCACGTTACAGCGCTTGAGCATTAGGTTACGGCCATGCGGAAAAGCAGAAAATGCCCCGTCTAGTTTAGCTGTGTAGGCGTTTTCTTGTTCAGCGCTTTCAGGAATGAAAACAGGTGCAGCAAGAAAGGCAATCAACTTAATCTTCAGAGAATTCTATTAAGGTTTCAGCAGAGAGGGCGGGCTTCGAACAGTGCGAAAGGACTGAATGACGACACGAAAATGCCGAAGGCACTCCGGCTCACGATAAGAAAATGCACAAGAAAATTGCATTCAATGTTGAGGACTGTAAACCCACTGCTAAGAGTGTTTTATATCTTCTTTTACTGCAAGCTAGTTTTATGAACAAATAGCTGTGAAAATGTTCTGAGCAAGGAGAGATTGTCTGCATGTGGTACCTTTAGCGTAGCTTTAAAGAATTAACACTGAAAGTCTAGTTATGCGTGCTCTAAACTCAGAAGCAGCAACACGCTTAGTCTACAAGGCATGCACGAAAAATCAGAAGATTTAGATTATTAGGCATTCAATCTGTGATGCAGTAGGAGAGAAATGTAGCTAGAGACAAGGCATCGCGCATAAAACTGAACGCTTCTACGATTTTGTCCTAAAACAGTCTGTCAACTACGGTGCTTGAGGTACCATGAGTCGCTGCATGAAAAGGAAACAAAGTAGAGGATATTTTGCTATTTCAACTGCAACAATCTTTTGGTCGGTTGCATAGTTACTGCTTTTTAGTGATGCTTATCAAATTCTTTCTGAAAAATAAACGTGTGTGAATTTCGTTAATGTGTGATTAACGACCCAAAGCGATTCAGGCCATCAGGGACGCCGTAGTGAAAGGCTAGTGGCATCGCATAGTTCAGGGGCCTCTAGAACTTCGCCGGCACTGAAATTCAGCTACAGCGGCCGGCATCGAACCCGCGTCTTTCGGCTCAGCAGCCGAGCGCCATAACCACTGAGCCACCGTGGCGGCCTGTCTGTGAAGATAATCACAAAGTGAATAAGGGAGGAAAAACCTCAGGGTGCTTGCCAATGTTTCGACAAGAGGACTCGTCTTCGCCTGGGCAAAGCGTTAATCTCTGTCGGGGTTTAAATGGGGTCATCCCTCCGAGAAGGAAGGCCCGACGAGGGGGAGGAGGGTGTGAAGTGGGAATAGTGTTAGGGTGGGGAGGGTGAAGCTTGTCCAGACATTATGGCTGATAAAGTTGATTAACTGGCTCAGCTGCAAAACAGTGAAAAGAAAAAAAGGCTAGCTCAGCAGAAAGAAATCCGAGGGTGTGGACCATGGAGAGATAGAGAGCGTGGGCTTGAAAGGCTAGGTGTCCAGCTGCAACAGGTGGCTTGATATGACTGGCTGCGTTGATCTGAAATACACAGATAAAGAATTGGTCAGCGTGGCCGGAAGAAATATCGAAAAAAATGAAGAAAAAAGAAAAACTTGGGGCGAGTTAAGAGAAAGTATTTATTTTATTTATTTATTTATTTAAACATACTGCTGGCCTCACATTTGAGGCCGTCGCAGGAGTGGGACATCACATACACTAAAATAACACAGGTCAAGTAAGTGCCAACACAAAGGCGATCGTAGTCCAACAAGGCAATATGCATTATACAAAAGGTAAAACAAAAGAGCAAAACAGGAGCAAGTAGCATATTTGAGGACTTCGGCACGGTAAAAAAAAAACACAGTAACAAAAATGCAGACAAGTTTTTAAGGAGCAAGAAATGAAACAATAGCTGCTGAAGAATGATACTGTCATGAGAAACGAGCAACATGGTTAAAAAAATATAATAGGCGAGAGTCAGATAAGAAAGTCGGGATGTCATCGTCAGCAAGGAAAAAAGAGTGCAAGAGTTAGCGCACCAGCATCGTAGTCGTTATTGCAAAATAAAGCGTGATATGTTGGCGATGAAATCTTTGAGTGATGCGCAGTTGACAGCATCGCAAGGCAGACTATTCCACTCACGGATTGCTTGTGGGAAGAAAGAGTACCTGAATATATCGTTGTGAAATCTGTACTCGGTTAAGTGCTGTTGGTGTTTTGTTCTGGTAGTGCGCGTGTTTGACTTTATTAAGTACTTACTCGTATCGATTTTCATACCGCCATTAAGCAGAAGGAAAAGAAACTTGAGGCGCAGTAGTCTGGCTCGGTTATGTATAGTGGGAAGGTCGGCTTGTCTTAAGAGCTGTGTAGGGGAGTCATGACGGCGATATTTGTTAAAAATAAATCTGACCGCTTTTCGTTGTATGCCCTCTAATCTTTCTATGTATTGTTTTCGGAAGGGGAGCCAACATGAGAAGAGAAAGGGGCGGGGGGGGGGGGGCGGAGTGGAAAAAATGCTGAAGCCAAGTCTTCGTGAGAAATGATGGCAAGAGAAGCAGAACACAAGCTAAAAAAAAACTGAACAAAGAGAGAAAAAAAATTGCCATTGAGGGGAGAAGAACGGGTCGGGGCGTAAGTGTGGGCAGACAGAAAGGATGAAGAGGTGGTATGAAGTGCTGGTAAATGCTCTGACGAGTTGCAAGACCTGCTTAAAGATCAGCAAAACAGCTTAACGGACGAGTTTGTGGTACATGCAGAAAGGCAAACAGCGCAAATACGAAATTGTGGATTAGAAATGCGATGAACATCGATGAAATTGAACTCTTCATTCTGCAATCAGGCTTGAAATCTGCAAAGGACAGAAAATAGAAATGTAAACGCTTACAGTCAGCATGGATTAGCATATCCAGAGAAAACTGAGAATCTCTCAGGTACGTTGCGGCGCCGGCGTAATTCATTAAACAGGTATTGCACATAGTGAGAGCAATTTCCAACACTTCATACCACCGCTTTATTGTTTCTTTCACCCTACCCTTGTGCCCCGACATGTGCTTTATCCCTTAATGACAAGTTCTAATTTTTTCTCGGCGGTGGCCGAGTGGTTATCGCTCTCGGCTGCTGGCCCAAAAGTCGCGGGTTTGATCCCGGCCGCGGAGGTCGAATTTCGATGAAGGCGAAATTCTAGAGGCCCGTGTACTTTGTGATGTCAGTGCACGTTATAGAACCCCAGGTGGTTGAAATTCCGGAGCCCTTCACTGCGGCGTCTCTCATAGCCTTAGTCGCTTTGGGACGTTAAACCCCCGTAAACCAAACCTAATGTTCTCTCTCTCTCTCTGTTTGTTCAATTTTTCTGGCCTGGATGGAAGTAGTGCTTAGGAAGGTATGTTAAAAAAAACGCAGTTTTAACGCGAAATTTTCAACTTTCCAGCTTTCGCGAAGTTGTTTTAGAATCAACACATCTTTTCGTAGTCAACCGCTAGGAACAAAAATGACACATTCGCGGTATCATCTACCGCTATAAAACTATCTAATTGACGTTTGTCGTGTGTATCAATTGGCTGGAAAGAGGTGCCCTTGATTGTAACTAGATAAATCAACTGTCATGCAGTATTATGAAACTCTCATGAAATGAGGAACAATTGACGTTTCTTTGTTGCCGTTAAGCGGCAATTTATCTCACTGCCACGACCTGCACAGCTCAGTTTTAAACATGTGGGCTTAGGTTGGCTTAAAAAACAATCATTTTTGAATGTCATTCAAAACTATAAGAAGGCGAGCTTTCACAAGTCCAACCAGTGGTAGTACCTGCCATCGCAGGGTAGTAGTGCATCGCTTAGCCGATGCACTACTGCGCCAGGAGTGACATGGGACTCCCAGGATCGGTGATTGTAAAGTACAGAAGGACCAATTCTGCATACATTGATATTAACCCATTATCGTTGTCGCGTCATACGCTTAAGGCAGAGCTTAAGTGTCCCTTCCAGTGAAACTGAAACACGAAAATAAAGTTAAAACCGAAGAGCTAGCGCACCTAATTCTAATTTAGCCTAGTCGCGCTAAATCGTCCGTCATATTCTTTCAGGGACTTTGGAGGGAAACGGTCAGTGTGTTTTGAGGCTGTGGCTAAATGTACGTCGGACGGGCAAGGTGCATTGTGAGCAAAAATATATATTTCCATTTTTTTCGATAAAATTTTGAATATCTGGAATATGAAAGATTTATTTGCGTTTTCTGAGTACAATACGACGCAGCAATACTCTCTTCTTCTGCCGGGAGTTGTTGGGAGCGCAACTGTTTATCTTCAGCTCGTTTTTCATTTCGGTCCCTTCATATGCACTTCCCTCTGCGTTAATTTTGAGTCTGTTTAAATGAATTTGAACTTGATGTCGCTCTCAAGTGGGAAATTCTGCCGTTACACGCATTATTGCACATTTTTGTAAGGAGGGGTGGAGCTTAACCTACTGTCATCAACACCACTCAAAAGGCAATTATCTGCGGCCACATCTATGGAATGAAACAGCATCAGCTGCCCCTAGATTTCCGAGTGCCTCCGTGCACGCCTTTACAAGATTTGAAGAAATATATAGGTTTAGTGGATGTTTGCTTTTTCGATGTTCTCAGGCGACATGCTAGGCCGACCAAAGAAATTGTAGAGAAAGGCATTGTTCGCGCGACCATAAAATCTCTGTGACGTTTTTTGTCGACATTTATGAAGATCTGGCCCTGGTATGCGGCTCTATAGTGCTCGACAGACTGTGAGATGTCATGTGCAGTGTGCTCAGCTTAACGATAGCAACCAAGCTCAAAACGCGCACATATGTGAAAGAAATCGGGTTAACAGTTTACGGAGCACCTAGTGTGCTTAGGTTACGGATTGAAAAGAGTCATTTTATTACACGAATCAAAGTTCTTCTCGTGCGGGAAGGATGGGATTCGTTGTATCCGTCACAGAAAACACAATTTAACATACGTCGTTACAAACTTCCCAAGGTCAACCCCAGAGGCTGGAACGTAACCACCAGGGGCTGAGTCTCCACTCGTGAAGTTTGTGTCCTTTACTGAATTTAGAGCTTTATGAGTGAAGAGGTTTATCAGGGCAAACTTGAAAAGGTTATGCTCTCAAAGCACGCAAGAATCTGTGATTTTTATATGTGTTTCATCAGACCTACGGCCCCAAGCACACTTCTGCGTTTGTCAAAAATTGGACGAAAAAGAGGACGATGAACGTTATGGAGTTGCCAGGCCGGTCTACTGAGATTATTTTCATTGAAAATTTTTCGATGCTCTACGCGCGTTGCTAGAGGGACAAAAATCCAGCAGAGTCGAGCAGAAAGTCGACCAGCTAGTGCAAAAGGAGGAACAATAGACAACGTTCACGGACAGATTCCTGTACTCCACTATTCGGCGGTGTAAAGCAGGGATCGATGGAAAAAGCTTGCGTGTGAAGCAGTGACACATCAGGTTATTGTGAAAAGGCATTCTTGAAATTGTTGCCTCATTTCAGAATACAAGCAGATAATATAGCCGATGTCTTCACGCAGCGCAGAAAACAATTCTTCAAGAAAATTAAGGTCAGAATAAATTGTAAATTATTGTGACTAAAAATATTAGTTGCTCTTGTGTAAAAAGGCTGAAAATGTCGTTCCACTCAACTCGTGCGCAAAGTTTAGTAGGCTAAAAAATGTTAAATTCTAAAAACTGCAATATATCATTTTGTTCACTACTGTATGTCGGACAGATGCAATCAGTATCGTGGATACGACACTGTGTTTCTTCCTGTACTGTTCCTAACACGACAAATTCAAGTTTGCAGGATTTCTCTACTGGGGGTCGCGGTGGCGTAGCGGTACCCACTCCTTTACCCATGTCTACCTACTGCCCAAATAGGGCGATTGGCGATTGGCATTTGGTGCAGTAGCAGTTCAATGTTTGCGTCGCTCCACGCATCACATTTTGGTGGCTTGTAGAACTCTCTTTGTGCAAAATTACTTCTGGCTGTTTCAGTGCATACGTTTGAGACACATGCGATCTTCCGCTATGTGGCGAAGTCCGATTCACGAGCGTTGATCCTTGTTCTGCAGCTGAAGCTGAATGCGCGCCACATTTTTCTCGCGTGTGGCGACGGCTGAGCGAAATTTTTAGGTTATCAATTCTTTTAGTTTAAGGGTTAATCCAGAGTAGGAGAATAGCAGTGGAACCATCCTGATAAATATGTTTTGGTGTATTGGGGTTTAAAGACCAAAAGCAACTCAGGCTATGAGGGACACCGTATTGAAGGGCGTCGTAAATTTCGACCACCTGGAGTTCTTTAACGTGCTCTGACATTGCACAGTACACGGGCCTCTAAAATTTCGCCTTCATCGAAACCCGCCTCGTTTGAACAAGCAGCTGAGCGCCATAGGCACTGACTGAGGCAACACATCGCCAGCCTGTTGAATGCTATTTATGTTACAAGACATGCACTAAGAAATTCTCAAGAACACAAGACGCATAAGAAAAATGATGTGGAAACAGCAAGACTCTATGAGGCACGTTAACATTATTCAGACAATCAGACACATCTGACACGCTTTAAGAGCGTGATTCCCAGTAACCTGTGCTCAAAAAGAATAGAAGGAGTAAACAGACGTAAGTATTCATTAGCTGAGAAAAGCTGTTTTAATATTACAGTGGACATTTTATAGGCGGATGAGCGTTTACTTCATCTCGTTGTGGAGCTCTCGCAGTTGAAGCATTCACAACTCACGCACAATATTCATTCCAATTAAGTACCTTACATGACTAAAATAGGTAGATTAAGTCTCTAAAAGCATATTTCTAGCAAGACGGCTTGCGGATGTTCCTTCTGTAGTGACGTAAAACAGAGAACTCATCTTCAGTGAGTTGCAGGCTTCGGAGTGCACATTTGTGCCGCGGAGTATATTTCAAGTGAAATGTAACTGTACCCCAGTTAAACCCAAAACGTAGCGTACATGTCTCGCGCCCGCGCGTCGCGAATTTCTCCGCCTTTTGCAATCCAGCGGTTAGGCTATCAGGTCACGAAGCAGGACGACGCCGCAACGGCAATGCTGGGTCACTCATTCTTTCAATAAAGACGGGCATGCAGCTTGACAGGGTGGGGGCAGGAAGGAGAGAAGGGCGCGTGGATGCGTTGAGAGGGCGCGACGTTAACAGCGTTGAAGTAGACGTGTGGAGTCAGCATTCAAGGGGATTTGTAGTCGAGGGTTAAGCGTGTGGAAATGCTACGTGCGCGGACGACGCTGCTGACGACGACAATGATGCCACGATTTTGCCCACAGGCGCCTTTCAGTTGTCACTGCAAACCATGGAAAGCTTAAAGCTTTGCTGGCGCAATGCGAAAACGCAGGGATCATTGTTACCGCAGAGGTGGTCTAGAGGTTTTAGCAGCAGACAGATAGGCGGAAGGGGGGGGGGGGGGGGGATTGATTCCAATGGCTGTCGGCCGCCCACCGGTGATACAGTGGGTACAAGTTTTCCTCTGGCCTGGTCTTCGGCTTATGGGCGTGAAATCCTTGCGGAAGCAGTTTTGACCACACCTCGAGAACAGTGAAACACCTTGTGCCATGGCGCTCTTTGTGTAAGGCTGCCCTTCCGCAATAAAAAATTCATCATCACAATGATTATCTGTTGCGCTTGCCCTTTTGCGCCGTGCCGCGGTGCCTCATTCTCTTCCAGAGTGACTCTATTCCAGCAGGCTTCGTTGCAGTTGCGAGCCTTCACTACCCACGCTGTTCCTATATGTACTCCCCCTGATCCTTGCCGCGAGGCGCCGAAGCTTGCACTCCCCCCGCTGCGGAGCGCCGCCGCTGTCACAACCCTCACAAATCGCTCGGTACCACTACGCTGCACTGCTTCGTTCTCACTGCACCCCTTGCTCTGTCGCACCTGATTTTTATAGCAATAGCTACGTAGCTTACTGTACGTCCTAGGCAGCTCCAAGGTGACTTCCGCTGCCCTCTCATAGCTAGATGAACGAAGCACGCGCCTTACGCTACCCTCGTCGTCTTCTGGAGGGCGTGCGCTCACCAGCAAAGACGTGACTACCCTGTGCATAGAGCTTGCGACTTGTGTAACCTTCGTCGTCAGTGCTTGGAACGTGTGGTCGTAAGAACCCGCCACACGCTTCAGAATGCTCTTCGGGCGCTGTTTTAGGCGGCAGGCCGGAGACCCCTAACATGAAACCGGTTTGAAAACCGACCTGGCACTCGTGACGCTGCCCGACACATTCGCAAGCCTGTGCCCACAAAATGCAAAGAAATTGAAAGCGTCGACGCCATGCTGCGTAACGTGAGAAATTAAGCAATACCAGTATCGCTTTTCAGCAATTGTGACTCTTCGCATTTAGTCCCTACCATAAATAGAAGAATGAACACACTCGTTCCACCGAAGACAGGACAGTGCATGCCCGCGTACGAGTTACAAGTATTTATAGAAATGAAAAGGCACGGCAGCAGCCTAAGAGGGGGCGGACACCTGAACCTTGCAGTGAAGGAAGGGATTAAGGAAGGGGTGAAAGTGAAAGTCAAAACAGTCTCTGCATTAGGAGCGCGATTTCAGTTGACCCCGTCGCGGAGCCAATAGACGTGTTTGCTTGTGACTTACATCACTAGACTGCCGTCATGTCGTCCACGGGTGGTATGTCTAGCCGGCATACATCCAACGTGTCCACCTGCTCGGCGGCAGTAGTTCTTAGACCTATAGGTTGGGTTGGATTCAACGATTCCAGCCAGAGCTGACAGGTGGCCGCTTTCCCCGGAACGTCATTATTTGCAGCTCCGCGTGATGGAGAGAAAAAAACGACTGCGACTCTAAGGCAGGGGAAGAAAAGCGGCCTAAGACCACACTAAGTAGCTGGCCCAGATGGATTCAGAGAGGTCGACTGGCGTCACCTATGAAAGTGCGACCGACACCACTAAAAGAACGGGTCTTGAAGGTATCTCCCAGGATTATCTCACGTACCATTTAGAGTGTCACCGATTCTTTATCTCATCTTTAGTGCCGCATTCATCTTTAAGACTTCTTTAAAGAAAAATTCAGTTCACAAAACATGCCAGATTGCAGTAGGTCGTGCGATATTCATCCCAAAAATGGGTCTTTTTTGCCACCTTGTTCTACAATATGGTATTCAAAGCGCGCTAGAGGGCCCAGCCACAATAATGTCCAATAGGCGACTCAAAAGCTCACGAAGGGACATATTCAAGATTCCCTATAGGGCTGCGCCTGGGCCAGCAGTTAGTTTTGCATACTGGCGCTCCAGCTACAATACAGCTGCTACAATGGGAAGCGAACTCTTATTTTTCATTATCGTGTGAAGATTCCTGGCGTTCTTTTGACGCAGTCTAGCAAGAAACTGCAGCTGACAACACACTCAGTTTTGGCAAATGAGCAAGAAGGCTTATCACTGCAAGACGCTCCTTTCAACTAAGCATTAGAACTGACCACGAAGGAAGTGTTTTTTACTAATCCGAAAAAATCATTCCTATACGTTGTTGGGTTTCAGGTAGCAGCATCCCACCGCTGCAATCAGTTGTTGGGATTCAGGTAGCGTGACTGGGCCGGATAAGAGACGAGGACGATCGGAGGAAGAAAACTTGGAAGAATTTATACAAGGACTCTTTACAGTATGTACAAGTACGGGCAACAGAGAATGCTTCTCAGTAAAGAGAGCTTCTTAGGAGTCGAAGGTCTCTGATACCTCTCACGAACGGGGCTCTCTGTGGCATCAAACTGCAGCAGCTCCTTAAATACTCTTCGTATTCCCCAGATCCCTAGCTGGGGAATACAGTTCGAAGAATGATGTCCAATCACACGATGGCACTGATGGTACCACCCACGGCAGGGCGGTCCTGATGTTTCTTCGCAGCGCGGTCGAGGGAAAGGGAACAGGACCTGGTCACGTTGTCGTCCCCGCGGCCTCCAGGCGGGCGCACACGTGCGTCCGGACCGCGCCCATGTGGACCCGGAAGGTGCCTGCGTGACACAGGAATGCAGACTCTCCCAGCAGGGGTTGAAAGATCTTGTACTGATGACCGGAACGCGGAACCTCTGTCGAAGGCGCGGCACTCGAGCAATTGTTCAATCCCAGCGTGACTGAAGAGGGCAACGCTGATCCTGTACTTCGTCGCCTGATGACCGGAACGAATACGTGGGGATGCTATGGTCGTCGCTGCTTCCGGTATTCCTGTTCGAACATGTATGAACGCTATTATCGTCGCTGCTTCCGGCATTCCTGCAGCCACGTCTCCCCCAGAGGGTTCATTCACCTTCGTGATGATTTTCAGGGAATCCTCCCCATGCCCAAATTCGCCGAACTCAATAGCAGGAAGGAAGCGCGAGCACAACAGCGTGAGCAGCTCCCAGAACGAAGTTGCTAACTGGCTAACGTCAGCGGTAGCTTGTGCAAAACTATCGCAGCACTGCCCTTGATCAAAGTACATATGAAAAAAGTTGTAGCCTTATGTTGACGAAAATAGCTCCGAATGCGTTCAGATATTGCAAACAAATTACAAAAGGAATGCTCCGGGATTTCACCAAATTAGTGTTATCCACGTAATAAACCAACGTTCAAAGGGTGTTTTCACAATAACAGCGAAAGCTGATGACGGCACCTACATAAACTTGTATGACACATTTTTTTTACAGTTAACTGGCTTTAAAACAAAATTTTATCCCCCATCAGCAAATCGAAGTTCCAATTAATACTCGAAACTACCTGTTCAGAACAGTGATTTTTGTAGGCTCTCGTCTATGGCTTCAATGATCGTTATTTGCTTTCATATATGACACCATGCAGCCATTTAACCACGGAAAGGTGGAGCAGCTTGAGTGAAGTAGCTTTTAGAACCAGCTTTTTGATTAGCTCACGCCCACTGCAAGTTCCGCTCCATGTCAAGAAGTTTTGAGGTTGAGTATAGGCACAAAATTTATCATTATTCACGAACTGCTCACCTTTACTCATTTCTTCATGTTTCCTTATGCACCATCACACCAGTATTGCCGGTATAGTGTCCATGAATAGGTGGTCGGTGACGAGAATAGAAACGAAAAGAAATGCAAAGAATAGTTATGCTACGGGAGCACTGACTACATTCATTCCACTATCTTTTCTCGAACAGTGTTTCTTTCACTGCAGCTGCTACTGCTTTTTGTCCACTGGGCATAGAAGAGTTGCACCTTTGGTCATATTAGTGATGGTGCTTCCAAGTCCAGGCACTATTGCAGATATCTTTACATTCAAGCACGACAAATTCGACTTGCTTCGCTTTGGCAGTACTTGCACCACTTGTTCTTGAGTGCCGTTCTGAGGTTCGCTGTCTAACATTAACAGATTACCGCCTATACGTCACGTCACCGTCGCTGCAACGCGGAACGCTGAATTTGCCTAGGCAGCTATCCGGTTTCTCCGATTCCCCTCGAGCGACTTCGATCAACGTTCATCAAGTTAGAAATGCTTTCCCGCATGATATAATGCAGTCATTGCTCTTCAGCGTTCGACGAAGCGCGGCCGAGCTGGTTGTCGAATGTATGTACCGAGCAAGTTCGTTGTTCCTTTTTTTTTAACTCCATCTCGTCAGCTTCTTTTCCGGGCGCTCCCACGGATTGGAAGAATGAAGGTGTGGGGTGGGGGGAGGGGGAAGTGATATTTCATCCTTCTTTCTTTCCCCGGACGATGAACGGCTACAAGAAAATCGAACAGGTTCGTGGAAGCCTGCACGTCTGCATTTTTATGCAAGTGCATATCCTACTAGAATGTTGAGTATGTGCCTATCGAGGCGCCAGCAAATGTATTCGAGCCCATTGCGCCATTGATGAAGTACGCAAAAATAGAAAGTGCCCGTGGATAACTTTCATAGGTGGACTGCAGGAAAAGATTGACGACATATTTTTCATGTAACCTTTAATCAGTGTCTCGCTCATGGTAGAGCTGCGCTAAAAAGAGGAACCTCTGCAACTGAAGAATGTGAGAACATAGCACTGATAAATTCTAAAGCACTGGCTTTCTACTATGCTCGTCCGAAAGAGTTTCAGTGCCGCTAATGGTACATGGGCTTAAGGTGTCGGAGTACATATTTATGTTTTGCATTTTATTTTGGCATGATAAGCGCGGCTTCATGTTATGCCGGTATAACGCTGCAATGTACTCCGTCAAGGAGTCCGGTAATTGAATTTTGCCGTATGTAAAAGCACAAAACAATTATACCATGTTTTTGATGTTCTTCGTGCGCTGGTATTTTAATTCAGGACCCCATAAAATGTTTTTTAATCAGTTCTCGAGAAATAAAACAAATCATATTGAGTGGAAAATGATCAACTTCTTTGTGCTACCACTTATTCGGTAGAATTTCACTCTAACTAGCACCAGAACTTTGCTTCCAATAGAACAGAAATCTTCATCCTTTTCTCTGCACATTAATACACTGCCAACAAGTGTTCGTCTTGAATAACCTGTCATACCTAGGAACTATTGCAAACAGGATTTTTTTTTTTGCTTTCTGAGCGAATCGACAGACCTGATTACCTTATTTCGCTCGAAACTCTAAAGCCGCTACGCGACACCGTTCGCAAGAGGTAGGGAAGTTTATGTCGGGAACCAAAATATTGGTGCTTATGCAAGCTGGCTCCTGCGCTCAAGTAATTTTCTATGGAAAATCTACGACCTTCGCTGCAGCAACGTACAGTGCTGCTTGCTAAAACTTCATTCTCTGGGATGTGCAAAGTGAGAGGTCTTTTTCGACAAAGTTTCCTTCCATGTACTTTTGACGCTGGCCCTATGTAGTGTTTCGTCAACTCAGTGAGCTCATGTGCCTGACGTACGTGCACGGGTTGCAAGCTTTGTTGCAACTAGTGTATTTTTATAAATGAATAGAGGCAGTTACCACAAATATGGGCGAGCTTTACATTAAGCTGAGAAGCGCCCCAAATATGAATGCTTGTTTTTACCTCGACAGTGTCACTCTGTGCAATGTGCATATACCCTCCGTTTAACAAGAATAGACAAGTAACTTTCTCTCTTTGATTTTAGATGCCAAGCTTATGTTTCGAAATTGTTGGCCGTCATCATCGAATGTGAGCTTTGTTTTAAAATTTTCTTAATGAGATATTTGATTCAAAATATAGAAACTAAAAATTTGCATTTGAAAGCTTGAAGAGCTGCCTTTCCCGCAATACATAACTATAAATTGGCGTCGCTGTGCATGGTATCATCACCGAAATAATGCTAAGAACTCCTACACCATCAAATAAAGCAACTGCGCCTTCATTTGATGCTTAAGAGGTGCGCTCTACGCTAGTTTATAAATAGCGTCTTCAGTAGCGGGAAAGGCTACTGAACGAGCTTTCAAATGCGCATTTTTGACGTTAGATATTTCGAACCACATTCTCAATCACGAAAATTTAAAAACACAGCTCGGCTTTGATGTTGACCGCCATTAATTTCGCAATACAACCTTGCCCCTTAAAATAATAGCGAAAAAAGTTAAATATTTCGTTTTAATTATTATTCGTCAAATTATTGACCCATGTGAGGTAGAAATTATCCACTTTGTGGTACAATCCAGCTCTACAGACCTTACCGACGTATTCTTCTGTTTCTAAAATTAAAATTAGCAAAAGTTAAAAAAATTCACCGCATATTGTTGAATATGGCGCAAGTATGTTCAACCGGAGTTTTATTCACAGCAAACAACCCAACGCCAGTGTGCCACTGGCGATTTTGTGAAAGGTTCCTAATTTTGAAAGTTTCGCCTTTCCTTAAGCTCTGAAGACACCCTTGAAACTAAAAATGGATGCGATATATCTGCCTAATTTAATTATCTTGCGGCTCGCACATCACACATTTAGGTTGTAGAAAATTAGTTACACTGTTTCTTTACATTACATTTAATTATTATCTACCGTGAGAAGTTCGCGATTCCGACAACAAGCAGAAAGTAACATAGTGGCATTCAGCGGCAAACTCTGTTGCTGGAATTAATCTTTCCATGGCTTTTGGCAGGTGTTGCATGCACTCATCGGACACTGCACTCTGACACGGGTTGCGCATCTGCAAGCTTCGGTGGGCCTAGATCTGCGCTGGGACTGCTTAGGCGACAAGTTTTCGTTTGCAAGCCTCGGTGATAGGCTGGCACCCTCCCGTCAGCACATCGCCTAGCCTTGACTCCAGACGCCACGGAATGCCTATTTAAGAAGCACCAACGCTCGGCCTCGTCGCAGTCAGCGGCAAACTCTGTTGATGGAATTAATCTTTCCATGGCTTTTGGCAGGTGAGCTGTCTGCCGTTTCTTTTCTGTCCTATTTTTGTTTGCCGCTAACTGCAGAGAATTGCGTTCTGATTCAGACATGCCTTCTGATTGTGCTACTTGTTCCAAACCTTTGAGTGATAATTTTTTGACATGTTCGGTTTGCCAGGAAAGTTACCACTTTGGAAAACGATGCGCTGCTGTAACTGACAGTTTTTACGCAAAACTGAGTACCGCTAAGCGCGATACCTGGGTGTGCGAAACATGTCGACCGGAAAAAAACTCACTGGAGTACTCTACACAGACCTGGAACAAAGAATCATTTGCGCAGCATTTAGTTGCAGTGAATGATAAACTTAAACCGCCTTGCATCGAACGTAGAAATGCTAACCACAAAAGTACAGGAACTTCTTTCATTCAAGGACGCGGTTGGAAAGATTGAGAATGCGATACAGGAAGTACAGATTTCAATCGAATTTCTCTATGAAAAGAATGACTCGATATTGGAGACATTCACTTCCAATCAAACAGAGGCCGCGGAATTACGCGCCAAAGTGGACTCGCTGTCTTCTACCGTCCAGGTCCAATCGGATCTGATTGACAAAATGAGTGAACAAATGAATGAAATGGAACAGCATAGCAGGCGAATGAATTTCTAAATCCACGAGTTCCCCAGCAAGCCTAAAGGGAACTTGCTATCATTCCTTGGTGACCTTGCTGAAAAACGTCAGATCTCTGATTATGAACCAAGCTAACTCTCGGCTATTCACCGTCTTCCCAGTAGGGTGAATTCTGTGCCTCTATTCTCGTCCAGATATGCTCTATTAAAGCTAAGGAACAGTGGTTTAGAGCATGCAGAAAACTGCCTGATCTAGTTCAGGATGATTTTCCACAGCTTTTTTTCAATGACAATCTCACACGGGTTAATCGTGAGCTGTTCTGGCTGGCTCGCACTAAAGGAAAAGAAAAATCTTTCAAGTACGTGTCGACCAAAAATGGAAGGGTTTTCTCAAGGAAAGAAGATGGCGCTCCTCTCGTTCGAATTAAAAGAAGATTGGACATTGACAGAATTGTCTAGTTATCGGCAGTAGCTCTTTCAAGGTATTTAATACTCTTCCAAATGTCTCTCGAATTTTTCCTCTTTCCATGTAACAATGCTTTCAGTGTTATCCACGTAAACATTGGAAGCATTCGTAAGCAGTGGAACAATTTGGTAGCCATTCTTTCTTCTGTTTCATTGGTTCTTGGTGCCACCGTTCTCACCGAGATAAATACATCTTCAGCACTTCTTACTCGTTTTACGCTACCAGGCTATCAGGCTATCAGACATTCTCACTTTTTCTCCTTATCGGCAAAGGTGGGGGCGTAGCTACTTTCATAAAGAACGCTTGGTCAGCCTCCGAAGTAACTTCACCTTTCGATCATGTTGAAACTATCACACTCCGCTTATCTAATCCTTAATTTTCGTTTACCTTGCTCTCGGTATATCGCCCGCCTAGTGCCAACAGGCGTCTTTTTCTGGACGAGCTTGACTCTGCGTTATCTCATCTAGGAACTAATGAATGTATTTGCGTCGCAGGTGACATCAACATAGATATACGCTACGCCCGACAGTAGGAATAGTTGCTGATTATCTAGATACGCTATCAAAATGGGGACTTGAAACTACTATCTACGCGAAAACTCGAGAAGAATTCTTGTCTCATCGCCGTGTTGCATCCTGCATTGATCATGTAAATGTTCGCGCCTATAACCTGAAAGTCAAATCTGCCATTGCACAGGTCAAGGTATCTGACCATTACTTCGTCTGCTGTTCACTGGAACAGACTGCGAATGTCCTTTCACCAAAACCTCGGAACCCTTTTACACAAGCTCGTATAACTGATCCAAGGCTTTCTGCCAAACTAGTCAATGAAACTGATTGGAATAGTTTTCCATTTACGGTGTCACCAGAAAATGTGTACCGAGAATTCTTAGCTCTCCTTGCTTCCTTTAGGCACGCGGCAGCACGTGTTGTCAAAATCAGGCAAAGCAATCTGAGCCATAAGTGGATGACCACCGAAATCCTAGCTGCTATAAAAGAAAAAGATTTGCTGTGGACTAAGGCCAAGCGCTCGCCAAACAGGAATGACTTGCTCCTAAAATATAAATACGCCTGAAACAAGGTAAACGCAATAATTAGACTGGCTAAACGCAATCATTTCAGAAAAAAATTTCAAGAAGCGCGGCATGACATTAAGAAAACTTGGTCTCTTATCAACAGTCTTAAAGAGGACAATGTTACCGCTCTTAAACAAAGGCTTTCATCGGATTTTTCTGCAGATGATATTACTGTGGCAAACCAATTTAATCAGTTTTTTCTAGTATTTTGGATCAATACCTCAGCGACCGTCTGCGTGTACTTTAACTAAGAGTGTGCTAGATTCAGCATATCTTCCTTTACTCTCGCTTGACGAACTCATGTCTGTGATGTTTAACCTTAAGAACAACTCACCTGTCTTTGACAAGATATCAGTCAGCGAGCTGCAAAGGAACTTCGACGCTATTAAACATGTGCTACTCTCTGTTGTGAACCATATTCTGGATACTAGCGCGATCCCAATTGAAATGAATACCGCTATTGTAGTTCCACTTCGTAAGCAAGGTGCGCGCGAAAATATAGAAAATTACAGGCCTATCTCGGTAATCCCCTGTATAGCGCAAATACTTGAAAAACCCATGGCTCATACAATAACACACTTTTTAGATAAACATAATGTATTATCATCACATCAGTACGAATTTATTCAGGGGAGAGGTACCCAAACACTGTTAGAAGGTTTTTATGATCTGCTAAATTCAACTTTAGATCGCAATCGGGTAGCATGGGCTCTCTTTTTGACGCCTATAAGGCGTTTGGCACTGTCTGTTACGACATTTCACTACAAAAACTGTCTCTGCTGAGCCTTCGTGGATCATTTTTGAACATATTACCTAACTTTCTGCATGATAGACGACAGTGTGTAAAAGTGGGGAACAGTTTCAGTGATTTTGCTTGTATTTATTCTGGAGTTCCCCAGGGCTCTGTATTAAGCCCCCTGCTCTTTAACATTTATATGAATGATCTGTCCAATGTATTAGATGATCATGTGTATCAATACGCCGATGACACGGTACTTGTATCTTGTTCAACTAATTACTATGATGCACTTAGCTCATTAGAGAATAATGTAACCAGAGCCATGGACTGGTTTGCGACTAATCTAATGAGCATTAACCCTAAAAAACGCGACTTGTGTGCTTCCAAAGTACCATGAAAAAAATTCTACCAATGAAGCCATTATTCTTACACACATCTGACTGTAATATATGCGCTTCTCAAACTGTTCAAAATGCATCTTCTCTTAAATATCTTGGGTTGTTTTTTGGCAGTAATCTTTTATGGAATTCTCATTGGCCCCACCTCTGAAATAAAATGCGCGCGGTTTCTTGTATCTTGTACAATATCCGGTGCCTAATGCCAATTAATGTATGAAAAACAATTGTTCATGCCATAGTTTACAGTATTATGCATTATGATTTGACTGTGTATGATAACTGCACCCTCAGATGGAGCTCAAGGGTTAATTCAATTTTACGTTCTTTGCTGTTGTCAATGGTATTTGATTTATGCCGTAAGAAAGACACAGATGTGTTTAAACTTTTGAATATGCCCTCCTTTACGTCTCTTATGGTCGAAACTGTTACAATCAACCACTTTTGGAACAATGATTTTAAAACACTCCACACACCAACCCGTTGCCTAAGACCGAAGGATTCTTTCATAATCCCCGAGACTTCAACAAAATATGGAAAACTAACGCGGCAATATTATGTGCCCGCAATATTTAACAAATTACCAGCGCCTGTTTTAAAAGCGAACACTATACCAGAGATAAGAAGACTGTTAAGAAGCACTTAATTTTTATTTTTTCTTCAGTCATCTTTATACTTTTTTTTTCACTGCTATCTACAGTAACAACTTTCTGCATTTTCTTGATTTCTGACTGCCAGGCAGAGCCAGTCAAGCCCTCTGAGGCTTTGGGAGGCCTGTTACGTATATTGTATTTTTGATTGTGCAGAATAAATATCGTATTGTATTGTAAGGCATCGAAGAAATGCCAAAAGATGAAAATGCAATATAATTTCAGTGTAGATATTATACGCGTAATACTATGTCTGAAAGCGAAAGCTTAAGAGAGTGTAAGAGAAGGCCGAACCTCCCCTTAGCCACGGTGCGCAGGAAAGGCTGAGGAAGATTGGGAGGAGGAGGGAGAAGAGGAAACGCACGCAGGGAGGTTGGCCGGCGGCTCGCAGTTCAGAGAAAACAGTATTTGGAGGTCCCTCTTTCGAGGTTAGGACTTCCTCTGTCTCTTCCAGTTCCTCTTTCGTTCGGTGCGAGCGCAAAGGGATTCCTGTTAAGCAGTGTTTGCGGCTACCTTCATGATTACATAAATGCAACTGATCGATTACCTTGTTAGCTGTATACAAAATTTTGTCGCATGTCCAAAAATGCTCGATTCTATTCCTGGTAATTCATATTTCTTTAATTCATTTCACTTTCCCAATTTTTATCTTGGTTCAGTCTTCTCATGCCTATTTTTCCCGCACAAATACCTCATTGGGATTATCTACTGAACCTTGGCCAATCCCCCTGCGTGGGTATGTGCCATGCTTACTAAGGAGAAGAAGAAGAAGAAAAAGGTTAACCGGAAGAATAATCGGTTTACTACATTACACGGAGGGAGAGGGGTGAGAGGTTTAAAAATGAAAGAGAAAGGAGAGACGCAGAAAATTGAATTTACTATGAAAAGTCAGCGTTTGTTAAAGTAACAGCCTATCGTGCAGGCAAAAAGTTCAAGAGAAGCGGAGCAGTGCCTTGGAGGCCTTCATCGCCGACGATCGCCGCAGGCCTGTGACCGAGAATCTACATTTCCGTCAGAGTTAGGATAGCTCACCAGACTTCTTCGACGGGTGCACAACTCACCCGCTCTTCGTGTCGCCATTGAACACACCAATCAGTCGCGCCCTCAGCAGTGGTCTATTTTCAACGATTCCAAAGCTGCCTTCCAAGGCTTACATGCTACTCTTCGCCGTGCAGCCCATGAACAACTGGTCGTGGAAATCCGACAACTGCATCACTCTGTCATAAATAAAGGGCACGACATTATATACGAAAGGCTACTTGGGCAGCGGCATAGCAGGCAATCACAACGCGGATGAGGTCGCGCGCAGAAAAGGGTGCATTCAGTGTCGCTATCAGCATGCCCGAACTGTTGCACTCTTCGACGTTGTAGGTATGTGGCGTTCCTGTGCAATGTGCAGGCAAATCAATAGCATTAGAGCTTTTTTTTGGCAATGGCTTTTTTTGATAGTTCCCCGTGACACGAACAAAGTTTTATAAACACCGTACGTGTTGCCGCATGTGCAACGGACAATGGGTTAGATAATTCGTCGCATGAAGAAATACTTAATGAACCAATAATTTATACACAATTTTCCCGTACAGTGCATGGCAAAGTAATATACAACTCTCCGGCTTCTACATCGCTGCCGTTAAAAAGGCAATAAAAGTTTCACTGTTGCTTCCGATGTGAAACAATATTCTTCGAAACTTTGGGTAATATTACGTGGAAAAACTTGTAAGGACTTCCCATGTGGCAATTCCTTGCTATTTGTTTTTTGCGAATACGACAAGAAAACATTTGCGCTCACCTTAGGTATTCGAACGAGGCTCGCTTGCTCTGCCAACCCCTTTGCGCCTCCGCAGCTCCCAGACGACATGGTGCTAATGGTCGTTAGCTCTGAATGGAAAAGTTTTAGCTTCATTGTGTACAATGCTTGCGCCATCACTAGCGCACTGTTCTAACCTAATACCCACGACTTTTTCTACGCAGAGAGCGCTTACGTCATCGATGGTGCTCAGCATGGCAACAGACTGTTGCACAGCCCACCAGCTGTGTTTGGTCGCTTGTCTACTGCCCACCGAGACGGAGGATGCAGTTCTACAGAGTAGCCCGCAACTGCGATGAGGTAGGTCGTCACAGCGCACCGGCTATTTCAACGGAAGCCCGTTCACCCTCGAGCGCTAATCGATGAGCCTACAACACCACAGCACCTCAGGCGACGTCCAGCAACAGCGCATTAATGGCGGCTTCTGGAGCGGCGAAACGACACGTGGTTTGAGACTGCAAGACTGTCCCTCGCTACACGGTTAGTGTCGCTTTAATGCTCCATGCGCAGGGCGCCGCATCATATTTTGCAATGTGCATTCACTGTATTCGATTCTTTTATCTTCTACAGCGCTGCCCTTCGACTCTCGTCAGCGAAAACCAGACCGTAAAAACAGCCGTAAACGCTCGTGCGCGTCGCCAGTTACGAACGCCTACGGGACGAAAGCACATTTGCACTCGTGCAGCCGCTGCAACCCTGGACCGAAGGCATGTTCTATTCAGCGCTCGAGAGTCGTATGACATGCCTTTTTACTGCTTTTCTACGGGGTCACTGCACTGCCTGTGAGTGCGCTCTGGAGGTCCGTTCTTTAATTATGCACAGCATTCCGAGAGATTTCCGTTTGCCGTGAAAGTGAAACAAACCTGATAACAAACCTGAGCAGACCCCCACAGTTGATCCTAAAACACATAATCCGAATAACGAAAACCTCCACAAAATAATGAATATCTCGTTACTGTTCCTGCTGTACTGGCCATCTTAAAAGTGCACTTCATTACGTTCTCAGAATTTACTACGGTATTTCTGTCTCCAGCAATCAGGACTTTCTGTTGTGCTAACCACAAATTGCGACTATTCGCAAGCGCCTTTTGCAGGAAGCATTTTTGGCGCGGCAATAATCCTACGCTTGCTTGAAGAGAAGGAAAGATTGTTTTCGGCCTCATGGGTTTATTTTTGTTTTGGCATTCATCAACGAATCTTAGGAAGGATGAAGATAGTCAGAGTGCTCCTCCGGGCACATGCGAGTGCAAATGCATCTGCGGCATTTTGATCGAGGTGAAATACTGAAACCTTTGCTTAGGGGCACCTTGGTGCACGTTAAAGAACACCTCAGGTGTACGCAACCGATATAAAGGCACTCAGTACACAGTGCTTATAGCTCGGAGCAATGTTTTGGCAGATAGAAATACCTTCAAAAATAAAACAAAAACTACCATATGATGAATTTCATTGCACGTTAGAGCCCCATGTTGGCTATTTAATCCGCAGCACTGTACTACGGCAAATTTTAGAACCCATAGTGTTTTTCACATGTGAAAGAGACTCACTGAATCAATGAATTATTCAATGATTAGCCAGTAATTCTATCAAAGCACGACGTCATTTGTTTATTTTGTTTCTTGCGTTTAGCGTCCCAAAGCGACTCAGGATATGAGAGACGCCGTAGTGAAGGGCTCCGGAAATTTCGACAACCTGGGGTTCTTTAACGTGCACTGACATCGCAGAGTACACGGGCCTCTAGAATTTTGCCTCCATCAGAATTCAACCGCCGCGGCCGGGATCAAACCCGCGTCTTTCGGATCTGCAGCCGAGTGCCATAACCACTGAGCCACCGCGGCGGCTCCACGCCGTCATTTACTAAGAGGAACGTTGCCGTTTATACTTGACGAAATACATTACACAACGCGCTTCTTCAGCAAGGCTTTACTCGAGTATCAGAAGTTTGACAGGTAAGGGTCCACTAAGGGCAGAGAACTGTCCGAGCCATCTGTTTTCGTGCCCTCACTAGTGAAGACATTACTAAAGACTGTTTAAAAAAAAATTGACTAGTCTCCATGTTCCCGGTCTCAAAGGCTGAATTTTCAAACTCTGTAGCAACGTGTGGTGCGGCAACAATGTGCATACTCGAGGCAAAGAGCTTTTTCACTTGCTTGGCCACCTACTGTTAGGCGGCTGTTGGCAAAATATTAAGAACAATTTCATCCATCCGTCGTTTTATCAGAGTACAGCACGCGTAACCTGGTTGTCTGAGAATTTCCTACCAACGTGGTTTACATTGCTGGGGAGCATTGACAAGGATAGTTTCCATTTGAAAACCATAATGCTTGCGAGCACGACAAGTATAAGAGAAAAGTCGAATGAACTAGGGTAACTGCAGGCACAAGTTACGATCGCACTTCGGCGATATTTTCATCTGACATGAAAGGAAGCCGCTCAGCTGCCATGTCGTCGCTAGACTGCCAAAGTCTCTCTCCGGAGTGTGATCTGAAATTCAATATTCTGCGTGCCGTAGTAAGGAAGAAGAAGCGGCGGCTCAATGCTGAGCAAGGACTATGCGCACAGCAAGACGACATTCAATCTCACTTTTTTGGCTGTTTGGCTCCGTACGACAGAAATGAGAACATAAGGCTTACCTTCGCCGCTCGTCAGATTACATGCGCGCTGATTTCACAGATATGACCCACTCTGAACAACCACTTTAGGCAGCCTCGTCAAGGCAAACACGTTCACATCTTTACGTTGCATCAAAATTTATTTATTTATTTATTTATTTATTTATTTATTTATTTATTTGTTTATTTATTTATTTATTTATTTATTTATTTATTTATTTATTTATTTATTTATTTATTTATTTGTTTATTTATTTATTTATTTATTTATTTATTTCTTATACCCCTATAGCAAAGGAAGGATTATAGAGGAGAGCGGTTGCAGTCACAAACAGGCAATAAAATTAGCACACTGGAGTGAAGAATTTGAACAATATAAAATGCCTTCTAGTTATACAATGCTAGCGGCAGCGTTTTTGAAGAATTGCTGATCGGGGATTGTGGATTCCGAGACAATAAAGCGATTCTAATAGTTGCGTAATCGCGGCACCGGAGGCTGAAATAAAGCAGCTCACGAGTAGAATGCGATGCCGACATTATGAATATGATATTGTCTGGCTTCTAGGACGCTAAATGCTCTATATTCTTTACACCTTGAGACAGCCTATGTACTGTATTAAGTTTCATGCGGCCTCTAGTAAAGTGTTCGTACAAGGTCATCAATTTTCATTGCTTCTGTAAGGCTCTCAAAGTTTGCTTCTGCCCAAAGCAAGGCTAGGGCCAAGACGACTATGTGGCCCGACCAGCCCAAGCTGTACTGCACCTGCTTGGGACCATTACTCAATGGAACTTCTCTCAAGCCCTTCGAACCCTTTGCATCTAAGTGTGGTCTTCTGCCATGACACACGCCACCACGACCCTCTGTGCCCGTACGGAGACAAACTGTGATTTCTGGTCGCCGGTAAAAATTTGTTCAATCAATCAATCAATCAATCAATCAATCAATCAATCAATCAATAAACCAATCAATCGCTCAATTAATCAATCTTATTTTCTTACTGCGGTTTTCAGGGACACTCCAGAGTGAAAGCCGTCGCAGACTGGCTCATTTATTCCGGATAATCGATCATCACATCAATGCCTACGGAGTTAAATCGCGGGACATATAGTCGACATCCAATAAACTTAACTTTTTGGGACGCTGTTTGCCATTTTCATTCCAAATAAAATTTTTCTGTTTAAGTAGCCAGCGCAGTTTCTAATGGAAATATCTTTGAGCAAGTTTGATGATATATAGAAAACATATCGCTCGAACGAAGTCAAGAGACGAGGTATGGAAATATGCTAACTTTCAAATAATTTTTCATGTTATGTTTGTGCGCCTATGACGTTTTTATTTTAATTTTCATTGTTTTGCACACATCAGACTTGCACACATAAGTGCTTGTCCATGTTTCTGGTTTAGGGGTTTACTGGGGTTTAACATCCCAAAGTGACTCAGTCTGTGACGGACGCCTTAGTGAAGGGCTCTGGAAATTTCGACCACCTGGAGTTCTTTAACGCGCACTGAAATCGCACAACACACGGGAATCTAGAATTTCGCCTTCATCGAAATTCGACCACCGCGATCTGGATCGAACCCGCGTCGTTCGGGTCAGCAGTCGAGCGCCATAGCCACTCATCCACCGCTGCACCTTGCTTGTCCATGTTTCCTCTCTCCTCTCTTCTTTTTGGCGCTATGTTTTTTTTTAAAGCCTACGCTGTCTCCTTGAAAACAGATTCATTTTGCAACGTAAAACAAAAATCGTATACTTTCTTCAGGCACATGCAGAATGTTTTAGATGTTTTAGCATCAAAACGCCTTGACTTGTCACAAGAGAACATCAAAAATTTTCTGATCTAATAAATCTCCCCCAGGATCAACTAGAGCAGGAAGGCGAAAGCCGTACAAAAGAATCACGGTTAAAAAAAATTATGGTGTCTCAAAAACACTAATCATTGCTAGCTTTGACACAACGGCAACATACTGTGTGAATTTGGTGCGCACACAATTAGGCACAAAGGGTGAGAAGGAATTCAACCACTGTCCATACAACCAGTGGGGACTGAAATGAGTAATCCATTTACAGCTCAAACGACACAGTAGGCCATAAAGCTGAAACGAAACCAAGCACAAAAACTTCCCAACATTAAACGCTTAAAAAAAAAGCCCACGTGCCATGTAATAAATGCGTTTCCGTCTACCATTAGGAAACATGATAGCTTTCGTCTTGATAGAAAGTTTCTCATGGCATTTATAACAAACTGATCTCGGTGCCAGTACAAAATGAATATGCCTAAAAAATGGTGCTGGCATTCAGAGACTGAAAAATACGCTGCCACATGCGAACGCCATTTCAGTGAAAGTGCAATTTTTTGCCCAATTATGGAATTCCCATGTTACAGTTTGGTTCCTTAGGCCCACGTGTCTTTTCTAACCGAAAAAGAGGGATTTTCCAAACACCTCAGCTTGCACTGCCGATGAATTCTGGTATATGGTTAACTGACCAGTGCAAAGGATGGCTGCGGGAAGCATTCTCTGCCCTTCTGCACACACAGAACACAAGCGCCTCAGATTGAGGGTCGACAAAAAAGTTCTGTAATACATAAGGCCATACCACTACCTTTAAATTATAGGCTATACGGTGCGCGTAAAGAGCCTCAACGTTGCTGCTGCAAGTTCTCAGTCGACTAGCTGAAGCGTTTTTGGTCTCTCCTTAACCCTGCCCACCAGCTTTATGCAAGCGCTTGAAGTTACGGTCAATGCCCTCGAAAACCTGCGCCATCTGGTCTTATTGCTTGAATGAAAACATTTTCCGCAAGGGTGTGAAAGCACGGCTTAAGCAACGCCGACCGTAGAAAGGAAACGCGGTGCAATTTTAAAATGTTAATTACGTATCGAAGCGAAATCAAGCAAGCACTTAGGAGGCCTTCCGGGTCGCTACTGGAAAGGCTACTGCGTTCCTGAAATGGCACTTGAGAATTGTTTTAAGCGCCCGGTCGTGCAGTGTGTGTGTGTGTGTGTGTGTGTGTGTGTGTGTGTGTGTGTGTGTGTGTGTGTGTGTGTGTGTGTGTGTGTGTGTGTGTGTGTGTGTGTGTGTGTGTGTGTGTGTGTGTGTGTGTGTGTGTGTGTGTGCGCGTGTGCGCGCGTGTGCGTGTGTGTGCGTGTGTGCGTGTGCGTGTGTGCGCGCGCGTGTGTTTTATTAAATTTTCTGCATGTTTACACTTTCGTCCAGACATCCATTTAACGCAGAATTAATTATGTTTCCGATATAATTATTTCATTAAAAGTCTGCGCAGCAGCCGTAAGTGAATCTGGAATCCAGTTGTAGATGCTCGGTGTGCCCCACAATGATTCCCTGCTAACCAGTACATTTGCAGCTGCTGCCTGTATAGGGTACTTACTGGGCGGAAAGGAGCAGAGATGCTCTGTAGCTTTCGTCACGCCTGCCATTGGTATATCCGGGGCTTCACATAGCGTGTCCTCTAGTTGGGCAGATTTATCTGGCTATTGCAATGGTTCTTGAAAGGCTTTCCCTGCGAGAACCCAGAAGTATCAGGACTGCTCATTTTGCACTTTGCGCTGTGCATAGAGCACATTGCAAAATGACCTGAAGATATCTAGCCCAATTTGCTGTATTAATAGACATGACTGTGACTAACTCCACATTAGCACTCAAGCGCCATGAGTACGAGGTTACTCGGACAGCTGTATTCTTCTATGTTTTACATGCCTAGAAATCCCGCATAAACGCATTTTTTGAACAGGAGTTGTTTGTGAACGCTATATTTCCGCGTATCGAAAGATTGCACCGCAGCAGTCAATATAACGGAAGATCTCCCTCTAGGGAGACTCGTAGTTTTCTTTTATGCATTGCCAAAAAAGAAATCCATTGGCTTTCTACGACAGTCTGGACTACTGAGTGCGAGAGCAACACAAAATTTGAAAGCAAATTTTTCCTAAGCGTCAGAAAATTAGACCATTTCCATCAATACCTTAAAAACTATATCTTAAAATGTTCCACAGTTACCGCACAGTATTTTTGGAAAACGCACCCCAGTGGTTTTCTGTAGCAGACTTAACTACTTGGTGCGACTGAAGAACAATAACTAAAGGCACAGTTTCAGGATTTATCTCAAGGCTAGAGCACTGCCGCTGATAGAATCATGCCAATATTTAACGATGTTGAGCGGCTGCCTCGCAATTAAAAGTGATGTTCAAGAAAGCTAGACTTGAAGCGCCTGAAGAAACTCTATACTCAAGAGTTTACCCTGTACTTCTTATAGATCTGTCAAATTTTAGTTAACCAATAACACGCCAATAGTTGTCTTCCGCAATATCCTGGTCAAGCCTGGCGTTAGCGATAGTTTGGAAATACTTAAATGTGGCGAAAGAGCGCGTGGTGCACTACTGCGGATCAGATTGCTCCACACCTCTGTTTGCGTGGCAGGTGGCATTGAACTTACAAGAAACGGACTGTCATGCGTCGCACCGTCTCCTCTATGACCATCACACTTGCACAAAATGAGAACGTCAAAATAACGAACATGAAAAATATGTCTTTCAAACTTAGTTTCCTACTCATGTAACTGATGCATATGCACTTCTACGCTCCGCAGCATGGTTTTAGAAAAATATTTTCATGTGCAACACAACCATCCAAATTTACTCACGATTTATTTCAGTACATGAACGGCCATCATCAGATTGATTCAGTCTTTTTAGGTTTCTCGAAGGCGCTTGATCGTGTCCTTATAATTGCTTATTGAGAAAATTTTTCAGCTCTGGAGTAACATAAAATTTGTTATCGTGGATTGAGCACTTCTTCAAAGGGTGCATGCCGTTAACATTGTATCTCTCCTCTCTCGAGCGCACCCTCTGGTATTGCTCAGGGTACCGGGCTCTGTCCTTTATTGTTCCTAACCTAGATTAATGACCTGCTTTCTAACATCAAATCTAAGCTGAGATTGTTCGCAGACGATTGCGCCGTTTACCGCACCTTAATCAACGAAGATGACACTTCGGCTCTCCAGCAAGACCTAAACGTTATCACACCTCCGTGTGAAACTTTGATCATGCCTTAAAATTCCGGCAGATGCAAGGTCATGAAATTTTCCCGCTTTTATAGCCCAACTAATAATACCTACTATCTGATCTGAGACCCTGTTACCTCAACCACAAAAAAACAAATATCTTGATAGTTCATCCACCTGATCCGTAGCCTCGCGCACCCTGGGCTACATGAGACGTAATTTAAGCAACTAGACCCCAGAAATGAAAAAAGTGGCACATTTAACGTTCACCAGGCCGAAGCTTGAATATGGGTCAGCCATCTTGCATCCATCACAACCATACCTCGCCGCTAACATCGAAACCATTTGCGCGATTTATCAACTCGACCTATTCAAAAGTATGCAGCGTCATTTCAATAAAAAAAAAAACCTTCATCTCCCATCCCTCGCATCACGCCTGCTCATATCTCGTTTACGTCTTCTTCATACGTTCTATTACCAACCACGGTCCAGACACGAACTTCGTACCACAGCTGTAAGAAGATCATCCCGTTTAAATCGCAGCTGCGATATAATACGCATTCTTACCGGCACCCTAGCAATAAATAATGCATTCTTCCTTCACAGAATAGTATTATAGAATTTCCTGCTTAAAACATAGTAACGTGCACAGATGGAACAATATTCCGCAACAAACTGAAAAGTCATCAATCAATCAATCAATCAATCAATCAATCAATCAATCAATCAATCAATCAATCAATCAATCAATCAATCAATCAATCAATCAATCAATTTTATTTCCTTAAAGACCTATGTTTAGGGGCATTACATAAGGGGTGGGTACAACGTTTCATGTGACAGCAAATAATCATGCTTTATAATGATGACAAATATTAACTACTACGTGATTCCGTCTGATCAAACGGCACTACGTGCCTTA
This sequence comes from Amblyomma americanum, assembly GCF_052857255.1. Taxonomy (NCBI): domain Eukaryota; kingdom Metazoa; phylum Arthropoda; class Arachnida; order Ixodida; family Ixodidae; genus Amblyomma; species Amblyomma americanum. The sequence continues at coordinate 384,774,672 of NC_135497.1, read as the reverse complement.
TTTCCGCATTGCCCGTTTTGTTTTTGGTTGTTTGGTGTTATTTCATCATCGTGCTTGAATTTTTTTCAATTTTTGTCGATTCCTTTTGCTTGTTTTCATTGTATTTTGCTTTTTTCTTCTTTTGTCGAGCTTTTTCAAGAAATTTTAAATATGTTAACCTGCCTCCTCTTATGTAATGCCTTCGGGCCCTTAAGGAGAAAAGAAATGAAATCAAAAATCGCGAAATAAGAGGTGGCGGTACTGCATTTCTGATGAACTGTGGTTGCCAGAAGCTGATAACAGTCATGAAAGCTGTTTCTGCAAAGTTGAATTCAGCGGCAACACTTTTATTGCGGGGAGTTTACAGGCCACCTGGATCCACACCGGAATTTTTGTTAAAACTGTGCGGCCACATAGAAACACTCCATGACCAAAATACTGTAGTAGCTGGAGACTCAACATTCTTAGTATTAACTGATTAGAAATGAAATGCGGTTTAACTGATATCCACAGCTCTGAAGTGTTGACACGCTGCTTGCATATAACCTTATACTGAAACTGTCGTAGTCCCGACGCGTGTAACCGATTCTGGTTCCTCAATTTTAGACCTTTTATTTTGTTCTAAAAATATTCAGTAACATGAAACGCAGATTCGCGATGGTATTTCTGATCAAAGTCTACTTTACTTGATTTGTGTTTTCCCGAGTGAGTCCCGGTCTTGTAAACCGAAACCTGGGGTTGTAAAAATTATTCTACAGTGGATGATGTTGAAATCGCGCATTGCTTAGAGTACTGGTATTTTTATTTTCGTGACGACCACATTGACACATTATGGATCAAGTTCAAAACCTGTTGTCACTACTGCAGTGTATATAAAACTTTCTTCCAGATAGACTGTAAAAGGTTGGTCGAGGAAGCCCTTGGATAACCAGACAACTGCTACATATAAAATGTAGGCTAAAGCGCCGCAAAAAAATAAAAGGCGATGATAACGAAGCAGTTGAAGAACTAAAAACTACCCTCGAAAGTAAGTAGCGAGAGGCCAGAGAACGTTATTACAATAATCATCTTAGCTGCTTTGCTTCAGAAAGCGCACGAAAGATGTGGCAGTTCCTGAGGAACAAGGGTCATCGACGGTTAGAGCAGGTAGCGGAAGGCAACAATCTCGTCACAGAGAACAGGTAAGTAGCCAAAATGTTCAATTCTCATTTTGAAAGCTTGTTTCGAGGTTGCGCAATTATCCTTGAGTCATTCCCGAAACGGATAAATAAAGAACTCAGTCCATATCTATGGAGGTTGTTGATGAACTGCTTTTCTATTATACTCGAAAATCGACTGGTCGAGATAAAGTTCCAGCCATTTTCATTAAGAGATACGCACAGCTAATAAGAAAATTCTTATTCTAATATTTCATAGTTCCTTAAAAACCGGAAAAGCAGCGACGAATGGGCTGCTGGCTCGTGTTGTTCCAGCTTTTTAAAAAGGTGGCCTTGTAGAAAAAGTATTTATCGAACCATTTCTTGCAAGGTTCTGGAGCATATTTAAGTGAAATATATTATTACCTTTTTTGACAAACATAATGTCATAAATGAAGCGCAACATTGATTTCGACGGGCCTTTTCTGCCAACATGCCATATAACAGTAACCATTAATGACTTCGCTAAGGTTCAGAAAAAAATCGTCAGGTAGACATAATATTTTCGTACTTCTCCAAAGCTTTTGACAAGGTGCCTCACAAAAATTGCGTGTGATTGAGCTGTGGTTAACCCTGGTCGAAAGCGAAAAGCTGCATCTCCCTGCCTGCGTTTGTGGTCGAACGACTGGCGATTTGCATAGATAGCCATACTGACACACACACAGTAGTAACCATTTTTTTTTGTTAAGCATCTTCCTTTCTTCGAAACGACATAAATTTCGCGACCATGGCTTCTCGGCGCGCGGCTTCAGCAGGATGTGGATCTTCCTGCATCGCCACAGGCGTGTGGCAGTGAGCGCGCACACACGCGCTTATATACCCCTCGGCATCTTACTCCTCCTCTTTTATATGACGTCAGCTACAGCAGTGACACCAGCGGCTATTACACCAATTATCGTGACTTTGACCTTTGTTCTTGACCTTTGACTTTGACCTCGAACTTATGGACCACCGTGGTGTGGAACCTGACTACCACCAGTTATACTCATGGTGTGACTTTTAGCTGCATTCAAGGTCAAACTGCGGCCCCGCTGACGACTCGAAAAGCTGGCGTAGTGAAGCTTTTCGCTTCAATAAATTAATATTAGAAACGAAAACAATTGGTATACTTTCCGAAATAGTCAACTGCGTTATATCTTACCTGACCAACTGAAGACAATAGGTTGATACAGACAGCGCATGCTCTGGAAATCTAGACGTTTACTCGCATATGCCGCAAGGAGCTGTAGCAGGACCGGTCTTGTTTATACTTATGTCAATGATCTCGTCCACTCTGTGAAGTCAGCTGCGTCAGTTAAATTGTTGGCAGACGAATGTGTTATTTTTGAAACTATAAATTTTGTTAGTGATGAAATTCAGCTGTTTGTAAATTTGAAGTTAAAGTAAAATGGTGTGAGATGGCGGATATGATTTAATTTTGAAATTAGAGTACATATGTGTCTTACTAATAAAATGCAAACTGGCATTTTCATATAACATGGATGGCAACGTGATTAAGTGAGTAGAGTAGTATCAGTATTTAGGCGTTAGAATCACATCCAGGCTTAAATGGCCTGCTCACATTGACAACGTATCCTCTTCGGCTCGTAAAACATCAGGGTTCCTAATACATACATTAGGAAGGTCATCAAGTGAGCTGAGAAACAGGGCGTAAAAAGCCATAGTGAGACCTTCTCTAGAGTACGAAAGCATTGTGTGCGGCCCTCACACTACGGTAGATGTAGAAAAAAATAGAATTCAAAGGTGAGCTGCTCGCTTTGTATATTAACGCTACAAACTTCGGGACTCTCCGTCTGCTGTGTTGCATGAAGCACAGCTGGAGTGCTTGAAAGAGTGACGAAAAATTATCTGAAATAAAGTTTATGACGCTTGTATTTTTCTAAACTATGCATAAATCCACAATAATGCATAAATAAACACTCATCTAAAATTAGAGCCATAAGAATGAACGTTATATAGAACCAATCTCTGTATGTCTATAAGTTCTCATTTTTTCCTAATATGATCACAGACTGAAAGGCACTTCCGCACGATTCTTTTGTAATTGACCCCGGTAGTGATTTTAACCCTCAGTTTGCGCTGTCGATGATGCACTATGTTGTTGACACTGCATATCATTTCCTTTCTTGTGTGGCGTCTTTGTGCGTGACTGCTTCTTATAATTTGGCGTTGCGTAAGTATGCGCTTTGCATTTTTCGTTTCTGCCTCTCCTGCTTGGACTATGCTTGGTGCATAGTATGCGATAGATTGATAGATAACTAAATATTGAACGTGACAGTAGCGCCGATTGCGTTGTTGTATCCGAGGCTCGTAATACATTGACTTCCCACTGTACAGCCAAAATTACGAAGCGCGACGCAACTGGAGTTCATTTCTTAGAAAAGTTCGTTATGCGCGTCTGTTTCGTCAAAGGAGACCACATTACCGCGATTCTCAAGCTTCCTACACCGGTCATACGTCTGCTTGCGCCGACGCCCTATAAGTGCCAACAAGCTGCTTCAAGTACACGATTTAACTAATCGCGATTAAAGCATTCACAGTACCTGGCGAGAAGTCTTAATCGTCGATTAAAGCCACAGGAACGTTGCCTTAATACAGTTGCGAGCGAAAATGTGATTCCCGCCTGCCTAGTCAGGGAGCACAGGTGTGTGTGGTCACCTCCATGTTTTCTGTTCGTGGGCTACACAAAACCGAAATGTTGAGAGTGCCAGATGACGAAAGGCGGCTAATTGTGCATATATGTCTCAGTAGACACACGCAGCAACGATTTACAGCGCAAGCTAATCGAGCAATTCCCGCAGTGAAAAGGATCATTAATGCATATCGGAATGAAGGCAGGCTTCAGTATGCCCCTCGGCAGCCTCGTCGCAGGGTGACAACAGATAAAGAAGACAAACAGGTAGTAGCGGCTGTGGTGGGCAACCCAACGACCTCTGTACGGGAGCTGCAAGTGGAGCTGTGCTTGGAGCTTGTTTCTGCCGTTGCAATCAAGCGCCTTTTTACGAAGCTGGCCTGAAGAGCAGAACTGCTACACAGCAGCCGCTCCTGCGTGCAGAAAACAAAGCGAAACGCCTGCACTGAAGGAGACGATGCGCGAAGCCCCGCCTACAGCTCTCACTGCTCCTGCGCAATAGTTACTACGGCGCCCGACACAGGGTCTCCGCGGTGCACCGGCAGCACGGAGCGACATTCTAAGAGTGGACGACCCTGTACCTGGTTGCTTGGTCGTCAAACAACCAAAAGTCAGGTGTTATCGAGGCCTTTGTGGAAGGCCTGTAGCGAACGAAAAAGCGGCTGCCAAATCATTGCAGCTTGCGAGACTTCACGATGACTAAGGACAACCTCCGGTCGCAGCCGTCTATCATCGTGCTCTGAAGGACGTTAACGCAAAACCTTAGTGTGCCTTCAAACAGTTCAGGTGTCGCCTGTCAAGGCACGCGTTTTTGATGACAGCATTCGGTAAAACTGTTTGGTTGTCTCTGCAATGTCTCGCCTTTTCAATAGCAACTTTCATTCCTCACATTCTTTGCGGGGCGGGTGTCACGCGTTCTTGGAGACGCTCTTCAGTCTCCGCGCTTACTGGAACGCGCGTTTTTCGACTGCAAGGCAGGGTATCCAGCGCTTCCTTATTCGTTCTAACCGTGTAACGCCAACACGGTTCTTTGCTGTGTCTGAAAAGCTGTGCCATTACCCTAACAGATAATTTGCCGGTAACACCAACCTTGTTCGTAATAAGCGAACGGTTGTTATAGCTTCGGCCGTTATGAGTGGGCTCTATGGTATTGTTATTTATTAATCGCATTTATATCAATTTAAGGTGTAAATATTATCAACCTTGCCATTCGACCCACCTGGAATGGTCGCACGAGTGTATCTGTCACTGTTTTAATAAAATAATGTTAACATAAATTTGGAAGACCTGGTGTAACCGTATATTGCAGCCATTACTTAGTGAAACAAGAGGGAAGGAAAAATTTTATGGAAGCTCACATCCATAACGGCCAGGCCAATTGCACACAATCTCTGTAGTAGGACTCTAAAAAAGCTGCTAATATGTTACTGTTGAATGCAGTAATTGATATTATCTAGCTGACGATCTGAGACCACACGAGCGCTTTTTTAGTACTGCCCAGGTGACACCTTATATTTGCCACTTATGACGAAGGTATCCTCTGCCTCACTGCTCTTTTTCAGGCATGCGCACCGTGATCTCTTTAACTTTTTTGAGATGCGTTGCTGCTAAGCTAGGGCAATTTGTTGCGACGCTCTACCACGACTACTAAAAAAATGCATGTAGTCTTTTCCCCTTATACTTGTGCCATTTTCCCTCTTTCTTTCGCACAGTTCTCAATTTCTTTCCTGTGCCCCATTTATTTTTTTACCACGCTAGCGACCTTACACTCAAGTTTTTTCTGGTAGGCATCCAAAATTTATGAAAAGGATTCACGTTGTCGCCTTTCCCATTCCAGAGATTCCAGCTCACGCTCGTTGCGGCGTTCCCAAAGGGGCACCAAAGCTGCCCAGTGTTCCCGGCATCAGCCATATATAAATGCAGATCACAATATGTGTGGACTCATTTGTTGTTTTTTCTTGCTTTTTCTTCCGCCACTGGCCTGCGCTACTCTTTTTCGATCCAGCCCCCCCCCCCCCCCCCCTCCACCCGTTTCGGCCTTTAGCATTTCCTAGAATAGCTCCGCAGTTTGTTTCACACCTCCTTTAGTTACGGTGGGCTTTGTTTTCCGACGTTGTCCACATTGGCGAGAGCAGAAATAGAACATATAGATGAAGCCGGCATCATGGGAAGCAGGTGCAACAATTTCACCAAATCCGGGTATGCTAACGGGGTTACCCCTGATGCACCCATAGTGAGAAATGAGCTTGAAATTTCTCTTCAGATAGGAAAAAATAACAAAGCTGAGACGAAGGAGGAACCGTATGGATCCACTCATATTGAACATTAAAAAAAGACGGTGGTTCTTGAAAAGATTTGTTGCGCAATGTCCAAATTCATTTTAAGGCCTTGGTTGAAGGGGGCTCTAATAAAGTTGCGGCATGCCTGGGATATTTAATCACGCCGCTTCACGAATAGTGTCCAGTAAGGATTTTTTAAATGCGCTTTGTAGAAGCTGAGTTATATACCTTTTAGGAAGTTAAAGTTTGAATTTCAGCGTCGTCGGTTCTTTCCCTCTCCTGTGGAAGCTACGAGCTCGTCCACCGACCCCCCTCTGGGAGCGGAGCGTCCCGACTCGCCGGAGATAAGCGGCTTATTGGCCACGGCCAAGGAAGCTGCCTGACGTCTGAAAATCTAACCAATGGGCACCTCTCACCTCATCTAAGCAGATGCAGGGGACGGATAAGGGTGCGAGCATGAAAAAGTGGCCGGGAAGGGCTCGCAAACTATGACGCGTGATTGTGGGTCGTCTGCTGCGTTTAGAAGAGTATTATGTGGCTCTGGTTTTCATGGCAACACAGTTCAGCGATTTAGTGAGTTAATGTGCTTTCCTCGGAAGGCGTTTCAGAGCCCCTTTAAAGCAGCACCATATTTATTTGAACCGTTTCATTTTATCATTATTAAGCTAATTATAATGCTGGTTTGTTATTCTGTTCGTTTCGAAGTGTTGCTTGAATATAGACATGAATGGTTTAAAACACTGTTATTCATAAAATACACAGCTGAACAGCCCAGATCACCAGCTCTAAGTCAATTTTACTGAAGATATATTGAAGTAATGAACAAGAAGGGAAAGGTAAGTTACAACGCAGGGTTGAAGAGAGCATCATATTTATTTCCGTACTTGAATATGAACACTCTCAATTTGACGCACTTTGAAGCAGAATATACAGACAAGTTTGAACAGTTAAAAAGGCCGCCACGCAGGTTACTTGTGCGCATGCATGCTCAAAGACGCGTGCAAAACTTATGGTGAGGTAGATGTCTGGCCATTTATGCTGACCGCTGACATTGCAATGGTATTTCGGAACACGCCTGCATTTTACAGCTGTTCGGCTTTGTCCCCTCATGATTAGATGGTGGCAGGTGACGAAAACCATCTGTGTCACTATTGATTCTTGCTATGAATCGAATGGAGGAACAGTTTGATCACAGAGTTTAACTGCTATTCTTGGAAATAAAGTCAAGAGGCCGGCGGTCGCAAGCATCATGAAAAACAGCAATTTTGCAGTGGTTCTCGAGTCGTAGAGACACCGTGCTACAATGAATAGGGAGCGCCGCTTTCAAAGAAATCTTTACTAGCAGAAGCTTCAAAAACCGCACGTGGCACGAATATAGGCGCTTGACATGTGGGTGGCGGCCAGGACCTTTTCCCGTCAAAGTGTTAGCAGTTGTTTGTAGGGCTTTCTCTTGGCAAGTCCTGGCAGGAGTCCTTCGATTGAAGGATTCTTCTCTGGTGTAGTTGCGCTAAGCTTGAAGAATATTATGTCTATAATTGAGAAGACAAATATTTGCTAGATTCGCGGGTATACTGAAGGATAATACCAATTCTTTCACAATGAATCATGTGGATGCACGAGCACGCCCACACATGCCCCTACGTTGAACAAAGCGATCGTCCCGTTTTATTAACGCCAAAGCGTGCGCCACGACTTATGCCATCGGCAGCACACGTGGCCGAAACTGTGTTTATTGCTGTTTATTCATGCAGGACCATGTTTATACACCGAAAACAGCACGGAGACTAATAGCGTTACAAAATGCGCCTCCAAGTCTCCCCCAACCCCTCCTTCCTTCCCCTCCCCTTTTAACTTTTTCGTTTTTTTTCCTGTTATAGCTCTGGCATGTGCTCTGAGTGGGGTGGCTGAGACTTTGCTCTCCTCCGTAAAATGCTGGCACCAATCGAAAGCCTGGTTTCCCGGTTAGGATCGACGGGCTTGGCACGTGTGCCGTGGAGGCTTCAAGCAATGTCGGCTTAGTCGATGGTGTTCCCTAGCTTGCTGCACTTCGTGCGCACTTCCCTCTTCAGCAAATGTACCCTGGATGGTAGATGAGCACTGCGTCACGGACTTAAATTATCACTCTAGAAGGAAAGTTCCGCATGCAAGACAGGCATTAGGACATGCAGACATGACATTGCTAGTCGGTGGTGACTGCTAAAATGCCTAATGAAATCGGTGATAAAGCATAGTTTCATTGAGTGTCTGCGGTATCTTTTCTTCATTTTTTCCTTCTGTACACAACATCGTCGCTTACTAATTATGCCCCATTTAAGCACCATTGCGCTTGTGGGGTACAGGCAGATGTTGATCTTTAGTTAACGGCGCGAAAGACACACAAACAAAAGGAAGGCAGACGGGACACAGCCCCACTCACAACTGCTTTATTTGGAGTCAATGCCCACAAATACACTCTGGAAATGCAATCACTCCGATGCTCGGTGACATCATACAAAACATAAGAAAAGTCATAGTCCAAGGGAAAAATGTAAACGTTTGCTGGGTACCGAGTCATGTCGGAATTAAGGGCAACGAGAAAGCAGACCTCTGCGTTGCGCTGGGTCATGGCAATCAAATAAAAAAATATTCCATTTAAAGATTGCATGAAATGGCACATCATGAACTAGGGAAAAAATGGCAGTCCGCTTGGGACAATGAAGCAAACAACAAACCACACTTGGTCAAACCAGTTTTAGGAGAATAGAAGTCTTGCACCCACTAAGAAGGTTTCATGGAAGTGATGATCTGCCGTCTTAGTATAAGACATACACACCTCACACTTAACTTCCTGTTGACATAACAAGAGAAGCACCAATGCGAATTATGCGAAGATGAGCTAACAATAAAACCACGTTTTCTTTTCATGCAGAAAACTCGAAGCCCGTCGGAAAAAGCATTTTGCAGTTCTTTACAATGAACACATTCTATTCCACCCAACATTAGTCTTACGTGAAGATCCACTTGTTGGCATTTCACAGATGTTTATTTATTGACTTATTTATTTATAGATACTGCGATCTAGTACAGATCATAGCAGGGTGGGAAAAAAACAAACAAAATACAAGCATATAAACACTCAAATTCACAACATTTGCCGGCACTTTTCAAACATCACTAAATGATTACGAATAACAGTCTCGCTATTAAGTTTATTCCATTCACTAATTGTCCTCGGAAAGAAAAAATATTTAAATCAGTTATTTCATGCGTTCAAAGGGGTTAGCATATCACAAAATTTTAAAGAGAGCAGGTGTTTTAAACAAATTGTAGATGTGATAATATAAGGTCATTTTATAACAAGATACTTTTTAACCACACCTCCGCCAATTTATTATTTCTGAGAAGATGGCTGAGGTCTTTATTTGATTGGTTGGGAGACCTCGACATCCTTGCGCAGGCAAGGATGGTTGTAGAGGTTACCCGACTTTCTGTACACCTTTCACTAATGTCTATTTTTAAAATGTCTTGTCTTTGACATCACTAGATAGTAAAACTTGCATTTTAGACCATCTACACCACTGATCACTTTTCATATTTTTATACAATTCTGCACAAAACCTTTGTATACCTTGTGCTTGGCGCATGATGGTCTTAGCTGCCTATGTGCCAATAAACCGAACGCAACAAGGACAAAGCCCACAAATATATAGCCGTCATACACTCAAGAAAAACCCATGATGCTTCAGGTTTGACATGATGAAGAACGGGGGATGTATTTCTCGGCTTTATACAGAGATATGGACGTGTCCCTGACGCATAAGGTTCCTTTCTTTCCGATAAAAAATACTTGAATTAATTCCCTAGCTTTGATATTTTGACATTTTGACGGAATCTGAGCACCAGCAAAACATGGATCACAATACCATGAGGCGCAGGACCTTATGTGTTAGGATAAATTTGGGCTCTCAGTATCTTTCTGAACGTTTCTTCCATGTTCCTTGATTCACACCTTAATTCAGCGCTAGGTTTGTTCTATATACGAGTGGCCGCACGAGAGGGAGATTTCCTACGCCACCCCTTCGCGCACTTTATAAACTGTTGTCCTTGCTTGGTGCCACAACCTTTTTCCTCTTTTTCTGCTCTTTAGATAAGAGAACGAAGAATTACGAGCTTCCCTGGGGCTGAAAAGACAAGCGGTGCACCATGCCGGCTCACGACCGTCTTTAAATTGCGAACAAACGTGTGCACCTAGGGCAGAACAACTCCTGGTGTGCATGTTAGACAGAGTTTTGTAAAGTTAATATATATATATATATATATATATATATATATATATATATATATATATATATATATATATATATATATATATATATATATATATATATCAAAAGTGATTTCTGGCAGCTGACTTGGTCAATATAATATAAAATCACCAAAAATTGAAGAAACAACAGGATTTAATTCACGACGTTTCGGCTGGAGGACCAGCCGCTGGTCCTCCAGCCGAAACGTCGTGAATTAAATCCTGTTATGTTTCTTCAATTTTTGGTGATTTTATATTATATATATATATATATATATATATATATATATATATATATATATATATATATATATATATATATATATATATATATATATATATATATATATATATATATATATATATATACATAGGGAGAGAGAGAGAGAGAAATTGCTGTTTAATTGCAATCAAGTTGCTGTAGTATATATTCTTTTTGACCTAATAACGCAAATTCTGTTGATAGGTACTTGCGGAATCCGTGCTGGGCGGCGGTTATACGCTGTGTCCTAGTCAAATTTTGTAAAGCGCCTGTTTCTTATTTTTTAAGGGCATTGGAACATTCTGGCAATAGAGATATGGGCCTGTGCCGCCGCGATGGCTGAGTGGTTAAGGCGCCCGGCTGCTGGCCCGAAATACGCGGGTTAGATCCCTGCCGCGGCGGTCGAATTTCAATTGAGGCGGAATTCTAGGGGCCCGTGTACTGTGCGATGTCAGTGCACGTTAACGAACACCAGGTGGTCGAAATTCCCGGAGCCCTTCACTACGGCGTCTCTCATAGCCTGAGTTGCTTTGGGACGTTAAACCCCCATATACTAAACTAAACTAAACAGATATCGGCCTATAATTTCTAAAATCATTTCTGTAAATTTTTTTTTGAAAAATAACAAATACACGAGCGATTTGCTTGTTTTCAGGAAAGACGCGTCGGTGATCCACAAATTAAACATATGTTTAAGCAGTGTGCAATAAGCCGCCACATATCTCATAGGTTCTTGTCTGCAATACATCAATATCTTGTGCACTAGAATTATTAAGCTCGCGGAACACAGCAATTACCTCGCTTCCCTCAACCGGATCGAGGAATGTAGTCACGCCAATCGGACTAATATATTTAGGTTATTTGTACGCCATTGAAGCTAGAGAGATTAACGAAACGCGTGTTGACTTCATCTGCTAACTGCTGCCCGACATGTCGACACCATTAACCTTGATAACGTTAGATTCCTTATAATTAGTTTTATGTGCTAAGTGCTGTCTAGTATCTCCCACACAATGTCTACGCGACTTCTGGTGAAAATAAATATATAGGCATAACAGTCTCTCCTCTTTTTTTCAAATTCTTTATTCAGATGGTTACGATACGCTTTGAAAGTGGGTAAATCATGAACTTCTTTACTTTTGATGAACCTATGCAATAGTCTATTTTTTCTTCTATTTTGGCAGTTGCATCGCCTGTAATACACGCTTTGCGTGTTTGACGGTTTCGGTTTACCATTTGAAGAGGAAAACTTCAACTGTAAATAGGATTATTAGTGTTCAAGAAATTATTATAGGCGTTTTCTGGATCCATTTGGCTAAGCACAGTGGTCCAGTTTACTTTTTGTAGAGCGTTTAGAAATTAATGAAGATTGCTGTCGTTCAAAGGTTGAAAGAAATTGGATGAATTTTTCCGAACATGGGAGAGCTTTTTAAGATATGAAAATATGGGTAGATGATCGCTAATGTCGAGGAGAACCACTCTAGACATGACAGTATCGTTGCCCATGTTTATTATAAATACATCTAGTAAGGATGAGGTAGAAGTTGTCTCCCCATAGGCAGTTGAATCACATTTAGAAGAGCATTTGCTTTCGTGAGAAAATCCAAAATTTTCATGAGACTTTGTACCGAGCATATTTGTGTTTACATCACCACCAAACACAAGTGTAAAGCAGTTCTCATTAACATAAGAAAACAGCTTACCAACAATATCAAGAAAATTAGCGATGTAGCCATGTGGAGGCCGATAACATACGACAGAAAGCACACTTCCTAAGTAACAGAAAAACTTCATAATCACAAGTGGACTCTGTAAACTGCCAGAGCAAATCATCCTGATAGTCGTCGCTAAACAGCATGCAAACTCCACCTCCACGACCAATACGGCAATTTAAAAAAAAACGTTTGATAATTTTCATTCGTTAATTATCCGTGTCATTTCAACACCAAGTTCTCAGCACGGGGGTGTCTGCAGCGTGCAGAAGTTGGTGAGTGGCGACACCACGGGTTCCCGAGCATCTGCAGGGACAACGCCGAAGGGGGATTATGGTGAACAGTGCATAACCATGGACCAGAGCACCCGCGCTTAGCCGAGCGTGGCATTGCCGTCTCCAGGGAAAAAGGGATCATAGTGGTTGAGCCAATGCCGAACGTTTGGACTTTTAAGGCTTCTCGGCTGAGGCAATACACCACTTTTACCCCATCTTCCCGTAGACGGCACCTCCGGTCTGACCCGACCGGGGGAAATCGGCAGTCGCCTTTTCCTCTCCTCCCCCTCCATCTTTCGCTTTCCTATCTTCTTTCTCACAACTCTCCTGCCTCTATTTACTTCTCAGATTTCTCTTCTATCCAGGCAGTGAACGTTAACCTTGTGTGACCAACTACCCTGAGTTGCGTCATATTTGCTTATAGTTGAGGTGTACAGCTGCCATGGGCAGGACTTGCTGTCAAGTTCCTGTCCTGTCCCCTTGTTTGACTCCGTGGTCGGTGGCTGGCACCATGAGCGAAAACCTAAATTTTTTATTGCGAAAGCAATACCGCTCGAGGTTTCCGCTCTTGGCCGTCGTCCCGGAGAATCCACCATTGACCTTTAGCGTGACCTATGTGTGACGTCATACAAGCTGTGGAAAAGCGGGGCCCCAACTCGGCTCGTCGCGATCGTCCCAGCGAATCCTCCATGCTGCAGCTGCGCGCCGCTGCCGCGTGGGGCGCTCGCTGTACGTGACGTCATGCCAGCTGTGGAAAAGCGGCCCCCCCAACTCGGCTCGTCGCGATCGTCCCAGCGAATCCTACACGTGCCGTTGCCGTGGGGGAGGCGCTCGCTCTACGTGACGTCATGCCAGCTGTAGAAATCGGCCCCCCAACTCGGCTCGTCGCAGTCGTCCCAGCGAATCCTCCACGGTAAGTCGTTTGATGTGTATAAGGTGAGGCTGCAACGATGTGCTTCAGCTAAGAAGCGGCGGCGTGCGGAAGAAACATTTGAAGAGCGAGAACAATGTCTAGCTAAACGGCATGCATATTGTAGTCGTTATGGAGAGCGCGAAAGAGACGCAACAACGACAGAACGAAGCGAGCAAGAGAGAACGCGCTCAAGAGAAGCCAGAAGAACGCGCCGCAAGACTCGTGAAGCGTCGTAACGCAGATGCGTCTAGAAGAAGTGACACCTCCCTTAGTGACTCCAACTGCGGAAGAGACCGCTTTGACTTCTCGAGAGCGTCAGAATGAGACGCTGCGTAGACGACGTGCCGAGGAAACGAAGATTTCGCAATTCGACTTGGGTTAACCGGAGCTAAACCACAGACATATTTTTTTATGTCTCCCCTCCTTTCCAAACTAGATCGCTCTCTCAAGAGAGGGCGGAATGAGACCGCAGTTTTTTTCGCAAAAAAAACCGACATTCACCAAGTTTCATGTAATACACAGTCAAAGAAATTAAAAACAAGCCAAAAAATAACTCCATTGCTTGTGTTAAAATGCTTAACCGATATCTGGTGCCCTGACTACAAGGTCTCAAAAATGGCCAGCGGCGACCTTCTCCTTGCACTGCTCGAGAGCATCCAGTGCTCGAAACTCTCAAACATTGCTTGTATAGGGGAGATCCCGGTCTCCATAAAAGCACATCGATCCTTCAACACCGTCCATGGCGTCATCTCAGAAAATGATTTCATACATCTAACCAAACAAGAAATGGTAGAAGGTCTGATCAACAAAAATGTCACAGATGTGTACCGAATTCAAATCCGCAAGGACAACAAAGAAATAGGTACGTAACACCTGGTTCTCACATTAAACACAACCACAATACCTGAAACCATCGAAGTCGGATACGATAAAGTAAATGTTAGGCACTACATTCCGAACCCACGCAGATGCCTCAATTGTCAGAGATTTGGCCACGGCTCACAGAGTTGCCGTGGCGGGAAAACAGGCGCGAAGTGCGCTTCGAAGGACAACCATTCTGAGGAATGTGACGCAGCCCTGCGCTGCGCAAACTGCGAAGGAGACCGCGCTGCGTACTCAAGGGCGTGTCCGTCCTGGAAAAAGGAAAAAAAATCAACATAAAGACCAAAGAAAAGCTTTCATTTAAAGAAGCGAGGAGGCGATTTGCCCTCACCAATACATTCTTCTTCACAGCGGAACCCAATTTCGCTGATGTCGTGCGCAGGGGCATAGCACCACACAGCACTCCGGCACCTGCCGAGGCCGCTTTCACAGAGCCTATGGCAGGGCCATCCACGCCCCAGGCAGGGTCAGCGATAGCTGCCCTGCCATTGCCAAAGCAGGGAGCTCCGGTCCATGGGTCGGCATGCAGCAGGACTTCTGCTTGTCGGTGGAGGCCTGAAACTAACACAACCCCGGCTTCTCCGCGGTCCTCCAGCATCTCTGGCTAGGTGATGAATGTAACCCCCAATCTGCCCTCTTTGCAGCGGTGGAACAGCTCTCTTGAGCGAAAAAATGACAGAACCCTCACAACGGGCCCACCAGATAAGCAAATCTCTTTTCGTTCCCTTTCAAAAACATAAACATGACTTTTTTTTTATTTCAGTGGAACTGTAGAGGACTTATGCAGAAATACAGTGACATAACACATATTTTAGGGTCAATTTTATCCATAGTTTTATGTTATCAGGAGACCAGTCTTGGACCACAGCATGTGCTTATCCTGAAACATTATAAAACTTTTAGACTAGACTGCAAGCAGGCAAATCGACTCCCGTGAGGTACCGCGATTTTCGTTCAAAGCGGCGTCCCAGCTCAAGAAATCAAACTCAAAACATGAGGCGGTTGCAGTCAGCATAGTCAGCTACAAAACACTAGCAATCTGTTCTGTATACATTCCTCCACATTTCACATTAACAACACATGATCTACAAGAACTGATAGCTGAACTTACAGAGCCATATTGGGTAGTTAGGGATTTTAACGCTCACTCCCCTTTTTGGGGTAGCGATAAATGCAAATTTAGGGGGATAACAATTGATGATTTATACAACCTTTATACAAATAATACAGTCTGTGTTTGAAACACAGAAAAGTCCGCGTACTGCTCTGCACCCTCAGGCAATATGAGCTGTTTAGATTTGTCTTTTCGTTCACCGTCTGCTTTTAATGATTTTAAAAGGGGATGTCTTTGACAACTCATATGGCAGCGATCACCTTCCTCTAATAATAAGTGTGACGTCTCCACCAGAAATCATCCCAACTAAACCGCGACGATGGAAGCTGCATTTAGCGGTCCGGTAACCTTTTAGAGCACAAGCCAATTTGAAAAATATAGTTTTAGAAAATCTCAGCATCGATGAGATAAACGAAATGTTCAAAAATTTTATTATTACTGCTGCACACTTAGCTATCCCTCAGTCTTCAGGCGTGGAGCCTCAGAAACAGAAATTATGGTGGACAAAAGAATGCAAGGAAGAAAAAAACAACAAAATAGAGCTTGGGGTAAATTGCGCAAGTATCTGACACAGGAGAACCCCGTATATTTTAAAAAGGCAAGAGCTAAAGCTGGGTATGCCCATCGCAGCGCCGAGAAAGCTCTTGGCAGAGTTATGTTTCATATATAAACAGTCAAATCACATATGAAAGAATGTGGGAGCAAGTTTGAAAATTAAACGGCAACTTCTCAACGTTCACATTTCTTCTTCTGACAACACCTGGCACACAAAAAAGCGTAAGAGAACAGGCAGACATTTTTTGGGATCATTTCGCGGCATTTTCCAGTTCGTCTCACTATACGTAGTCATTTCTGAAACACAAAATATATAGCCGAAAAACAAAAACTTCCAATAATTGGAGGTGGAAAGGAACAATACAAGAATTTAATTACTCTCCAAGAAATAAATGGAGTACTGTTTGCCGGAAAACAAAGCAGCTCCAAGGCCCGATCAGATACACTATGAAATGCTTGCCCATCTTTCAAAACCTGCCATAGAGGCACTCTTGAATTTCTTTAACAAAATATTCATAGAAGGAAAAATATCTAAGGCGGGGAAATGAGCCCTTACAGTGCCTTCCTGAAACCTGGAGAACCCCCAACATTCCAAAGTATCTATATGCCAATAGCCCTTACAAGCTGTCTGGCCAAATCATTTGAAAGTGTCCTTAATATTAGACTAACATGTGTCCTTGAATCCCGCGAATTTCTTGATGTCCATTAATAAGTTATAGAAAGGGAGGCTCAACAACAGACCATTTAGTTCGCCTCAAAAATTCTGCCCGAGAAGTTTTTATACACAAACAGCACTGTCTTGCCGTCTTCTTCGACCTCGAGAAAGCATATGACACTACCTGGAAGTTCGTGATACTTCGCGACGTAGCAGAGCTTGGCATCTGTGGCAGGATGTTAAACTGCCTAAATTATTTCCTGTCGAACCGTAGTTTTCACGTACGCCTAGGCTCAACCCTCTCGAGAAACTTCGTTCCAGAAAATGGCGTACCTCAGGGGTGTATTTTAAGCACAACGCTCTTCGTTGTAAAAATGATTTCTATAGCCAAAGTATACATTAGTGAAAAAATTAGTGGCATGAGCGCATAAGAACGGTTTCCAGTTTGGCATACAGAAAACTGTGGCTGTCCTTTTCTCGCTCAAACGAGGCTTACAGGCTGACCCATTCATACACCTGAACGAAACAGAGCTACCTCTAAAAAACGAGCACAAGTTTCTAGGCATAACCTTTGACAAAAAACTCACTTTCCTGTCTCATATAAATGCAATGAAAAAGAATGCCTCCCAGTCTCTTAACATACTCAAGTACTATCATGAAAACATTGGGGAGCAGACAGGAGATGTCTTATGCAAATTTACCGCTCTGTAGTGCGCTCTACCCTGGATTATACGTATGTAGTGTATGGGTCAGCGAGACCCTCATACCTTAAACTACTGGATCCCGTACATAATTTAGGCTGGCGTCTTTCCACTGGTGCTTACAGGACGTCACCCATAAACAGTTTGTATGTAGAAACGAAGGAACCATCACTTACAGAAGGAAGAACGATGCTCACGTGTTCCTACATTCTAAATATCCGTTCACTACCTAAACACATCTGTTACCAAATAGTCACAAAGTGCTCATCCAGAATACTCTTTAACAATAAACCGCATGCTACCCGGCCTCTGCTATTGCGATTTGAAGATATGTGACAGAAACTCGCCGTACTAGTCATATTGCCAAACATTGTTCGAAGGCGATGTCCACTGCCGGCATGGTATAATTTTCCTGAGATATGTTATTTCACTCTTACACAGTTTCGCAAAACGGCATGGTATAATTTTCTTGAAATATCTTATTTCACTCTTACACAGTTTCGCAAAAAACGAATTTCAGAACAAGCCATGATACAAGAATTTCTTGCACTCGAGGAGAAATACAGTACTTTCACAGCTTATTATACTGATGGTTCAAAAACAGATGCTTACGTTGAAAGCGCAGTGTTACAAGGAAATAGGAATTGAATAGGAAGACTTCTACAGTCTGCATCCATCTTCACCGCCGAATGCTACGCCATCTGTGTAGCCATAAAAAAATAAATGAGAACCTCGCCAACAGGATTATTTACTCAGACTAGCTAAGTGTGCTTACTGCCCTTCGTTCTGGAAATGCAATAAATCCGCTGCTTGGCGACCTCATACACAACATTACAACAGCCATAGCTCAAGGACAAAACATAAGACTCTTCTGGGTACCAAATCATGTGGGCATCAAGGGCAACGAAAAAGGTGATTTGTACGCTTCTCAAGCTTGTGACAAGCAAATTAAAAACGTAAATCTGCCCTATAAAGGTTGCATGAAATTACTACATAGTAATGCAAGGAAAAAATGGCAGTACACTTGGAACAACGAACTAAATGACAAGCAAAAGTTAATAAAACCAGTTCTATGTGAAATGAAGTGTGCACCAGAGACGTTTCAAGGAAGTTATCATCTGACGTCTCCGTATAGGCCACACACACATTACTCACAACTTTCTGCTAAAGAAAGAAGACAAACCAGTTTGTACATGTAGAGATGAACTTACAGTTAATCACATTTAATCACCGCATACATGTTTACACAGATGGATCAGTTCACTCGAACAGTTTTGCGGGGTCGGTGGTGATACCGGCCAGATCCATCTTCATGAAAGTGAAGACGACCTATCCAACATCTTCAACTGGTGCGGAACTCGCAGCCTTACGGGCTGCGGTAGAGTTCATCAGTCAAGAGCCTCCACATGACTGGACGGTTTTCACCGACTCTAATGCAGCCCTTCAAGTCCTGCAAGCTGCGCTACGGCGCGGGTCGCAGGAACAACTTGTTGCTGAGATCCGTCTACTGTACCACGGCACCGTTTTTAAAGGTCATGACATCATTTTTCAATGGCTGCCAGGACACTGTGGTATTAAGGGTAATTACCAGGCCCATGCGGCTGCGCGTTCGGCTCACAACGACGGACTTCCAGTAAGGATCCCAATATCAAGACCTGACGCTGCGTGTGGGCTTCGCCCTTTGGCGCTGGACCTCACACTTTCAGCGTGGAACACGGGAGAGTTTTGCAACCTCCGCCTCAAGGCACTGGACCCTGGACTGCGCCTTCGTCTTCTACGTAACTTAGCACATCGCGACGCTACATTGTTATGCCGTTTATGGATCGGCGTTGCTTTTACCGGCCACTATGCTTTCCGGATGGGGATGGCCGACAGTCATGCCTGTGAAAGCTGCGGTTGTGAGGAGACCATCGCTCATCTTCTCTGTGAGTGCCCTGCATTTGCGAGTGCAAGGCATACACTGTGTTGTGCCCTGGACCGCCTCGATCCTCGCCCATTTACAGAGCAAAAGATCCTCGGTCCGTGGCCACAGCAGTCGACTGCCCTCAAGGCATACAATGCACTCTTTGCCTACTTGAGAGCGACTGGATTGAGTGACAAATTGTGACAGCGTTGTGCGTGTGTGTGTGTGTTATGCCTTTTTCTCCTTCTCTCTTGCTCCTTCTAGCCCCCTAATCCCTCTTCCCCAGTGCCGGGTAGCCAACCGGAACCCCTTTCTGGTTAACATCCCTGTCTTTCCCTCCCCCTCTTTATCTATCTATCTATAATCATATTTTATTTTCATGCTCGCACCTGGAAAAGCTAAAGGAAAAGTGTTTTTTTCTGTTTTATAACCATTGCGTCCCTTTTCACCCAGCATTGCTCTTAGGTGAAAATACAATTGTACTCATGTCTTGTGATTTTAGATTTTTAACAGAAGCAGATTTTCTTCAAAATATGTAGATCATGAATCAGTGCTTCGCCTGATGCACCTCAGCCGCTTTCTCATTGCTGGAAACAAGTGTGACGTTTGTATTTGAAGAAGTGGGGGGCCTCCAGTTCATTGCCCAGCCAAGGACGGCTGATGAGTCTACTCGACCTTCTTTGAAAATTTAAATGCTAGCCATTTATAAATATCGTTTTTGCTCTCCCTACTACATAGAAGGAAGTGACTTTTTAAGCTTTCTACACCGCCATATTTTTTCACCTATATGTAAAACTCTGCAGAAAACAATTTCTTACACCTCTAGCTTGGCGCATGATAGCCTAAGTTGCTTATGCGCCATTAAACCCAACAAAACAAATAAACAATCTACAGCAAGTTTGACAACACTATCAAATATTACATCCAAGCTTTGAAACAGAACTGTTATTTGCATTTCCTTATTTTTAACTGATCGGGCATTAAGACGAAGGCGCTTCACTGAGTTTACAAAATCTGTGCCAGCAGTACTTAAAACTGCTCTGGAAGTAGATACGGGAGCAAAAGAGGCGTATCCATTAGGGTCGCGAAGAGTTTAAAGAAGAGACAAAAAGCTTCAGGGGGGGGGGGGGGGGCACTTTTTTGACCTAAAGTGCGGTGAGGTGAAAGCCTTTAGCGCGGTGTTGTTGCTTGTGTCACTGATGTGGGGTTAAGATGTTGATTAAGTACACAATTGTTTGTGAATCTTAAATGCTGGAGACACTGGAGGACGTTTGGGAGGCATCCGCCTGATTCGACGGCTTTGCGAAAACACTTCATATGCGTTGGCAGGAAGTAGTTCAGTCGTTAGCACGCTCGGCTGCGGAACGGAAGGATGTTGGTTCGAATCCCGTTTGCTCAAAGATTTTTTTTTATGGAGTTGCTGAGAAGCGTAGCGTCGGACGGACAGGGTCATGGTCGTGAGTATGAGAAATTAAAGGCTTTCGGCTTAAAAGGAGGAAGGGTAGAACCCCTAATGCAGCGGATCAAACTCCCATGGCTTTGATATGACTGTCGCTGAGAAGCCAGAAATCTAGGAATTCACTGCAGAGGCTGCCCTTCCAGAACTTGTGCACCTGATTTTGGCAAATGTAGGGCACTGGCCAATCACGAAGAGCAGTTAGTCCGCGAAATAATCGAGGCAGCTTCGATAGCGATGCTTCGCGACGATTGCATTAGCACGCTGTCTGTTGCATTAAGAAAGAAAGAATTGGACATGTTAAAATGTGATTACAGATATCTCTGATTAGAAATCTTCGGTTGAATTTTCATTTTAGAACGCTTGAAAGGTATGGTTGTGACGCACGTGTTTTGAAGGTGTCAAGCAGTTAAAACCAGCCGTGTTTCTTCGAAATACAAATGAGTGGTAAGTCAGCGCTTGTCTCTTCACTCTGCGTTTTGCGCTGTGCCATTGCAAACATATTCTTGGACGCTGCGAACGGTATGTTTAAGTGGCATCAGCAGTTTTTGGTTAATCGCCTAAAGCATTAGCCACAGGTTTTTAGACTTCGTTCGGTTTCCGATTTTTAATTCGTGTGCGAGGTTTTGATGGCGTGCATTGGGGCATCTCGAGGATTTTGGGTAGTCTTCTTTTTAATTTTAAAGGCGAAATTCAAGAGACCCAGGTTCTGTGCGATGTGAGTGCATGTTAAGAGCCCCACTTAGTCGAAATTTCCGGAACCCTTCACTACGGCGTCCCTCATATGCCGAGTCGCTTTGGGATGTTCATTCCCATAAACCGAACCAAACCAACCTTTTTTATTTCGCGTGGCTCCTCAGAGACCGCCGCATTTACCGACATGGTACACGAAGTGGAATGCACTACAGGACACACCGTCTCCTATATCTGCCACCAGCAGTTGATACTCTGTACACTGGACATCATTAGGCATTGCAACACGCTTGGCAGCAGCTGCAGCAATTATGCAAGTAACTAAACTTAATTCACACGGAAATAAACCACCAACCTCTAGCAGCCCAGGGAATGGATTAAAAGGGCGCCTTCGTGGCCACTGCTGCTGCCAAAGTGGCGACCAAAATGCTTTCACGCTGCCGCTTCTTATACAGATCAGATGTCGAAAGTGGCGCCGAGCGAAGATATGCGTTGAAGCCAAACCGATGATGAGCGATTACAGGCCTCGCAATGTTACATGCGCTGGGTCATTATCGGACACGTTTTTCTTGCTGGCGTCTTAACGGTGGAAATTCGAGCTGTAAGAGCACAGGGAACGAACTTTTTAAAAGGACGACATCGTGGCCACTGCTGCTGCCGAAATATTCTCTTAGGTTACCAAAAGTATTGACTCTAGTTCCTGCGCTGGCCAAGAGATGGCACCCCGGACCGATACCTGTACATAAGGAATGTTGACACGAAATGGAGAAAGCGAACTAGAATATTGACAAGAAAATATCTGGACAGCCGTAGGGGGCAAATCAGCCATTATAGGTTAAGAAAAAGGTTAAAGAAACACAGAGAGCTCTGTGAAAAACAGGCATGCAGACGAAATCGACACTAGGAACATACAGGATCTTTCAGCAGGAAATTGCCAAAGTAAATATCTATGATAATTGTAGGGGAAGCTCTTTGTTGTTTGAGGCCAGGACGGGAGTTTTGCGTACTAAGACGTATCGAGTCAGGTACAACGAGATAGACATGTTGTGCGTTGCGTGCAGAGAGGAGGAGGAAACGGCTGAACACTTGATACTTTTCTGTAAAGGGCTTCACCCTACAGTGGAAAGCAGTGTGGCTGATTTATACAAGGCATTGCGGTTTAAGAACAGTGAAGGGAAAGTAGATTCTAAGCTGGTAGAAGTAACCAAGCGAAGGTTATCTGATTAGTAGCTAAAATCAAGACAAGATTAAAATTCCACAAGTCATGGCTAGGTGGCTTGAACCACCGCTCAATTTAAAGGGTTCAGCTTTATCCATTCATCCATCAATCCATCTATCCATCCTTCCATCCATCCATCCATCCATTCATCCATCCATCCATCCACCCACCCACCCACCCACCCACCCACCCACCCACCCACCCACCCATCCGTCCGTCCGTCCGTCCGTCCGTCCATCCATCCATCTGTCCGTTCCTCCGTCCGTCCATCCGTCCGTCCAGCCAAGAGTTCCGTGGCTCGACTCCTCGCTGCCGGCACAGGATTTTTTACTAGTTTCCTAATAGATGAGTATATCCACTCCTGCAAAAGGCATGTTGTTTGAAGGAGTGCTGCGATTCTAGAAAAGTGGAATATGAAATATTCCAAAAAACTGCAACAGACGCAGAACAGAGGGAGAAGACAACACAGGGCGGTTGAGAGAAAAAGTATGCGTAGAATTTTTGCACCAGTGAACTATCCACTGTTTTGTGCACGCCCGACAGCGTCAAGATCAAATTGGCTTGCGTAAGAAAAATAAAAACAGGAGCGTTTTAGAATTTGCACGAAACTTCAAAGTTTGCTTGGCGCCACGCTTCCACTAGCCAATCAACATTCGACTGTCTGCAGTCTTTATATTCGCACTGTATGTGCATTCCTCTGAGCAAGAAGAGAAGATGAAAAGACTGCTTATTTGACATGTTATATTTTTCTGTGGTATAAGAGCAGCGAAAGATTAATTCACACCTTTGTTTACATTCTTTGAGTAGTAGTGTAATTGGACAAATACTGAACCTTCATACATTTTAGATATTTCCGCCCAGAAATCAATATTCTGTGCGGCGCACAAAGACGTGTGTGTTGAAGATGCTCAGTTTCACGTCTACTCAGGAGAGGAGAATTTTGATTCTTCATGCGCGACTCATCAGGCGGTATTTAACATGTTGCAGCGAAGTGTTTCCTTCTTCCACACGTCTTGCATGCGCCTCCCATGGGGGGGGGGGGGGGAGGGAACATTTGAGTTTCCTCGTGCATTTGAAGCCAGTTTTTCTATTTGAGACGTACACGCCATTTACCTCATTTCAATTGCAGCTAAACTTTCAGAATTCAACATTGTATGCGCTCGAATTTTTAGATGTTACTCCCTGCCGTGCTCGGTAGTGTGAGAAAATTTTGTTGTATTACCAGTTGCGATGTGAACGTTTTTTGAAGCTTTTTATTTTGTTCCCCAAAAATGATTCTTCTTTAAATTTGATCAAAATCTTTAAAATTTGATTTTAAGCAATGACGCATAGTGCAACACGCCGGTCGCTCATGCTCTCGCTGTCCCCTTCGATCAAGCATTAAAAACCTAAAGTGATGAGCAAGCATGTTCAGTGAAAGTTTTTATATTACTCTTATTGTAGCTTCAGGACTTTTAATTCAGGCTTCTATTCATCCTCTTTGAAAGCAGAAATGCTGCACGTTCTTCCGCATGACCTCTCCAAAGGGCAGGAAAAGTGGCGGCTTTTAGTTTGTTGCTGGTTCACATATTTTTTTATGGCATATACGTCGGTTTTCTAAGCCTGATATCTTCTGGCTGAACCAAAATATCTCGAATAGCATCCAGGGTTGTCGAAGTTGTTATCGGAGCAATGACTTGGATGCAAGGCTACTCAAGACGTTGCAGCTCCAGGCGCATCCTTTACTTATCTGGCAAAGCAGGGAACCGCTTAAGTTAGCTTGCTACAAATAATTCTTCTGCGTCCAGCTGCGCCCACTCGAGTAAGTCTGGCCACTTGTGATATATGGTGTGCGTAAATTCCAGCAAGTGATTTGTGTTTTATTTTTTTACGGAAATCCTGTTTGCTTACACATGACTAAGGGGACGCCAAAAGCAGTCTTAGCGCGTGTCCGTGACTGTCCTTTAGTTTATTTATACTGTACAAGTTTGAAGGATATAAAATAGTGTAACACTAACCCGGTGGCAATTTCGTAGTGTCAGCTGCAACCAGTGGTTCCCAATGAAGCTGCAGGCACAATATATTTTAATAGATGCTTTGCGGGACTCGGCTCCTGGCTGCTGTGCCCACTGGAAAAATGGTCGGTCAATCGCTTGAGGGGGGTTGGCGGATGATAGAAGGAAAACCTCCTTTTTAACCAAGAAATAGTGTTTTGGCTTATTGTCGAATGTATTTCCTAACCATTGAAGGACGCATCCGCTAGGTTTCGTTTTCATCTATAAATCATGAAAACGAGAAAGCTGATAATATTTAAGCGTTTGTGAGTCATCGGGAGCTCGTATCAACCGTTGCTAGAATGCAATATACCTGAAGTGGTGTGACAACTTAAAAGCAACTGATGGACAAGTATAGTTCTTGTGAAAACCGCTGTTTATTGATGTATTACAGCATACTGCTAGCCTCGCCCTGGAGGCTTTTGCAGAGCAACGACAAATTATATACACACACCAGATATATATATGTACAGTGAGGGTACTGCGGGAATTAAAAAAAAGAAAATATTGATTGAGAATACCTTACGAAAAGAAAAAGGCAGCGCAATGCGAAAAATCACACGCACAGAAAACGAAATTAAAAACAAACATTTCCAATACAGTGAACTTATTTCCATTCTGGATTTGACAATCCTTCCAGAAAAGCATCTAAAGAATTACAGGTGGCATCATTCCGCTACGTATTCCAGTCTGGGATAGCTTGCGGAAAGAACGAATATATGAATGTATCGCTATAAAATCTGTACTCGCTAATGTGCTTAACATGCTTGATTCTCGATTTTGCCGAGGTAGAAAATGAGAGGTACTTATTATTTATTTTATAATTGTACACTTTGACAAACGTGTGAGGGATGATACCTAGAATGCACACTTTTTCATTTCATCTAAAAAAGAATCATCACACGGACAAATGGAAGAAAGAGAAAAATATTGACTGAATAATTATTTATCCTTCACAAGTCTTTTTTGAAGGACATATCTGCGAGGTCAGACAAGATTTCTCAAAAACAGTAGTTTATACGTGACATGGCACTTGATCAAAAATCAGTACTAAATAGGAAATGTGCTACGCAATAGAGTGTGTGCAAAAGTAAATCCTGCACAAACGGTACCCCTGAAAGAAATATTAGTCATAAACTGTCCTTAAAAAGTATTTGAGTTTTTTTCCAAACATATTTGCCTTGAAATGATTTTGCAACCTAATTACTTTCAAGCGCGTTTCTCACAGCTCTATTTTTCCCTCTGAATCTCACTTCTAAGAAAACTATCACTACGTTACGACGAAATGTGAGCAAAGCGAAAACTATCGGTTTTTTCCCGCTGTTATTTGAACTGGCGGGATTTCCACTCAATCAATTTTTTTTGCTATTTGCTTTCTTTTTATTAATATCATGTAAGCATTTGTTGATACTTTCGGCACTCGAGACATCGCAACACGTTAGGGCAGAATCAAAACGTTCTTTAATCGAGTCATTAATGCGTGTGCGCTAAGTGACTACTTAAAATATAAAAATGGCATTTCATACAGATGCGATACTCAATAGCTGTACACTCCTCTCGAGTGCTAGCCGCCGCGGTGGTTCAGTGGTTATGGCGCTCGGCTGCTGACCCGAAAGACGCGGGTTCGATCCCGGTCGCGACGGTCCAGTTTTAATGGAGGTGAAATTCTAGAGGCCCGTGTATTGTGCCATGTCAGAGCATGTTAAAGAACCAAAGTTGATTCAAATTTCTGGAGTCCTTCAATGCGGCGCCCCTCATAGCACGAGTCGCTTTGGGACGTCAAACCCACATAAGCCATAAACCAATATTCTCGAGTGCACAATTGCAGAAGCTGTTGGGGAGAGATCTCAAAGGCTCAGCAGCATACTGTACGTCAGGAAAACGGCTTCTCGAGCAGTTTTATTTCTGTCCTCGACTATCTGTGCTCGCGTTAGGAACACAAAAAGTGGACGCACACATTGTGAGCACATGGTAATAATACGTCGAGAGAAGTGACAGGAATTCTGCGTGCGAAGCAATTCTTTTGTCGCTTCGGGAGTGTGTCACATTCCCAGAATATAGCGCAAGAATGATTTAAGCAGAAGGAATGCAAAAAGCTAAACAGGGAGTAAGCCTGCTCGTCTGCTTCCGCACGCTTCCTATCTTATGTAAACGATCGCGTGTAAAGAAGCCGACAGTGAGTAGGCATTTCTTTATTACTTTGTGTACTGGTAGAAATAGACGAAATGAAGAGTGATGCCAGCGCTCTTGTAATGAACCAGAGAAAGTCTGCCAGCCGTGGTGCGGACTCCATAGCCATTGGCAGTGACAGCGCTGACACAACTCGAAGTAAACGTTGCCTGTAGTAGCAAGTACTCAGTTATATCACGACGATTGTCTGGGCTCAGGCTGAATGCTCTTTAGTTTTTGACAGCAAAAAAATTTAACGCCGTGCCGTCATAAAAAGAAAGATACGCAGAGGCACAATCTCTCTCTTTTATGCCAACATCCAAGCAGCCCATAGTTCCCAAACAATAAGAGTAAAAACTTGCTTCGGAGCAAATGGGGAAAGGGACTTGCATTGCGAGGCGAAATTTCTTCTCTTTGCATAGGCCGTCTTTACACTCAAGCTCAATAACAGAGAGTCTCTAACACAGCTTACTTAAAACGCTGGCAGGCATCCTGAGGCCCCTTCCTTTGTTCACTTTGTGTTGTCAAGAAACCCTTTTACCGGCCCTCTCTCTACCATGGACAAGGCTTAAGAGTGAGATAGGCTCGATTCGGTGGATAAAGGATTTCTCCAAATATGTGCTTCCGGCGGTTGTTCACTGTTCCGCTGGTTGTTTACTGTTAAAGTCACATTATACACTTCTTTCCGCTACCCTCGTAGCTACATTTTTATCTTTGGTTCCAATGCACGTCTTTTTCACCCTGAGCTGCACTACTCCACGTATAATACTTTATTATAAC